>NC_045597.1:167230173-167547048 GCF_009762305.2 Zalophus californianus | reverse complement strand
TCTCTCAAATAAATAAATTTTTAAAATCTTAATAAAGTCCTGATTAGGGGCGCCTGGGTGGCTCAGTCATTAGGTGTCTGCCTTCGGCTCAGGTCGTGATCCCGGGGTCCTGGGATCGAGCCCAGCATCAGGCTCCCTATTCTGCGGGAAGCCTGCTTCTCCCTCTCCCACTCCCCCTGCTTGTGTTTCCTCTCTTGCTGTCTCTCTCTCTCTGTCAAAAAATAAATAAATAAATCTTAAAAAAAAAAAGTCCTGATTATTAGTGCAAAATCAAAGAAATCTTCAACTCACTGCTTCCCTTACTGCTCTCCCTACTCCCCTTCCTTCCAAAAAAATCAAGCATAAAGAAAAATGTCTAATGCTGGTAGAGTTTATGTATGATAGACTGTTCTCAGGATCCCCATAAAAGCCACTTATATATCCATTTATCATATTAACTCCTATCATATGCACATATCATCATGCATTTTACTCATGAGGTCTGAGTGACAGGAATTTAAGCATGACTTAAAGCACCACCTATCACTTAAAAGTGAATATCTAGAAGTTTCCAACATTCACATATGATTGCTATACTGCAAATAGCACTGATGAGGAATTTGGAGATCAGGATTCAGCTTTAGATCCTGTCATCAGTGAGCTGGGTCACTCTGACTAACACCTAATCTCTGGCTCTGAGTTTACTCGTGTGTAAAATTAAGGTGTTGTCTGGAAGACCTATGGGATGCCCCTTGCTTCCGCTTAATTCTACAACTCTGATCTTTCACCTACTAATGAAATCACCTACTGGCCAATCTTATGAAATGACAAATACATCTTTTTTTTTTAAGATTTTATTTATTTATTTGACAGATAGAGACATAGCGAGAGAGGGAACACAAGCAGGCGGAGTGGGAGAGGGAGAAGCAGGCTTCCCGCGGAGCAGGGAGCCCGATGCGGGGCTTCATCCCAGGACCCTGGGATCATGACTTGAGCCGAAGGCAGATGCTTAACAACTGAGCCACCCAGGCGCCCCAACAAATACTTCTTTAAAATACAAATCTCCTTTAGGAATACAGAGTGAAATGAGATGTAGCCATTCATAGGTAACAAAAAAGAAATCATAAATCATGTTGCTGACTACCTATTTCGATTTTTAAGCAAAATATTTAATATGGCATAATATAATGTAAACATAATGTACCATAACATAATACACACAGATACATACTTATAAGTATATGTGCATATATCTTAGCCAGATAACTCTAACCTAAAGAAAACACCAGAATGTTTCAGGTCCTACACCATTCCTTAACTGGATAGCTAAAAACATTCCAACCTTGCTTTTATCTTCTAGGACATTTGTGTCCTAGAATAAAGGGGTTTTTATATATAATAGTTGGCAATCAAGAAATATATAAAAATATTATCCCAGGTTCCCTGTGGGGTTCACAAATACAAAAATTATCATTACCTTTCCTATGCTGATATCTGGCTGCATAAAGCGAAGACAGTCTGAATAATTAGCCCATGTTTTATTTAAACTGTACATAAAATCCCATGTTCCATTGGGGTTACAGTGTCGGAAGGCAACTCCTATAAAGACATGAAGAAAAACATTGAAATTGCTCAATTCTCTTGGTTTTCATTAGGGGAAAAAAAGTCCATTTCTATTCCAAATTAATCATTTCCAAAAAATTCAATACCTTTATGATTGAAGTCATAAATATAAGGAGGGCATGGGACCGCCAATATTTTCCCCACTGTTCCTCTGGGCCAACAAATGAGTCCATCCCATTCTGGGAAACAATTTCCCTCTAATAAAGAAAAAAATTAAAAAGCAAATAAAAATGCAATTGGAACCAGACAGTAAATGTGCTCAAAATACAAAATTTCAGGTCTCCACCTGTAGCAAAATGTAAAACAAATTGGTAGTTGTAGAAACTAGAATGGGGTAGATACGATGCAAATGTCCTAAGATTCATCCACCTCACCTGGTCCATTAAGAGGAATGTTTGATTTGCATAAATTAAAAATATTTTAGTGATTCCACTATATATGAGTTATAGCAATTAATATATAAGAAACATTGGAATTCATTGTGAACAACCGTAGTAAAATTCTATCACAGTTGTAGCTACATTTTTTTACCCTAGATTTTAAAAAATTGCTGTTAAGAAATATGATACCTGAAACAGATTGAGCTTCCCAGGTAAGCTCCAAGATTTGAGTTTGCTTTTTACCAATAATTCTTTATTTTCTTTTTACCAATAATTCTAGTAATTTGAGTCTAACACTCATCTCAAATAAAATTCTCACAAGCTCTACTCTCCTCAAGAATCAAGTATAAAGATTTGGAGGGGGGGGGGGAATTGAATGGGCAAAATGCACCCAGAACCCTAGCACTTCTCAAAACCTCCATTGCCACACCCATGGTCCAAGCTTGTCAAACCATGATATTTACACAGAACAATCTAGAATTTGGAAACTCCAACTTTGTCTCTTTTCGGTTCTATAACTGAACTGATAATATAATGTAACCATAACACTGTAACCATACATTTGTGAAGTTGAACTGGGATGAATAATATTTTGGGTTTTGTTTTTAACTACTTGAATCATTTTATAACTAGGTATTTGCATTTACATTTCATTTTCTTTCGTAGACATGAGGAAAAATTTTATTACAAAAATTTTTTCATAAATAAAGCACATTGTATACATATATACACACACACATATCACCCAGAATTGATATGTGCTAATATTTTACCATATTTATTTCATCTAATTTATTTTTTGCGGTGGTATTTTAAAGTTAATTGCAGACAGTGTAACCACCACTCTTAAATATTTTGATACGCTTCTCTCAACGTTAAGGGAATTTAAAAGGGGAAATTTCTTAAATTAGCTAGTGAATTCAAAATGCCATTTTAGTTTTTTACACATAAATTGAAGAAAGTTTTCATTGAAAGGTAAATCTGATCTTTCAGTTTCCATTCTTGCTCTCCTTTCATTCATTCACACAGTAAGCCAAAATCTTCCAAAGGCTTCCCATCTCACTCCCAGCAAAAGCCAAGTCTTTACAAAGTCTGAAAGCCCTGCAAGATCCGCTTTCCCCCATACTTATCGCCCTGACCTCAGTTCTGCGAAGGTCCTCCTAGCTCTCCCTTCAATTCAGTGCATTCACCAGATGGCTTAAGGTTTATTCCCCTCCGCCCTACAGACTTTTACTCACAGGTCGCTTCTGAACAAACTCTCCCCATTTATAGTTACCTTCCAAACACTCCTTACACCCTTGCCTTCTATACTTTTTACTTGAGCTCTCATCACCTTCCAATAGTAAGTGTTATTTTATTATTGGTTCCTTAAACCTCAGGGACCCTAAAGATAGGGAATTTTGTCTGTTTTGTTCCATGCCTTAGGCACCCAGCACTTGGCAGGGGCTTAACAAATATTCAGAGTCAACACTGTGTGTTCTTTAGGACTGCTCTCCATTAGTTGTGTATTGAACTTCCAGGAAAGAGTATATCCTTCATTTTAAAATGAGATTACTTTTAATGAGTGTTGTATTCATTTTTTCTATTGCTACCATAACAAATTACCACAAATGTAACGGCTTCAAATAACCCAAACTTATTATCTCACTATTTCTTTAAGTCGGAAGTCCAGTGAGTTCAGCTAGGACTGAGTTCCCCATTTCCTTGCTGGCAATCAACTTCTAGAAACCACTTATATCCCTTGGTTTATGACTCCTTTCCTCCATCTTCAAAGTCAACAAGTCAAGGTGACCCTTCTCGTCAAGTCTCTCTTCCACTCTCCTTTTCCCCTCCTGATTCATCCACCACATACACCACATTGGGCCCATCCAGATAATCCAGGATAATTTCCCCATTTTAAGGCCTGTAATCCCACCTGCAGTGTCCCTGTGCCATGTAACATAGCATACACAGGCATAACACCAGGTAGTTAGGGTATGGACATCTTTTGGGACCTTTATTCTGCTACCACAAGTCTTATCCATTATAGCTCTCTCAATTTTTTTGTTACCAATTACACTACTGTAGCTGAGGAATTTTGCTCTAACCGATGTTCATGATGTCAAGTTGTTTGTCCAATTTTGAATAGTAATGCAAACCCTGATCTGTACAGAAAAGAATTCAGCATACCTGAAATTAACTTCTTAGTGTCCTCCATATCACATGGAAACAAACAACTCGATTTGCTTTGGGTATTGCTGAAGCAATAAGAAAAAGAAAATGTCTTCCCTCGCCCACACTGTTCTTATAGAAGAGAACGTTCTCTTGGAAACAGCCTCACTTTGCTTGCATAATAAAAGCCTATACTTTACATATCACAAGCAATCCAGGAACCCATCACACTGACTCTTGCTTCTGGTGCACAGCTTCATCGGCTTCTTTCCACCATTACCTATGTTTTGTTTTTGTTTCTTGTTCAAACAGAGTGCAATGAACCAACCTCTTTCACCAACTTTACCCTAGACACTCTTCTGTATCTTACTACCATTCCATGTGGCTTCACATCCATTCACTTTGTCTTTAACAAGTCATGCATCCTCATTTATTTGTACTGTCCAATCCTTTACCAGATATCTATTGTGCATCTACAATAATTTGACCTGGACACACATTCTTGTGTTCTGACAACTAGTTGTCCCTCTACAATGTATGCTGCAGGGGTGCCTGGGTGGCTCAGTCAGTTAAGCACCCAACTCTTGATTTTGACTCAGGTCATGACCTCAGGGTTGTGAGATTAAGACCTGTGTAGGGCTCCGCACTGAGTGTGGAGCCTGCTTGGGATTCTCTCTCTCCTTCTTCCTCTGTCCCTCCCCACCACTTGTCTTATCTCTCTCTCTAAAATAGATAGGTGATAGATAGATAGATAGATAGATAGATAGATAGATAGATAGATAGATAGATAATAGATAGATAGATAGATGATAGATGGATAGATAGATGATAGATAGAAAATAGATAAAATGTATGCTGCAATATCATGATATTTTCTGGCAAGAGTTAGTTACATGATGGAATAAGGTCTTCATACAAGTTTAAAACCCAATGACCATTTATTCTATAATTATGTAGTTTTTAAACTACCATGGAGACAAATCTGCTGATATTTTCCTCATGCTCTAAAGGGGATAGTTTTCTAGTTCCTTACAAGATACCATCCCACACACATACACACACACTCCCCAAAATTCAGAAAACCAACATTCCTCAAAAATAATGTTTCTGTAGATTGTGTTCATCTCTCTGGTGGCTCTTTGACAAAGAGAATAGTAAATATTCACAAACGTTGAAAGGACTGGGGAAGCCATGCCCTCACACAGCTAATGCAGAGATCTTAATTAACATCTACTCTTTGATCATCATTTCACATCCTATGTGAGTAAATACTTTCATCAGTTACCAAGAAACTGATTAACTGCATGATGATTCACCAATCTCTCTTTATAAATTAACACCATTAATTACATTTCTTGTCATCTTTTGTGTGTGCCAGGACAAACTACTTATTAGTGATGCTTGTCACACCATGATCTTCACACAGAACAGTCTAAAATTTGGAAACTCCAACTTTGTCTCTTTCCAGTTCTATAGTTACCCATAATACAGTGTAACCATACATTTGTGAAGTCAAACCAGGATCAATAATATTTTGGGTTTTGTTTTTAACTACTTGAATCATTTTGTAGCTAGGTATTTGCATTTATACTTCTTTCACTTTCATAGACATGAAGAAAATTTGTATTTTCTTTTTATTACAATTTTTTCATAAATAAAAGAGAATATTATATCTATACAGCACCTGGAATTGACACTTGCTCATATTTTGCCATATTTATTTCATCTGATTTCTTTTTTGAAGACACAAAGAGTAGGGTGAGAAAGTCCTACATTTGTCTAATTAGTGTTCCAGATGGAAAGACTAGGAGAAGGGGAGAGAGCAAAGTTTCAGACAAAATAGCAAACCATTCCTACCAATGACTAAAGACACAGATCCTCAGACCTCAGAAATCAAATGAATCCATACCTAGATACAGATAAAACTGCAGAACATCAAATGCAAAGAAAAGCTCTTAAAAGGAGCCAGAGAGAAAAAACTAATCATCAACAAAGACTGAGTACTGATTTGTCACCAGTAACAATGGAAGCTAGAGTAAAAGTGAAATAATATTCAGGTGTGAAAAGTAAATAATTCTCAACCAAGGATCATATGTCCAGAAAAAGTATCTTTGAGGATTGAGACTGAAATAAACACCTTTTCAGACAAACACTGAGAGTGTTCACTGCAATCAAGTTCTAACGTAAAGAAATCTTACAAAAAGACATATTTCATCTTGAAGAAAAATTATAATATATAATTAAGATAAAACTATATGACTTTATTAATATAAAATTATATGACAATAACATAATTTGGAAGTAATTAAAGTACTTCATATTGCTTATATTATTCAAGAGGGAGAAGTTATAAACTTCAAATGTTCTTAAGTATTTGGCAATTAGAATGAAGTAGATCAAACTATTTCATTATAGGGCATAGCTTTTTTTTTTTTCCCCTAGGGAGGAAGAGGAGGGGGGAGGGGCATAGGGAGAGGGAGAGAGAATTTTAAGCAGGGTCCACACCCAGTGCGGAGCTCAGTCTCACAACCCTGAGATCACGAACTGAGCTGAAATCAAAAGTCTGAAGCTTAATCAACTGAGCCACTCAAGCGCCCCTAAGGCATAGCTTTATTTTTTTTAATCCTTTATTTAAATTCAATTTAGTTAACATATACTGTATTATTAGTTTCAGGGGTAGAATTTAGTGATTCATCAGTTGCCTATAACACCCAGTGCTCATTACATCAAGTGCCCTCCTTAATGCCCATCACCCAGTTACCCCATCCCCCCACTGACCTCCCCTCCAGCAACCCTCAGTTTGTTTCCTAGGCTTAGGAGTCTCTGATGGTTTGCCTCCCTCTCTGATTTCATCTTATTTTATTTTTCCTTCCCTTCCCCTGTGTTCATCTGTTTTGTTTCTTAAATTCCACATATGAGTGAAATCATATTGTGTCTTTGTCTGACTTATTTCCCTTAGCATAATACTCTCTAGTTCTATCCACGTCATTGCAAATGGCAAGATTTCATTCTTTTTGATGGCTGAGTAATATTCCATTGTGTGTGTGTGTGTGTGTGTGTGTGTGTGTGTGTGTGTGTGTGTGTGTGTGTATGCCACATCTTCTTTATCCATTCATCTGTTGATGGACATCTGGGCTCTTTCCATAGTTTGGCTATTGTGGACATTGCTACTATAAACATTGGGGTGCATGTGCCCCTTCAAATCACTATGTTTGTATCCTTTGGATAAATACCTGCTAGTGCAATTGCTGGGTTGTAAGGTAGTTCTATTTTTAACTTTTTGAGGAACCTCCGTACTGTTTTCCAGAGTAGCTGCACCAATTTGCACTCCCACCAATAGCATAAGAGGGTTCCCCTTTCTCCACATCCTCGCCAACATCTGTTGTTTCCCGAGTTGTTAATTTTAGTAGGGCATGGCTTTAAAGACATCTGCTGCATTGAGACTGTTGGGAATTTAGGGAAGCTCAGTAAACAGCACCTCCCTTTTTAAAAAATTCATTAATTATACTCAACTATAAGGGCGAAGCATTTTCCCCATATAAAACATTGTAATTTACCTACTACTCCAAAGATTCCAATAAATAACTTTTCTCAATGGCTCCAATAAGAACTGAGAGTGATCACCAGGCCCCAAGTAGCACAAGCCACAAGTTCCTGAGCAGTTACAACAGTAAGCCACCCAAGTGGACCAAGGCTACCAAAAGCTCACCTGTAGTGTTGTCATTTTGTTTTTCTAGTTCCCCACTTGAATTTGGAACTAATTGAGAAATTACATATCTAGGTCCCCACTTGAATGTGGAACCAGTCAAGAAATTACATAGAGAGCCAGGCATATGGAAATTAAATAATCATTTTATTAAGAAGAAAATTTGTTTTGAGAACAGGGCCTAGGTACATATAAAAAGGCCTGCTTGTCTGTTCCTCTAGTATTTACATATACTACCTAAAACTGCAAGCAATATGCACAAGAACAGAGCCTGCCGCTCCAAGCTTACTACCTGGTTAAGGGCAAATCAGGATGCATGCTCTCTGCAGGCAAACAGATCCCAAAGAGAGGCCTGAGAGACCAATGTGCACATGCCCAGCTGCTATTCTGAAACTCAAAAATCAGGCAAGTCATTCTGTCCATAGGGAGGGAAGAGCTTGTGGTTAAAGAAATGAAAAGAGTGGGACGCCTGGGTGGCTCAGTTGTTAAGCGTCTGCCTTCGGCTCAGGTCATGACACTGGAGTCCTGGGATGGAGCCCCACATCGGGCTCCCTGCTCAGTAGGAAGCCTGCTTCTCCCTCTCCCACTCTCCCTGCTTGTGTTCCCTCTCTTGCTGTGTCTTTCTCTCTGTCAAATAAATAAGTAGAATCTGAAAAAAAAAAAAAAAAAAGAAATGAAAAGAGCATGATTCTGCTACATGATCCTCCATATGAAAACATGTAATGACTGATGAGGAACACCCTACTACTACTTAAAAGGGGAATTTGAGTCTTTTTGAGGACTGGGGTAGGGTAGGGACACAAGAAGACATAATTTTTAGCACCTTTACCTCCTTCCTGAAGTT
Organism: Zalophus californianus; assembly: GCF_009762305.2. Lineage (NCBI taxonomy): Eukaryota > Metazoa > Chordata > Mammalia > Carnivora > Otariidae > Zalophus > Zalophus californianus. The sequence continues at coordinate 167,538,365 of NC_045597.1, read as the reverse complement.
GGGCTGTGATGTTGAGTTCACACTGTACTTTAGCTTTCAGCACAAGGACAATCTGCTCCTCTATAGTAATGGTGCCATCAGAATCCAGCTATGGAAATGAATAAAATACAAACAGAAAAATATTCCCATTAGCTCTTTTTTAAACCATGATATAATCTTTCATTATCTCCTCCTATACAGTTGAAAATTAAAGTTTTGATATCCAGCTATCTGGAATAGTCTTTTATCTGAGTCAAACTTTCCACTAGATATCTTTCACCAGATACCTTGATACCCATTCCCACCCTGGAATGTGCTTCTAACATACAAGTGAATAATGAATTCTTATTGAATGAGTTCACCTAGATTTGGCTTTAACACCACCAGTAATGGAGAGGAAATTCTACTTTGGAAAACCTTCATTTCAATGAAATATATTTTATTTTAAAAATGACAAAATATTCATAGGTGTTTGTTCAAAGCATGGTGCCTGGACCACCTGAATCTGATGCTCATATAAAATGTATATCCTTAAGCTACACATCAGATTCAGTGAATCAGAATTTATTTCTGGAGGTGGTGATTGGTAATCCCCATGTTTCACAGGAACCCCTTGTGGTTCTTGCACCAACTTTAATGGGTTTGTGAACCAACATATTTGAAGGTACAAGATACTCGTGAAGATCATCCTACTAGTCAAGTTTCAACCAGAGAAGCAGAACTACTAAGAGAATAAACAAAAACTAATTTTTTGGACTGGAATACACATCATAATTTAATCATCAGGCGAACCCAACGCAGATCCTGAGTTAAAAGTAGCTACACTAAAAGTGAACCATAAAAAGCTCACTTATCCAGAAGGGAGAATGAAATGTAGGCCTATGAGCCATCTGGGTAAGCATGGTAATAAAACTGACTTCTTCCCATTCATTATCCAGAAACAGCCAAGCACCATTCATGTTTTGTTTTATTCTGTTTTCTGGCTGGTTTTTTGTTTGCTTTTTCATTTCAATAGTTATTTTCTTTTACTTCAATCCTAGAAACCACTGGGTAGGCTGTGACCAAGTTTCAGAACTATAAATGTGATTCGGAGAAATCTGACTTCAGTTATCAAACATGAACACTGCAAATCGTTCCTTGCCCATTTTTACTTGAATAAATACATTTTTTGTTTTCTTTTGTGCAGATTTAGCCTTTTTATCAGGATAACATTTTCAGGAACATAAGCATTATAAACTATAGCTTCTACAGATATTTTGCTCTACACAATGTGGCGAGTTTAACCAGGAGCAAATTTGATTAGAATGTGCTAATTCATGATCTTTTAAATTGCTCTTTAGTCTTTTCAAGGGAGAATAAGGAAATGTTTAACATCTTTTATATTGCTTTCCCTTCCTCCTTAGTTACAGATACAAGTATTCTTCACCATAGAGGGACAGTAAAATCATAGTGTACTTAAAACAGAAGAGGAGTTTTCGTGTTCAATGTCTGTTACTCCAAAGGCAACAACTGCATCCAAAATAAAATGGCACATCTAGTAAAAAAAAAAAAAAAAAAAAATCAGTAATTTTTTTCTGAGTAAGTGATCATTTACAATTTGAAATAAAATGTTGTATTTTACTGAAAGTACTTAAAGTTGTTGTTATAGATACTGATGGGTTAAAGTTAGAATATGCAGATTCTTATAATTTCAATATTCACATTTATTCCATTTTTAAGTAAACATGAACTGATAAATTAGATATTCTTAAAAAGAAGCATTCTGGAACTTCCACTTCTGCATGATGGAGTAGATGTGTTTTTCTCTACTTCTCCTAGTAAGTACAACTAAAACCTCTGGACATTATATATAAAATGAACATGAGATGATTCTGAAAAGCAAAGAGCAGAAAGCAGACCAGCTAGGGAATTCAGATCCCAAAGAACAACACAGTGGTAAATTCTCTTTTTTTTTTTTTTTTTTTGCCTTATGTATTTGGGACTTGGAGTTGAGAACCTGGCAACTCTGAAACACCAACAGACACTGACCAAAAAAAAAAAAGCCTCAATAAAACCATGCTCTTTACAGCAAGGAAGGAAAGGGACAGCCTGAGTAGACAGAAAACTTTTACATTAATAACAGCTTGACCTAAGCCAAACACCACAGAAAAAACACTGCAGTTCTATCCCAACTGAAACCAGCAAAGACCAAGTGGAGATCCACCCTCAGTGGGTTGTAAGGAGGTGACCCTATACTCTCTCCAGAGTGGTTTCAGAGCGAGGTAGAGAGCCAGGACATTCACCCACACTGGTCTGTAACATGCCCCATCGCCCCTCAGGTGTCAGTGGAGACCATGTCGGGAGCCTGGACTTCCACCCCCTGCTGGCAGTTAAAAGGTACCCCTCCTTGGGGTGCTGTCAGAAAAGACCAAGTAGGGAGTCAGCCTAGCAATGAGGCCATCCCATTGTGGTGTCAGTGGGGACCATGTGGGAAGTAGAACTCATATCCCCACCCATCAGCAACAAGGAGCTCCCCACCTTGGGTGTCAATAGCAGCTGCCTGGGGAACCTAAACTTCTACTTCTACAGACACCCTCATTTCCCCCAATTATAGTAATACCAAATAAAGTAGACTTCAGAGCAAACAAAACTACCAGAGACCAAGAGGGACATTATGTAAGGATAAAAGTGTCATTCCACCAATAAAAGACATAGCTATCTTAAAAGTGTATGCAACAAAAAACAAAAATATGGGCGCCTGTGTGGCTCAGTCAGTGAAGCAAATGACTCTTGGTTTCGGCTCAGGTCATTATCTCAGGGTCATGAGATGGAGCCCCACATGGGGCTCTGCACTCAGTGGGGAGTCTGCTTGAGATTCTCTCTCTCCTTCTCCCTCTGGCCCACACACTCTCACTCTCTCTCTAAAATAAATAAATAAATTTAAAAAAAAAACAGAAAAATATATGAAGTAAACATTGAGAGAATTGAAAGAGGAAATAGACAAGTCCACAATTATAGTTGGAAACTTCAATACTCCTTGCTCAATTGAGAGAACGATGAGACAGAAAAGCAGCAAAGATATAGAAGAACTCAACAACACAGTCAACTAAGAGGATCTAATAGGCATTTACAGAACACTTCACTCAACAAGGCAGAGTACTCATTCTTTCCGAGTGCTCACAGAATATATACCAAGGCAGACCATGTCTCGGGCCATAAAACAGATCTCAACAAGTTTAGAACTGAAATCATACAGACTAGGTTCTCAGACACAATGCGTTCAAACCAGAAATCAAAAACAGAAAGATAACAGGAAAATCTCCAAACACTTGGAAACTAAACAACATACTTCTAAATAATCCATGGGTCAAAAAGGAAGTCCCAGGGGAAATCAAAACAATATACTAACTGAATGAAAATGAAAACACAAAATATCAAAGGCACAGCTAACGCAATGCTAAGAGAAACATACAGCACTAAATACCTATATTGGAAGAGAAGAAAAGTCTCATATCAATAACATAATGTCTCGCCTCAAGAACCTGGAAAAAGAAGAGCAAGCTAAAACCAAACCAAATAAAAAGAAGGACATAATAAAGATAAAAATGGAAATCAATAAAATTAAAAGAAAACAGTAGAGAATATCAATGAAACAGAGAGTTAGGTCTTTGAAAAGACAATAAAATTGACAAACTTCTAGATAGTGAACAAAGGGGAAAAAAGAGAGAAGACACACAGTAAATTATGGAAAAAGAGAACAGATTAGTGGTTGCCTTGGGGTTGAGGAGGAGGAGATGAGAGTGTGTCTATAGAATGGCAACAGGAGAATCTTTTGGAGACGGAAAAGTTCTGTATCTTGACTCTATCGATGTCAATAAGCTGGTAATGATATTGCACCATGCTTTTGTAAGATGTTACCACTGGGAGAAGCTAGGTAGAGGGTACAGGGCTCTCTCTGTGTTATTTCTTACAACTGCATATGAATCAATAATTATCTAAGTTAACTTTTTTCAAAAGAATCAAGGTTCCTAACTTGAAAAAACACAATATATATAAAAATATTACCTCATTTTGGTACATGATGATTTGCCACTAGGTGGTTGTAAAAAACAAAGGTAAACAAGAAATGTTAAAATATGACTATTTTATAATTTTGCAAAAACATTTCCTTTATAAAGTGAAGTTTCCTTAATGCATATAATGCCTTCTTAGAAAATTACTGTAATATTAATATACCAAATTTGACTCTAATTCGGGAAGGATTGAAAGAATATGTTTAAAGAGAATGAATTTCTTTGGACATTCTACTTTCCACAGTCCAGAGAGAAAGGTGAGCTGCTCTATAATAAGGAATTTTGTTTGGAATTCAGGATTGGTCATAGAGTCTAGTATTAATGAGCCAAATAATAAATCAGTTTTATTAACTTTTCACTCCATATTTTTACACAGGCCTCAAAAGAGTTCATACAGACCTATTAATATTTTATTTTACTTTACTTAAATACTGATTTCATTCTCAAGAGTATGATTCCCTTGAGAGTAGCTAAAGTTTTTATACTGTGAAGTGAATTTGAGAATGAAACATGTTTTTAATTACTTAGAATTTATTGTCTGTAATATTGGGTTCCAATAGAGAAAAGGATTCTGTTATAATAAACTGATAATTTGGGGGAAAATATTGAACCATCCACCTTTAATTAAAACACCAACTATGAAAGTGTTTCCCCACATGTCCTTTTTTAATTCAAAGTAAAACAAGTTATGTGGATAAACCACACACACACACAACCCAAACACAAATGTCCATACTTCTAAAATTTTTTAATCCTTTCACAAACTGACCTCTAACTCAGAACTAAATCTAAAGACCAGTCCATTTGGCACATTAGGCAGTAAATCATAAAACTTCCATGACCCTGTTCATGCAGGAAGCAAACTGAAAACATTTTAAAAATACAATGGATCTATCTGTGGCCTCATTCAAAATCAGCTAGGATTTCAGCATTAGAAGAGTGATCACATAGAACGGTCATCCTTCATACCTATCATCCACTCTTTCTCTTTCATTTTAACCACACAAATTTATTAGGTATTTACAGAGGTCCAATTACTACTTAGAAACCAAGCATAGTTAATTTTTTAAGTCATCTAATGATTATAGAGATGGAAAACGGATTAGTGGTTGCCAGGTATTGGAGAGAGCAGGGGACAAGGTAGAAGGAAGAGGTTGTGGCTACGGAAAGGTAGCAGGAGGGATTCCTGTGTTGAAACTGTTCTGTATCTTGTCTATGGTGGTGGTCAAGGGCATCTGTGCATCTGATAAAAACTGCATAAAACTAAATGCACACACACACCAATGAATACATATAAAACCAGTGACAGCTGAATTAAGTAGGTGTATTATATCAATATCAATTTCCTGCTTGGGCTAGTGTATTATAGTTATGAAAGATGTCACACAGGGAGAAATTGGGTAAAAGGTATATACTATCCCTGTATTATTCCTTACACTACATGTGAATCTACAATTTTCTCAAAATACTTTCTTCATTTGTGTAATAAAGAGTTTTTAGTGAATTGTATTTTTTTTTTAAGATTTTATTTATTTATTTGACAGAGAGAAGCACAGCGAGAGAAGGAACATAAGCAGGGGGAGTGGGAGAGGGAGAAGCAGGCCTCCCACAGAGCAGGGAGCCCGATGCAGGGTTCGATCCCAGGACCCTGGGACCATGACTTGAGCTGAAGGCAGATGCCCAATGACTGAGCCACCCAGGTACCCCATGAATTGTATTTAGTTTAATGATTATAACCATGACAGAGAAAGACCAAGTAAATTTTAAATTAAATGCAATTAAATCTATTAATCTGAGCTAAATTAAGTTCAAATATATTAAGACTATTTGGCAAAGAATTTGAGTGCAAAAGAAATCATGCATTAGGCAGTTCCCCATAATTTATAGGCTTCTATAAATATGAAAGATTTCCTATCTTCTAAAAGAAAACCAATTAGAACTGACAAATTTTAAATTCCCACCCATTACCAGATCTCCCAAGCAAGAGATTAATTGTCAACTATTAATCATCAACTAATTTAAAATAACTCCCTTGGCAATTCATTGAAGTAACTGTGTGTATCTTCCTCAAAAGTAATTTATTTATTTTACAAAGAGTTGCCATCAAAACACAAATTCAGAATTAGCCAAGTGAAGAATTATGCACACAGGCAGGTGTGTGCAACATTCAATCCTCAAGTCAAAAGCTCCATTTTCAAATCTCAGCAAAATTGGCCCAAAAGCTTTAGTTACTTAAAAACCTAACTACCTAGTATCTAAAATGGCTTTCGAAATCATTCCACACTAAGAATTTGGGAAGTTTTCTATGAACATAGCAAAGCTGAAAATTTAGGGGCGCCTGGGTGGCTCAGTCGTTAAGCGTCTGCCTTCAGCTCAGGTCATGATCCTAGCTAGGGTCCTGGGATCGAGCCCCATGTCAGGCTCCCTGCTCCGCAGGAAGCCTGCTTCTCCCCCTCCCACTACCCCCGCTTATGTTCCCTCTCTCACTGTGTCTCTCTCTGTCAAATAAATAAATAAAAAATCTTTAAAAAAAAAAAAAAAGCTGAAAATTTGCTTTGAATGAGGCATACCCCATTTTACTGCACTTTGCTTTATTGCACTTCTCAGATGCTGCGGGTTTTATTTTTTATATAAATTGAAGGGCTGTGGCAACCCTGCATCAAATGAGGCTATCAACGCCATTTTTCCAACAGCATTTGCTTATGTCATGTCTCTGTGTCACATTTTGGTAATTCTCCCAATATTTCAAACTCTTTCATGTGTCACCATATTTCTTATGGTGATCTGTGATCAGTGATTATGACCCAGTGAAATCTCAAGTGATGGTTAGCATTTGTTCAGCAATAAAGTACTTTGAATTAAGATATGTACATTGTTTTTTTTTCAGACATATTGGTACTACACACTTAATAGACTACAATATAGTATAAATAAACTTTTTATATTCACTGGGAAACCCAGTAATTTATTTGACTCACTTTCTTGCAAGATTTACTTTATTACAGTGGTCTGAAACCAAACCTGCAGTATTCCAGGGTAAGCCTGTGGATCTTAAGTATTCTCACCACACACACACACACACACAAAGTGAGGTGATGGATGTGTTAATTAACTTAATAATGATAATCATTTTATAATGTGTATATACGTATATATATATATTAAATTATTGTGTTGTACACCTTTAAAAGAATCACATTGTACAACCAAAAAAAAAAAATGAAACTCAATACAAAATAAATAAGCTACCCCCCACCCTAACAGTGTTGGCCTGTTTGGGGATGTAACAAATCATCAAGAAGACGATTGTTTCCTTCAGGCAGTTGGCAACCAGAATTTGAGATACAGAAAATCAGGCTGCAGGCCAAATTGCAGTGAAAACATTCCATCCATTTGTATCTATAGTGTCACCACCCCAGGCAACACATCTGTCACAAGGCATAGCTGTGGGATCCCAAGAAAGAACAATGGCTGGGAAAAATAACATGGTTGATATCCAGTGCGAATGAGAAGGCTAATTTTGAGCAAAAGCAATGAAGTAAAATCACCATTAATAATAAGGTCAAGAAACGATAAGGTAAGCTTTACACATAGTAGAAACTCCGTGCACTCATTAGCTATAACAATTATGCACGTATATTAAGAGAATAACGAAAAATTACTATGAGAACTTTCTATGACCTCTCAAAAAAGGGATGAATGCTGGAATGAAACTTTGGTTTCCCTAATTTCTGACATAAAGATGTAACCACCTATCACACAACAGCTAGCTTTATGGATAGAAAAGAGGAGGTCGAGGTGTGACTGTTTTTAGACAGTTGAATGTGTAATGGTGTGCGGGTAGTAGGAAACGGTAACATGTAATGAGGAATGTAGTCAATAGATCTGGGAATAATAAAGAGGTTCTAAATCAGTGAGAAGTGAGAGTCCACATGGTCTTACTGGAGGTAAAATAAAACTTAACCCAGCGGGCCAGGGGTGGCGGGGAGCAGGAAAGAGCTATATTTGACGAGACTGTGTGAGATCAGTGTAGTCTGGGACACAAACTTTTGGACAGATGAAGGGATAGACATAAGAGGCAGCCATCCAACAATACAGTGTCTTACCAAGTTGACTTCCCTCGTAAAGGAATCATCATCACTCAAAGGCTGTATTAAACTTTAATTCAAATGTAGAAACCTTTCTAAGAGTACTGAACATGATCTGTTTGAAAAGGTGGGCATGTGTTTGACTCTATTTCTATTTCCAGTGATTATCACAGTGCCCAGCACGTGAGACCCTCAAAGTACTTGCTGAACTGAATTGTCATGAATAGAAGTTTATGGATTTTTTATTGTTGTGTTTTAATTGATACATAATTGATGTGTAACGCATTGTATTATTTCCAGGCATACTGATTTGATATTTGTATATATCATGAAATGATAATCACAATAAGTCCATTTAACATCTGTTACCATATATTTACAAAATTTTTTTCTCGTGATGAGAAATTTTAAAATCTACTCTCTTAGCAACTTTCAAATATGCAATACAGTGTTATAACTGTGGTCATCATGCTGCACATTATACCCTCATGACTTACTTATTTTAAAACTGGAAGTTTGTACCATTGAGCACCTTACCCATTTTGCCCTGTTTGGATGGGGTTTTTTTGTTTGTTAAGTAAGGTGTTCTGGTTTTTTTAACAGCTTTATTGAAATACAAAGAACTCGGGGTGCCTGGGCGGCTCAGTCAGTTAAAGCGTACAACTCTTGGTTTTGGCTCAGGTCATGATTTCAGGGTCATGGGATCAAGCCCCACATCGGGTTCCATGCTCAGTACAGAGTCTACTTGTCCCTCTCCCTCCGCTCCTCCCCCTCCAACCACCCCCCGCCCCAGTTTACATGCACACACACACGCTCTCTCTCTCTCAAATAAATAAGTAAAATCTTTAAAAAAAAAGAAAAAGAAATACAAAGAACTACATATAGTTAATGGGCACAATTTGATGGGTTTGGACATATGCAAACACTTATGATACCATCACCAAAATTGAGGAAATAGATGTAGCCAACATCTTCCTCAGGTGGGTCAGGAGCGACAGTATGACTCTTGGGCACTTACTACACTATTAGCATGAGTGGTAAAAAATGTGATAAACTCACAAACAAAATGCCATTACTAATACATTACCAATCTGGTGGGAAACAGAAGCATGCTGTGTCTTTTGGATTGATTTTAAAAGGCATTTTTTAAGACTGCAGGAAAGCCCCACATATCTCCTATGGTTTCTTCTAGTTTTTTAGATATCTATAAGTTCAATTAATCAACATGGAAAATTGTATTTAAGTTTTGCTTACATGACTACCCAAAAGCTTCTGGATGTCGTGTCTTACAGACTTTATTCATCTAGGAAATAAGATGCCAGAATATATATTGAGAGAAGTTCCACCTTGGTGCTCATTATACGCATGAGCGCCTTTCTGAAGGCAGATTCTCCCGTGGTGTAGGCAGAAGAATATGCAAGCTTAGACATATCTCATGCCCACAAAATTGGTTTAAATGCATTGTTAAACATTATCTTTGCTCTCAGAAAGTGTATTTTAAAAAATAACTAAAAATTTTTTTTTCATAGAAAACAGATCTAGCCTGATTATATAAGTAAGGAAAGTGACAAGAAGTATAAATTATTCTCACTTAAGAAATTGTAGCCAGTTTGCAATTTGATGTAAATGGTTTCATAAAGAAGAGGCAGAAGTTTACCTTAATTACACAAAGAAGTCTGTTCTAATCTAGTCACATAAATATTTAGCCGGATAGTATTAAGCAACACTTTTGTTTGTTTGCTAGGTTTTTAAGTATGTTAACAATATGTATCTTGTTACTAACAAGAGTATTTGACTTATTTGCTAATTCAAGCAGCAATATATAACAGGTCTTCTACCTATGATCATGCAAACACTTACCAATATTTAATGAGTATCTACTAGGTACTATATGCTGTAGAAAAGTTATTAAGAATCATTTCTTGCCCTCAAGTAATCCACTATCTGTTGCAGAACATCAAAACAATTAATATGGCATATTTTTAAAGAAATAGCATACCAGGGGCACCTGGGTGGCACAGTCGGTTATGTGTCCAACTCTTGGTTTGAGCTCAGGCCATGATCACGGGATCCTGGGATCCAGCCCCATGTCAGGCTTCACACTCAGTGTGGAGTCTGGTTGAGATTCTCTCTCTCCCTCTCCCCCTGCCCCTCCCTCTCACGCTGTCTCTCTCTAAAATAAATAAATAAAATCTTTTAAAAAAAGAAATAGCATATCATTTATGACTTTAAAATAAAAACTATACATGATATAATTCAGAACTTTCTACACTCGCCTTCCATTAAACAACTTAATAAAATTAGCACTGATGAACATGAGCAAATACCCTACTTGATAAATCTTTAGAAGCAGTCCCACTGAAGTAATAAACAAGGTAAGATGCCTGTAATAATTACTACCATTCAACACTACATTGGGAGTTCTAATTAATGCAGTAAGATAAGACAAAGGATAAAAAGAAATAACAGATACAGTTATTGAAGAAAATTGTTACTGCCCTGGAATAAACTTGGTAGGTATGAATCAGTAAATAAAAATAATCGATTCTCTATACCAGCGATAGCTAGTTAGAAAAATATAGAAATGATGATGATGATGATAATGGCATGTGTAATGGCCAACACTTAGAGTGAGCAAACTCTGTGACAGGTAATGCATTAAATGCTTCTCCTGAGGTTTTCATGGTATATAATCCACACACCAACTCAATGAATTTGGCATTAGGTTATCCCCATTTTTCAAATGAAGAAACTTGAGTTTTCGAGATGTTAGTAACAGCTAAAGAGTAGGAAATGTAGATCCCAAATCCAGTTCTGATATCAAGTTTCATAATCTTAAACATTTTATATACTTCCTTCCCCCTCCAGAAACTTACAATTTACTTTCTTTGAGCATCTACAAAATTCCACCAGCCAATAGAACAACTGCCAAGCTCAACACTGAGCCTGCTTTATCAGTTATTAGGACAAGAGAGCTCTGGAAACACCAAACTCTCTTAGAGACCAACAGCACTTTTCCTTCCATCTCCATGACCAGATGCAGGTTCCGTGACCTCTGCCTCTTAGAATAGAGTGACCTTTTTAAAATTAAAACAGGAGTAAATAATTAGAGACTTGAGTTCCAAGTGGGATCAAAGAGGATGAATTTTCTTAAAATGAAAAAAAATACAAATGAGCTTATTCAAACATTTATGCAGAACCTACTACCCAAAGATACCACGCTGATTGTCACAGGGTATTTCAAATTGTTTATTAGTCCCTTTTTCCCTGTGAATTTACAATTTAGGGGTAATCTTCAAGGAAACCTGTCTGCGTACCCTCTTTTAAGCAAGTTAACCAGTCCTTTTACTTCCATTATACCCTCACTGAGAACATCACTCACACCTGTGGTTTCAGGTACTCCCTACAAAGTGCTGATGCTAAATCCAGAGTTTTCGTAAGCTTTACAATCCAATATCCAACCAGCTACTAAATATCTGAGGCATCTCACGCTCAGCTTATCTAAAAATTTCACTCATCATCTCTGCCCCAATCCACTCTTCCTCCATCTGAATGTACCTTCTATCTCTTGAATCCATCTGCCTTCTTGCACCTCCAATTCCACAAGGACACACCAGTCAGAAGAGCTGCAACTGCCTTCTGATTAGTTGCTCTGTCTTCAGAATGACTTCTTCAAAGGGGGAGACAGATATTAATCAAGTACTCAGATCAATAAACGTAAAATTATAACATCTATCAGTACTATGAATAAAATGTCCAGTTGCTGTCAGAACGCAACTGGGTTCTGAAGGAGAAACTGTGAGGAATAGAAGGAACAGTGTTGGAGGCAGAGAGAATAACCCTGCAAAATACACACACACACCATTTAAAAGTCTTCAGTGGCTCCCAGTTGTGTTTAGAAGTAATCTCAATCTAATAATCATCCCATTAAATAGCCCTTGACTAATCTACTAATAGAAAAGGGCTGGCATTTTCATTATCCAACACCTTAAGGCTTGTGTGTGTTGCACACTTTTCAATTCAGTATTCCCATGTGCCATGAGATAAACACCATCATCACCGTCATTTTTGATTGGACGAAATGGAGGCTCAGAAGGTACCCTGGGCTGCCTAAATTCACACTTCCATTAAAAGACTTAAAGAATAACTCAGGGAGAAGGCACAACTCAAACAGAGGGGAAAGAACGAACATGGATTCTAGTGGATGACGAAACCAACTGAAGCTCAAGACAGGAAAACAGGGGCGCCTGGGTGGCTCAGTCGTTAAGCGTCTGCCTTCGGCTCAGGTCATGATCCCGGGGTCCTGGGATCAAGTCCCGCGTCGGTCTCCCTGCTCCTTGGGAAACCTGCTTCTCCCTCTCCTGCTCCCCCTGCTTGTGTTCCCTCTCTCGCTGTGTCTCTCTGTCTGTCAAATAAATAAAGAATTAAAAAAAAAAAAGACAGGAAAACAAATGGAATATGTGAATGTTAGTTGAAAATGTTCTATTTTTATTCACGAAGGACTGAGGCAGTTCCAAGGAAAGGAAAGCCCTCTGTGCACGGCCAGGAAGAAGCCACACCTAGCTCCCTTCTGTCTTGCAGCTTCTAAGCTGCCAAGACTGAGGAGTTGACCTGAAATTAGTGCAGCCACAGAGAAGTCCACCGCCTCCGGGACACAAGGCTTCCCGATGCCTGGAAGACGAATGAAAACTGTCCTGGCTGTCAGTAGGAAAGGAGAACAAACCAACCATTGGCTCTTTAACTACAGTAGTGCTTATGGAAATAGGCATGATGCAGACTAATCAGCAGTCAAGTTTCAGGTTGATTTTGCTAAGAATAGTCCCTTAGCTTACCCTCTTGGAGAAGCTGTCTACCTCCTAATTCTGTCCTCATTCTTAAATCTACCAATGATGGCTTGTTGCTAGTTCCATCTGCTACCACCACAATCTCCAGTTGACACAGAGATTGAGATATGGCTGTAGGCTTATTTATTTATTTATCTCCCTATCTCCCCTTTTCTCTCTAGACCCCACTTCTACTTCTCTACCTCCCCATATGCAACCACTTATGTGAAATTTATATACACATATACCTCTTATCTGGATGTTTTACAGGATGTATTGCTGCTTTATGTACATGTATTGAAATGTATGTAAACGGTACTATGTAATATATCTCATTGTTTATATGCTATAGCTTATCCTGTTTGAAAGCTCTCATACATGCTGTTTTGTGTACGTTGAATCTACTGCTTTTTTTTTTAAGATTTTATTTATTTATTTGACATTGAGAGAGAAAGCGAGAGAGGGAACACAAGCAGGGGGAGTTGGGGAGGGAGAAGCAGAATCCCCATGGAGCAAGGAGCCCGATGCGGGGCTCGATCCCAGTACACTGGTATCACGACCTGGGCCAAAGGCAGACGCCCAACAACTGAGCCACCCAGGTGACCCTGAATCTACCGCTTTTTATTGCTGCCCAGTGTACCCCATTATGAACACCCAAGTTGACCCCAACACCACAGAATTATTGCAATAACCATTATGAACTTGTCTAAGAAATTCCTCGGGATATATACACAGGGGTAGATATTGTTGGGACAGAGGGCTATATAGACATAATTTAGCTAAGCCTTGCCTAACTGATATCCACAGTGAGGACACCAATCTGAGGGGTGGGTTCCAGGGTGTGAATCATGACTACACTACTTGTTAGCTGTGTGACCTGAGAATATTACCTAACATGTCTTAGCCCCATTTTCTCACTTATGAAATTAAAAAGTATGGTACCTATCTCATAAAGTTACTATGAGAATTAAATGAAATAATAATAGATTAAAGTGCTTAGCACAGTATTTGGTACTTGGTAGGTAAATAAATATTATCACTGATTATCACCCTCTCCCCCCCAAGTATGAGATTTCTGACTCCCCAGTGGACTCTGAATCTGCACACTGGAAGGTCAGGAGAGCTAAGCCTTCTCACTGAACAGAGTAAGAGTAGCGACATCAAGTTTCATGCCCAAGGAGGTTGCATGTTTCCGGAGGAGGAAATTGAATGTGGCTTTTGGGTTCCCAGGTTACTGCTCCTTTCCCCACATCAGAATGTCCATGACAGTGTTGATATTCCACTCGGGCAAAAAAATGAATGATTACTGAAAAACAAAACCTGCCCATGAGTATCTGTTCACACCTAGTACTGTATGGAACTTACATACTTCCCCTCAATATGTCATGGTCTTCTGGGAATTTTCTCTAGTCATGGTGATGGGTCTGTACCCACTTGCAGGCACGTACACTGTCAGAGTCACACTGACCTGCAGCCATGGAGCCTGCAGAAGGTGACTGAATCACATGGGGTCAGCCCATTCTCGAGCCCAGCAAAACCAGTGTTGTCCCTTGATAATCTTGTAAGGAAAGCAGACACAGAGGTGCACCACTGACACAGTCCTTCAAGAAAGAACCAACTATGTCTGTAAGGAGTGTGGTTGCCTGGCAGCCTCCAGCTGCGGTACTTTCAACCATCTGTCTGAGCTTCGGAGCCAAGTGCACAATGATATAAACAGTGCTGAACTAATGAGTTAACCACAGTCGGAGTACTAGGACCTGGCCATTTTATCACCACATGGGACTCCTCTGATGGGCAACCTTTACTCCCGAGCTCTCCGTGAGGTTGGCCAAGACTCGGCCAGATTTGCATTCTGGTCTGAGGCTCTCCCTGTCCAACTCTCCTTTCTCACTCTTTTCTCTTTCACAGGTATTCCTCCCCAGTAAACCTACTGGTACCACTGATTCCATCTCAGAGTCTGTGTCCAGAAGGACTCACTGACACAGCAAACAAAATACTACACATATTTATACGGTGCTCCCCATTCCCATGGGATAATCTGACTTCAAGAAATGCATTACTGGGCACTGTAATGACACTTGATACGTGAACACATGAGTTTTGAATTGCACATCTTCACCAACCAAAAACGACAGGGATCTCTGAAAACAATTGACAGGTACTACTCTATATTATCTATTTTGCGATGTGATCCAATGTTTATTAAATATGAAACATTTGTTCTACACAAGCTATTCTGCTTTGATACATTCTGTTTGTGGTTCTATCAATATGTTTTCTAAATTTAATATACATATTAGCTGGGAATGAAGATGAACAGACTGAAGATCAGAGAAGGTGTCAACATGTCAATGTAAATCATTTTATTTTAACCTTCAGATTTTGTTTAAAGGGCCAAAAATCTAATGTGTTACCACAAACTATCATTTCATACATTCTTAATGTATAAACATAAATGGAAGTCAATTTAAAGCAATGTATCTCAACCAGGGCTGATTTTGCCTCCCAAAAGACATTTGGCAACATCTAGAGACATTTTTTGGTTGTCACAACTGGGCAGGGGCAGGGGAAGAGGGGCCGGGACGACGGGACATGCTACTGGCATCTAGTGGAGAGGATAGGAATGCTGCTAAATATCTTACAAGGCCCAAAACAGTCCCCACAACAAAGAACTATATGGCCCAAAATGTCAAGAGTTCCAAGGTTGAGAAAACTTGGTTAAAATTATAGAAAAGTGTCTGATGTCCCGCGTGTTTTATTGAAAACTAAAAGTAAAAGAAATATTCTGCCCACAATCTCATAGTGGTATTTTGTTGTTGTGCTAATCAATATGTCCCCATTCCCTTAAAAAAAGTAATCTGGAACACGGAATAAAATAAATGATTACAGTTCATTTGCCCCTTATACAAGGAAGCCATGTTTTTAAGCATATTATTCAAATATCTTAATGAGACAGAAATGCAGGACGTACATTAGAGATCACCAGAGTGCCATAACTGTCACCAAATCCTTAGGGTTTCTTTTGTTTTTTCCATTTGCTCATATTCCTCCTGTTACCTTGGTGAAATTTTTCAGGTTTGAGCATACCCTACTTTCAAGCATCCATTGCTATTATTAGTCAATGTATAATACACATACTGTTTGATTTTTTAACATAACAAGTCATGCTAGGTAAAGCCCTGTATTGAGCAGGGCAAGGCACTTTTTCCGTTAACACATGTGGCCATGTGGTAAATAATAATAAAAATTTTTTAAATTGCGCTTTTAGGATAATTGACATTTAAACTGATCATCTGAGAGCCAAGAATATA
The DNA here is from genome assembly GCF_009762305.2 of Zalophus californianus. Taxonomy (NCBI): domain Eukaryota; kingdom Metazoa; phylum Chordata; class Mammalia; order Carnivora; family Otariidae; genus Zalophus; species Zalophus californianus. The sequence goes on along the minus strand of NC_045597.1, from coordinate 167,522,112 downwards.
GTAGTAAGTTTAGATACTATTCGTACATAAATCGATGCCTTAATTTTCTCATGGTTAAAGAATTTAAAACGAAAAAACTTGGGGCTCCATTTGACGGCCAAAGGACGCCCCCTGCTGAACAGAAGGGAGAAATAACGTTGAAACAGTTTAAATTCACAGGGCTCTTACACTGCATTAAACCCATCACTACACGCATTTCCATACCGCTCATCCGAAAAGCTGAGTGTAAACCCCACATTTTATTTGGCTCAAAAAAAATGTGAGGTTGAATTGTGACTTGCACATTAGAAAGGTCCTATTCTAAAACATCACCCAGAAAATCTCTAAATATTAGCAGCATGACATGACAACTAACACTCTTAACATTAACAAACTGAGCTTTACTTAACACTGTATTTTTGTTCTATCAAGTCCCTTCGCTTTAATGATATGTGTGTGACTCTCTATCAGGGAGAGCCAGTTATCCTTTCAGTCAGTAGTTACTATCGATCCTAGAAGTTTAAGTTCTCAAAAGTGACAGTAAATTGCCAGCCGACAAAAATAATTCGGATTAATTAAACAGGAACCAAGGAGCCTAAGGGCAAGAAAAGTTCGTTCATCTCCCAGTCTCGCCCTCCTGATCCAGAACCGGTTGTAAATTAAATATCCCCTTACTTTGCAGAAGCCAAAACGCTGGTCTGAATGGTACCCAACCCAGGACACTCAACCTAAAATATATCTTTGCAGCTCCACTAAATGCCTGTCAAACCCTGAGAGGTGTGTGTGTGTGTGTGTGTGTGTGTGTCTGTCTGTCTGTCTGGATGTGTTAGCGTGAGCCTGTGCGCCTCGGTCTCCGTCTCCCTAAGGCCGAGTCCGGAGGCTCCGGGAAGCAGGTGTCGCGGGGCACCTGCTCTTACCTGGGCTCCGGCGAGAAGGCAACCGCCAAGCAGCAGCCACCCCCAGACGTAGGGCGATGCTCCCGGGCCGGCCATGCCCAGATCAGCCCGAGCGAGAAGCAGGGACGCTCTCCCGGAGCCCGGAGAGGCTCCCCACTCGCAACTTGGGCCGGTGCGGGGCAAACTTGTGGCCGGGAGCGCGGCGCAGCTGGGGCGGCTCGGGGCGCGTGTCGGATCTCGGTCCCGCGCCCCGAGGTCCGCGCCTTGGTCGGGTCTGCAGGGGAGAGCGGTCCCGCAAGGCCCGCGTGGGAGGAGGGGGCGGGCGGACCCTACGGATCCCCGCGCGCCGCCCGTGGTTTGCAGGACGGGCGGGGAAGCGCTCGCGCTCCTGCTCAGAGTCACCGCGTCCTGCAGCCCAGGGGACCCGAGGGCAACGGATCCCGAGCGCTGCTGTCGCCACCCCCAGCTCGCGCCGTCTCTACTTCCGTCCGCTCTGTACCGGGTTCCGACCCCCTGTCTCTAGGGGCGCCCTGGGTCCTCAGGGAGTGGTCTGAAAGTTCCCTGCTGTCCAGCCGCGTACTGACTACCAGTCACGGGAGGCCCTGGGTAGTGTGGTTGAAGGCTTCGGAGGCCAGGCGGGTGCTGCACCTGCGGCTGTGTGCGGAGCAGTCTCCGCAACCTTCTCAAGTTCTCCGATTCCCTTTCTTCTACCCACTATTAATAGCGCGCGCGCGCGCGCGTGTGTGTGTGTGTGTGTGAGAGAGAGAGAGAGAGAGAGAGAGATTGAGAGAGAAGGAAGAAGGGAGGGAGATTCTACTCCGGCAGAAATCTCTAGGTCAAAGTTTCTTTGTATCATTTTGTGAGTTTTGGATCCAGGTTTCATTGAAAGACAACTAATATTCGTTTATAGGTGTGTGTGTGTGTGTGTGTGTGTGTGTGTGTGTGTGTGTGTGTGTGTGTGTGTGTAAGAGAGAGCGAGAGATTGAAAGAGAAGGAAGGAGGGAGGGGATTCTATCCCAGCAGAAATTTCTGGGTCAAAATTTCTTTGAATCATTTTGTGAGTTTGGGATCTAGGTTTCATTGAAAGACAACTAATATTCGTTTATAGGTGTGTGTGTGTGTGTGTGTGTGTGTGTGTGTGTGTGTGTGTTTAGATATCTTCATTAGGGGTGTGTGTGTGTGTGTGTATGTGTGTGTTTAGATATCTTCATTTGGGACAAAGCCTGTTCCTTTATTTTTCTTATAGGCGTAATCATCAAGATGCCAGAGAACTTCTTTAGAGACATTGAGTCTGGGAATATTTAGTCTCTCAGATCCTGGATCAGGATCTGATCCAATTGGGAAAAAACACAATAATTCCCTCTCCTCTTGACAATGAGGATCTGAGGTTTGTCACCATCAGCTTTCATATGAGTGCCAAAGTGTGAAAACTGGGTTTGCTTTTAAAACTTCTAGATTATTAATGGTTGGCCACCCTAAAACACTAGAAAGGGATAATTTTTATTTCTATTTCTACATGTCTGGAATGTTCACTCCTATCTCTATTTTAATAGGATTGTTTATATTATGTGTATGTATTGTGAACAATCTCGTGCTTTTTGGAAGAAGCAAAATCTAAATTATACAACATATGCACAGGCACACACTAGTAAAATTACCAAGTAAAATTCCCTTTCTACCTATTCTATCAAAGATTTATAGCACTATCTATGGTGACTATTACCTAAAGTCTTCAGTTTGATTAAATTACTTAGAACTACTAACTGTTACATTATCTTACTCAAGCAAGAAAATAATGGTAATATTATAAGACTGATAGATTAGATATCTATCAGTATAAAGCATTAAGTGCTTTATTACATTGCAGTTACTCTTTTAAGTACTTTACATAAAATTAACTAATTTTCCATTAACCCTGTGAGATAGGCATTATTGTTATCCATATTTATAGATGAGGAAACAGTAAGTCACTTGCCCAAGGTCAAGGTAGTCTATCATTGTGGCACTACTAATCATGTGTTCTATTTGTGCAAAAGTCTTATTACAGATTTTTTCCATACTCCTTGGGCCTCACAAAACCAGAAACACTTTTCCAGCCAGTTTTTATTTTCATTTTTTTGTTTTCTCATCCTCCTTTAACCAGAGAATAATTTACTGTGCATTATGGCATTGGTTCTGAGCCAGGGACAATTTTGTCCCCCAAGGGACATCTGGCAATGTCTGGAGACAGTTTTGGTTGTGTCACATTTTTGGTGTGTCACACTATACATTACTAGCATGTAGTGGGTAGAGGCCAATGATGCTGCTAAATATCCCACAATTCACAGGACAGTTTCTTGTGACAGAAATATCTGTCCCAAAATGTTAACACTGACAAGGTTGAGAAACTGCATTACAGCAAAAGGGTACCCAAAATTGTTAGCTGTTTATTAACTAGTCAATAAAATAAGATAGGCCTATACGTTGGAACTTACAATCAATTTGTGTGAAACTTATGCTATTCAAATCATTCATTCCTACAAAAGGTAAAAATCAACAGGCTCTAGACTAGAATATTCAAAGTTTTGAAGATATTAAATTATGCTAATTGAAAAATTTGCATAATATAAAAAATAATTACACAAACTGCTGTGATATCATTAGGATATTTGTTGACTCTTGTCATAAAATATATAATTGCTGATATTATGGGTAAACTTGGAATAATTAGTTAAGATTAGTTGTAAACTGATAACTTAAAAAAGAAAAAAACCTTTAGGGGTGCCTGGGTGGCTCAGCTGATCAAGCATCTGACCTTGATTTTGGCTCAAGTCATGATCTCAGGGTCATGAGAGCAAGCCCTGCACAGGGCTCTGCACTTAGCAGGGAGTCTGCTTGAGATTCTCTCCCTCTCCCTCCACTCCTCCCCCTGCTCATTCTCTCTCCCTTTCTCAAATAAATAAATCTTAAAAAAAAAAAACCTTTATGCAAAGTCGATGGAGTAACTTACCCAACAAATCTCTTTGCAAATGACATCTCGTCAATCCTTAAAATCAATGAAAGACAATGACAGTTCTGATCATCCCCATTCACAAATGAAAAAGAGGATCTTGATCATTAAGGGACTCAATCCCAAGAAAAACATAGCCCCAAGGAAATGATGTGATTTCTAGCAGTTTTATTTTGTGTTTTGCTATTGTTTATTTGTTCATTACTGTCTCCTGTAGCTTCACTATGTCACATACTGACCTGTATCATGATTAGCTGGCATGCTTGTTAAGAATATGTTTATAGCAGCAATGTCCACAATAGCCAAACTGTGGAAAGAGCCCAGATGTCCATCACAGATAAATGGATAAGAAGATGTGGTATATAGATACAATGGAATATTAGGCAGCCATCAAAAGGAATGAAATCTTGCCATTTGCAACGACGTGCATGGAACTGGAGGGTATTATGCTGAGCGAAATAAGTCAATCAGAGAAAGACATGTATCATATGACCTCACTGCTATGAGGAATTCTTAATCTCAGGAAACAAAAATGAGGGTTGCTGGAGTGGTGGGGGTGGGAGGGATGGGGTGGCTGGGTGATAGACATTGGGGAGGGTATGTGCTATGGTGAGCGCTGTGAATTGTGTAAGACTGTTGAATCACAGACCTGTACCTCTGAAACAAATAATACATTATATGTTAAAAAAAAAAAAAGAAGAAGATAGCAGGAGGGGAAGAATGAAGGGGGGGAATCAGAGGGGGAGACGAATCATGAGAGACAATGGAGTCTGAGAAACAAACTGAGGGTTCCAGAGGGGAGGGGGTGGGGGGATGGGTCAACCTGGTGATGGGTGTTAGAGGGCACGTTCTGCGTGGAGCACTGGGTGTTATACGCAAACAATGAATCACAGAACACTGCATCAAAAACTAATGATGTGATGTATGGTGATTAACAACATAATAATAAAAAAATAAAATAAAATAAAAATGCACATTCTTGAGCTTCACCTCAGACCTGCTGAACCCCAACCTCCAGGACTAGGGTTTGGAAAGCTACATTTCTCAAGTTCCGGGGTGATTCTCATACAAGATCAAGTTTCAGCAGCACTGTCTAGACTGATCAGTACACGCAGCTGGTGGACTTACAGGCAGTTGTGAGGTCTGAGAGCCCAGTACTTGTCTTCCATAAAATGTTCACTATCCTCTGCAACGGAGGGGCAGGGGTCATGGGTCAACAGTCTACTTTGTAAGATGGAGATTTGGGGACAGTAGGCTGTTAGCCCAGCTTCCCCACAACTGCACAAAAACAGCCTTAATGTATGGAAGGCTGCTTTTGTTTCTGTTGTTGTTTTTCCATTTCTAAGTATAGGTATCTTTCCATGTTTTCAAGCTGTGCTTCTGTCTTTGTATTCGCTGAGGAGGACCAAAGGCTCTGAAGCCCTGCTTTCCTTTCTCAGGCTCCAGGGCTTCTTGCTGAGCTTCTCCTGAGCAGACCCACAATCACTGTCTCTAGGGACTAACTAGAGAAGCTTTATTCTGGGAGCAAAGATCCCTGCCATCAGCTGCTCTGTATTTGGGGAAAGGGCAACTAAAATGCTAAAATAATTAATTAAATTGAGATTAATTAATCAATGTAATTTAATTGCCTTAATGGCTTCTCTAAGTTCCTTCAAGCTTTTTGATCCCAAGCATGTGTGGTTTTTGCTGCTGTTGTTTTATGTGTCTGTAATTGTGTCTCCCTGTGTGTATCTGTGAGTGTGAGTGTGTGTGTGAGTCTGTGACTATGTGTGTTTGCAGTTGTTTTTGCTTTTAACATTCCGGGAATTTCTCAAAAATTTTAGTGTACCAATCTCATTCTTTGATGTTTTCCAATATGATGAAGTTTGATTCTTTAAAAATACACAGTTGACCTCTAAACAATGCAGGGGTTAGGGGCACCGACCCTTATTCAGTCAAAAATCTGTGTATAACTTTTGACCCCCCAAAAACTTAACTACCAATACCTTCCTGTTGGCCAGAATCTTACCAATAACGTAAACAGTCAATTAACACATATTTTGTATGTTATATGTATTAAATACTGTATTCTTACAATTAAGTAAGCTAGAGAAAAGAAAATGCTATTAAGAAGATCATAAGGAAGAGAAAATGTATTTCCAGTGTTGTATTTATCAAAAAACATCCACATATAAGTGGACCCTTGCAGTTCAAACCATGATGTTCAAAGGCCAACCATATATACATTTTCTCTCATTCCAATGAAGCTTTCAACAGGAAGTAGAAATAAACCTATATTCTCAGCCCACCATCTTTTTCTGGAAACCCAAGGTAAAATACATATTTAAAAATTCTTAGTCACACTTTTTTTTTAATAATACATTCTGGAAACCCAAGGTAAAATACATATTTAAAAATTCTTAGTCACACTTTTTTTTAATAATACATGCTCCAAAAGCAAATTTTGAGAACACAGAAAAATCACAAAGAGAACAAAGATCAACCAACCTTCCTTTATCTAATCTTGTGCCTACTCATAATTATTTTAAAGTAAAATTGCAGTGTACATACATTTTTTAAAGGAGGAGAAACAAACAGACTCAATAAGAATGTTGGGCTAGATGGCTTTTATTATTTAGTTTTCTATACTTTCTAAATGTTTATTGTTTCATAACATATTCTGGAAACAAAAAAGTCATAAAAATATTCTAGAAACAAAAATATCACTGTGATAACTTTCCTTGAACATGTATTTTTATGTAAATCATTGAATATTATCTTAATTTTTTAAATCAGAATTTTTGTTAAAGATAAGCTCAAATTTAAAGCTTATTGTGGATATTTGCAAAGTGAACCTATTTCTAGTCTCAGTGAAGCATTTTTCTACACACTTGCTTTCATTGGCATTATGTTTAGAATCCTGTCCATTTAACAAAGATGACACATCAATTATTGCTTTAATTTAAATTTTTAGTTTACTAATAAGGTTGACTATTATATAGATTAATTGGATAATTGTATGACTTCTTTTTAAAAATCTTCCATTCTTGAATATTACTCAGCCGTCAGAAAGGATGAATACTTAACATTTACATGGACATGGATGGAACTGGAGGGGATTATGCTGAGTGAAGTAAGTCAATCAGAGGAAGACAATTGTCATATGGTTTCACTCATATGTGGAATATAAGAAACAGCACAGAGGATCAGAGGGGAAGGGAAGGAAATCCGAACGGGAAGTCATCAGAGACGGAGATAAACCATGAGAGACCCTTAACCATAGGAAACAAACTGAGGGTTGCTAGAAGGGAGGTGGGTAAGGGGATGGGGTAACTGGGTGATGAGTATTAAGGAGGACACGTGATGTGATGAGCACTGGGTGGTTTACGCTCATTGAGTTTAAATTATAAATAAATAAATAAATAAATAAATAAATAAATAAACAAATAAATAAATAAATAAAATCTTCCATTCTTTCCTGCAGTCTAAAGCCGGATAGCCTAGGTTTGAAACCTTAGCTGTGTAGCTGTGGAAAAAGTTTGTTGGAAAAGTTAAATGAGTTAACAAAGTGTGAAGAGCAATGTCCGGTCCAGGGAAAATACTCAATAAATGTTAGTTATTGTGAGTGGTATCAAATTAGTATGATTATTACCTTTATTGTTATCAATGATTTTAGTCTTGTGACCATAGTCTCTGAATGGGCAAAGGACTATGGTGAGTTTGAATGTTTTCTACTTGTGTAGAAAAGCACTGTCTATATTTAGAATATTAAGTCTTTCTCTGGTATAAATACCAAAATGTTGCTCCAACACTATTTTCAGCCTAATTTGCACAATTAAACAATTGTCATGCTTAATCAGTGCAGAAATTTTTCAAAAACTTTTACTTATCTAAATCTATCAATGTTTTCTTTGACAGTTTCTTCCTTAGTTTCTATGCCAAGAAGGAAAATGCACACTAAAAATTAAAGTAGCTTTTCACCAGATTTTTTTCTAGTTCTTTTCCACTATTTCATAATTTTACATTTAACATTTTAAAGAATCAGATTTGTTCCATGGTGATTTAACAGTTTTCCCAACTCCCTAACCAATTAACACAGCATGATGTGTAAAAGAACCCATCTTCTTAATGGGAAAGACGTTTTGAAGGGAGGAAACGAAAGTTTGCTGATGGCTCTAAAATCATCACCTCAGCCCCACATGAGGCTGTTCTGCTGGAAGGGGCTTAGAATAAAGCAGAGGGTTTCATAGAGCCTCTCCCCATTTTACCCAGGGTAGAATCCATTCCTCAAACCCAGATGTCAGAGGCCCCTGTCAAGCTGTTGTCAGGGTTCCCTCTGAGTGTGTTAACTGTTAAGATTTCAAAAGCTGGAAGAAATGAAGCAGCTGAGGTTTGGATCTGAGGGCTTTCTGGCTGGAACTCAGGAAATAGGCAGATAGCAGCAGGGAAAGGCCTGGCCATTAATTTTTTTTTAAGATTTTATTTATTTATTTATTTGTTTGAGAGAGAGAACAAGCATGAGCAGGGTAGGTGGGAGCAGAGGGAGAAGCAGACTCCCCGCTGAGCAGGAAGCCTGACGTGGGACTCTATCCCAGGACCCTGAGAGCATGACCTGAGCTGAAATCTGACAGTTAGCTGGCTGAGCCACCCACGTGCCCCAAGTCTGGCCATTTATACACAGGTGTAGGTCAGTTACTCAGAAGGGAAAAGCGTTCCACAAGGAGAGGGCTTCTGTCCGGACCCCAAACTGATATGCAATGGCTCGTGTGCAACGGTTTCCTGTCTGTTTACTCTGGGATGGTTGTCATTATTAATAACTCGCTTTCAACGTTCGTGTGAGAAGTAAGTGGGGCAATGACTTCAAAAAAAGTTATTAGCTGTACAAAATTACACAAAGGACAGTGAGTGGGTATTTACAGGATTCAAGGGTATCCCTCACATTCAAGTTATAACTGTTAATATGCAAAGTCCTATAAAATACTCAGTAATTCATTTGTAGCTTAAGTGAAAACAATGAAAAGGAAGCAACAGCAAATCTTATATTTTTCCTACTGAGGATTAAAGGAAATAATCACTAAACTCAGAGCCCACCTCAGTCAAGATAAAGCCTAAAGAAAACTAGGAAGTTGGACAATTACATGTTTGGCCTCATCCCACTTCCTGTCTCTCAAATCTCCCTTTGCCCTGGCTCATTAAATGCCCAGTGTTTCTCATTTGTTTCTTGATAATTAGATGTGAACCTCTTTCCCAACAGCTAACTCACACCTCAACTTACCCTTGTCCTCCAAGATTTCTGCCCTCTGTTTTCTCTTTATATTCTCTATCTGTAGAGGTTTTAAAATATGTCCCCAGAATTCTTTTAAACTCTTCCCATGTGAGAGGTGTGGGAGATTCTATGTCTCTTCCCCTTGACTCTGGGCTCTGTGATGGTTCAACCTGTAAAATACAGAGGAAGTGAACCCTAGCTTTAAGAGACTGGTAGCTTCCACTTCTAGGGACTCCCTTTCACTCTTGGAATTTAGCCACCATGCTCTGAGGAAGTCCAAAAAGTCCACAGAGGAACTCACATGGAGACAACTGAGAACCTCAGCTCTTAACTTCAATTGCTATTCCAGGCAACAACCAGCACAAATTCAGCAGCCATGTGAGTGAGCCATGTCAGAAATGGATCCTCTAACCCAAGTTGAGCTGCCTCAGCTACTGCTATGTGGAGCAGAGATGAGTCTTGCTCAGATTACAGATTTCTGAGCTAATAAACGGTGGTAGTTATTTTAAGTCATTAGGATTTGGGTTAGCTTGTTACACAGCAATAACTAAACACGATCCCACCATCAAACAACTTTTCCTGTGGTCTCAAGATCTCACGTACTAATGTTTACATAGAGAGACAAAAGACCCAGAATAGCCTACACAATACTGAAGGAGAAAAAAAGTTGGAAAACTAACACTACCCAACTTCAAGACTTATTGTAAAGCTACAGTAATCAAGACAGTGTGGTATTAGCAAAAAGATAGATAATGCCTCAATGGAACCAAATAGACAGCCCAGAAACAGACCTACATAAATGGGGTCACTGATCTTTGGCAAAGGAGAAAGGTAATACAATGGAGCAAAGATAGTCTCTTCAACAAATGGTGCTGGAACATCTAAACATCCACATGCAAAAAAGTTAATCTACACACAGACCTTAAACCTTTTCAAAAATTAACTCAAAATTGATTGTAGACCTAAATGCAAAATGCAAAACTATAAAACTCCTAGAAGATAACATAGGACAAAACCTAGATGACCTTGAGTGTGGTGGTGACTTTTAGATGCAACTCCAAAGACATGGTCCATGAAAGAAATAAGTGATATGCTGGACTTCATTAAAATTAAAAAATTCTCTGCAAAAACAATACCAAGAGAATTAGGAGAGAAGCCACGGACTGGGAAAAAATATTTCAAAAGATACATTTGATAAAGGACTGTCATCCAAAATATGCAAAGAACTCTTAAAACTCAACAATAAGGAACAAACAGCCCAATTAAAAAATGGGCCAAAGAGCTTAACAGTCACTTTACCAAAGAAGATAGACAGATGATAAATAAGCATATGAAAAGATGCTCCACATCACATGCCCTTAAGAAAACTCAAATTAAAACAGTAAGGAGATAACCCTATAAACCTAATAGAATGACCCAAACCTAGAACACTGACAAAACTGAAGCTCTGCGTGTGTGGGAGCAGTGGGCATATGGGAGATCTCTGTGCCTTCCTCTCAAGTTTGATGTTAACCTAAAACTGCTCTAAAAAAATAATAAAGTCTTTTTAAAAACCTCATCTAGCTCCTGGCATAGGATATGAGAACAACTTGGTTTCATTGTTAAGTCATTTGGGACTATGACTCAATCTTGGCCAAATGTTGACAGGACAGGTAACCCCTTCTGCCCTAAGACTCCATTTTGTCTCTCCAAAATCATATGGCTTTCTCAGAGTTGACTCATTCTTTTTTTTTTTTTTTTTTTTTACAAATCTACACCTTTATTTACTTTTCATTAAATTTAAATCCTTGAGGGGTGCAGCATCACACAGATTCTGTGGCCAATGGCTTTAGCAGGAAGTTGCTTCAGAATTTGGCACGAATCATGCCACTGTTTCCATAAGCACGACTTACTTTTCCCCCAGATTACTCTGGTTTTGTTTGGTTTGCCACCAGAAGTCACTGTGTTGTTCTTTGCTTTGTACACATGAGCACATCTCTTGCCTAGATAGAATTCCGTTTCATCTCAAGCATAAACACCTTCGATTTTAAGAAGAGCTGTGTGCTGCTTCTGGTTCCGGAGACCCCGCTTCGAGCCAGGAAAAATGGTCTTGGACCACAGCCTTCCAGACATTATTTGGCGTTATAGGAGTCCTTTTCCCAGCAGGCCTCCACAGACTCCAAGATGGCAGAAAAAAAAGAGAGATTTGACTCATTCTTCTGTCAAGAATTTCTGAGAACTGTGATTCTTCTCTAGAGATGCCATAAAATACGAGTATTTGAAAAATCTTTCAACTTCTTCCTAATACGTAAATCACCTCTACAAGTCTATAGCCATATTTCCTCAATAAAAAGATTCCTGAGGTAGTGAGATTTATGTGGAAAACATCTGACTGGACAAACCAATAGCCCAGATGAAATGGCTACAGTTGGCTGCCAATAACAATCACTTGGATTTTATAGTGCTCTATAAAATGTTTACAAATTCCTTTCATAAATTCATATTTTGCAAAATATCTGTGTCAGCAAAATACCCCTGGTTCCCCCAACAACCCTAAGAGATGAGGAAACTAAGGCATCCATTTCAGTGATGGGATCATTGAGATGAGGAAAGGGCAACACAGAGAAAAGGTCTTGCAGAAGGTCATGCAGCAGCAGATAGGGACCACGGCCTGGGTCTTCCATTTCCACATCCATCACTTTTCCTACTAGCCTACCCTACCCTTCTGGAATGCACTTCAGCATCTGTGTAAAACTCCACAGACCTACTAAGTGCCTTCTCAATCATTTCCCCATTTTTCCCACAAAGACGATTTCCAGTAGAATCACATTTTTCTTTCCAAGAGATCCTTCTTAAACTAAAGGGTTAGTCACATTTCGGGCAGTATGACATAGCTACCAGTGATTTATTTTTTGAGTTTTTCAGCACAGGAAGCCATATGCTCCCAAGAATGTACTAAATAACACTGAAAAGTGAAATTGAACCTAGATAAGGAAAAGAGTGACACTTTAATTTGGAGATGGATTAGGAAAGAACAATGACCATGTTTTTCAAGATTTTATTTGAGAGAGGGAGCACCAGTGGGGGGAGGGACAGGAGGAGAGGGAGAAGCAGACTCCTTGCTGATGGAGCTCGCTCCCAGGACCCCGAGATCATGACCTGAGCTGAAGGCAGACGCACAGAGCTGAGCCACCCAGGCGCCCAGGACGTTGAAATTTTTAAGGTAGTTGTTTCTCTAGCTCTAAAAAAAAAGGTTCAAGGATTCTTGAAGAAGGTAATCTGATTAAGACCTCTAAGTCTTTGGGGTGCCTGGGTGGCTCAGTTGGTTGAGCGTCTGCCTTCGGCTCAGGTCATGATCCCGGGGTCCTGGGATCGAGCCCCGCCTCGGGCTCCCTGCTCCGCGGGAAGCCTGCTTCTCCCTCTCCCACTCCCCCTGCTTGTGTTCCCTCTCTCACTGTGTCTCTCTCTGTCAAATAAATAAATAAATAAATAAATAATAAATAAATAATCCTTAAAAATAAAAAAAAAAGACCTTTAAGTCTTGGGGAGCCATGATAGTTTGCTAGCAATTTATACTCGTGCTTTCTAGACCCCAAAGCTCACTGTAAGAAGTAAATATTGATAAAAACAAAGAAACAGAACATATTATTTGTGCCCTAAAGAATGTATATGACAAAGCAAAATATCAACACAGCCAAAATAATGTATTATAAAAGTAGCTATGGTCTATAGAGTGAGGGAGTGATCAGGTTGGGGGACTTCTAGGAGGTGGGAAGATTTGCAAAGCTTCTGAGGTGATATGACAAAGGAAGAGGGCATTTATGTGTTTTGCAATGGCCTGAACTCGCCACAAACCTGGGTATATCATACAACTATTATAGAATAGAACCACATTATATAATGGGTACAAGGAAGCAGGAAGAAAATGGCCTTGCCAGTAAGGAGAAGAAGGTGAGAAGTAGCAGGGGCTGGGAGTCCCTCATTATCCGGCTAAGACACGGGCCTGGGAATGGCATGGCAGCCAATCATGCAAAGTTGAGACATTAAAATGTTTGCATGAGAAAAAGTGTTCTGTTTGCTCTGCGCAGAACAAGATGCAGTGAGGAGGAACCAGGGAGCCGTGTCAGAGGACCAGCTGTAGTAAGAACAGCAATACCCGGGGCACTGCGCGCTAGATGCCAGAGCTTCAAAGGGAAAAATCCTGTTCTGCCTCCAATGTGCTCCCAAGAGGGTCACTTACCCTTGTGTAGGTGTGAGAGGATTTCAGAGGAAACATGTGGACTGACTGTGCAGGGCAGCTATGCCTGAGTCAACGGAGGACATGGAAGGCGGCATTCCAGGCAGAGAGAAAAGCATGTGTGAAGGGAGGGAGACACGGAGAGCAAGATGGGCTCTAGAATAGCAGGTGCGAGGAGGAGGAGGAGGGGGCAGTGCAGCCATAAAACTGGGGGATGAAAATGAGAAGTAGGAAAATACACAGGAAGGGGCAGTGTTGAGAGAAAATGTGAAAGAAAACATTAACGGGCCTTGGTCACTGACCGACATTAAAAGGTAAAAGAGATGATGGGGTTAAAAACAACCCCATTTTGGCGCACCTCCATGGTGCAGTTGGTTGAGCATCTAACCCTTGGTTTTGGCTCAGCGTCATAATCTCCAGGTCGTAAGATCGATCCCCTACTCCACGGGGTCCATGCTCAGCGCCAGAGTCTGCTTAAGACTCTCCCTCTAAATAAATAAATAAATGAATCCTTTTTTAAAATCCCCTTTTGAAAGTCTTGGGGACCAAAAGAATGGGAAGGGTGTCAAAGGCAGGAAAGGAGACTGCTTTGCGAGGGGAGAGATGCTCATCTTTAACACTTCATGTTGCAGTTCCAGTAACAATGGAACACACAGGTGGCAGGAGGGGGAGAACCAGTGACCGAAGAGAAGTGGAATCGGAGTGGGGCCAAGGTGAGCCCTGAAGCCAGACTTAGGAACAATCCACATTCAAGTGGAAGCTGAGACCATGAGTGGATGAATTACTTGAAGAAATTCAATATACACAAGAATATGCATGATTTCCTTGTAGAATTTGTATACGCACAATACCTGGAGTATAATTAACGAAGGAGGGAGCACAATGCTGCTAAACTAGGCTGATTGCCTCTCTTATCCTCTCCAGTTGGTTTCTACTCCAGAAATATGAAGCCAACACTTGTCAAATATTAAAATCTACTATGAGGCTGCCTGGGTGGCTCAGTCGGTTGGGCATCTGCCTTCAGCTCAGGTCATGATCTCGGGGTCCTGGGATCAAGTCCCATGTCAGGCTCCCTGCTCAGCGGGGAGTCTGCTTCTCCCCGCCTCCTCGGCCCCTCCTCCCTGCCCATGCTCCCTCTCTCTCAAGTAAATAAATAAATAAAATCTTAAAAAAAAAAAAAGATCTACTATGAAATGTGTGTTTATCTTCTCCACAAAACTTTTTTGCTTGTAGGGAAACGTTCAAGAGATACAAATACATCTGCTTAAATATCCATTTAAACATCAAATATCTTTTGATAAAAGAATATCTTGCTTAGTTGCACACAACACACATACATCATATTTCTTTTTTTTAAAGATTTTATTTATTTATTTATTATTTGAGACAGAGAGAGAGAACTCTAGAGAGCACAAGCAGTAGAGAGGGAGAAGCAGATTCCCCGCAGAGCAGGGAGCCTGATGCGGGGCTCGATCCCAGGACTCTGGGATCATGACCTGAGCTGAACGCAGACACTTAACCAACTGAGCCACCCAGGTGCCTCCATACATCATATTTCTAATAAAACATAGATAGGCTTTAGAAATTAAAGAAACTATTTTTAGCAATTATATGTTGAACTCTCATTGACTTAACTTGAAAAACATTTAGATAAAATTAAGTTACTATCTGATTTTTCCATGTCTAAAATAATTTTCCCTAAATTAAAAGAAATCAATGGGATCTGCATAAGAAATTATAGATAATATACTAAACCTAATACCAAAATAGCCACAAATGTAATTTATTCTGAACCATCCCTTAGCAATCTGGGTAATGTTGCTGTTCTTACTACATTACCAGGCTAAAGTAATATTTTTTTAAAAAAAGGTTCTAATGAGAAAATCAAATAGCTCTTGCTATTTTTGAAAATATAAGAATATCCCACTGCAGTGTAAATAGACATATCCTTTCATGTTAGGTGGTCCCAAAGATAGGTACTGATGACTAATTTAATAACTGAGCAGATTTTTTTTGGCAAGTTCTTCTCAGGATGCTATAATATTACAAAAGAGAAATGTCTACTGAAGTCAGTTCTATCCCCGTACATTTTGGGAAATTTGGACATTACTATTTAAAATTCATATTTTGTTTTGTTGGCAATAAGCAAGTATGTTACCAGCCTCTGGACATATAAGCACTATAATATTTATTTTAGTAGGCTATAAAGAGCAGCATTCTCTGCAGAAACAAAATGGGCCAAATAACTAAAAGAGGTAGCTTGAGATTTAGGAAGAGTTTAATTTTCCAGGTGATTTAACCAGAGATCTATTGAAATAAAGTTCTTTTCTATGGGATTATTAATGAAGGTTTAAGTCTCCAGAGACAGATGAGTGAATGTCAATATAAAGGGCTGGAGGGATATTACATAGAGGTTTGGAGCTCCACTCTATGCAGAGAAGAAAAAGCCAAGTAGAAGGCCTGCAAACTTTCTATCAGAAAGGAAAGTCAAACCTCAAATCTCTTTGTGAACAAGCTGTACCGGGGGTCTCCAAGCCCACCATCTTCACTCTGGATGATGCGTTAGAAGGACTCATAGGACTCAGAAGCTGTTATGGTCTCAGTTCATGGCAGTGAAAGCATACAGATTAAACTCAATGAAGGGAAAATGCACACGGAGCAAAGTTCAGGAGGAACCAAACACAAGCTTCCAGGTGTCTTCTCCCAGTGGAGTTGCACTTAACTCTCCCAGCTTAGAATTTGTAGATTTATTGGTGGTATGGTTTGTTGCAAAATAAGAGCTGATCATTCAAACAGTTAATCAATGGGATATGTAGAAGAGATGTTCCCTAACCAAAATTACTCCCTTTGTTTGAACAATGCTTCTGCATACACTGCATGGGAAGAATCTTGTCTATCATGTCTAAGCCAAAGCTCACCCTCCTGCATAAGAATAGGGCCATTTTAAGAAACTATGCCCAATGATCTCAGACTTCTCCAAGAAAAGACAGTTTTATTTGTGCCTGGTGTTTGCCTGATCTTTTGAATCATTAGTCAAGTTTGGTGCTGGTTAAGAGCTAGTATTCAAGACAGTCTAATTTGATAATTCAAGCCTTTGCTGTGTTATCACAAAGGACATGGGTCAATGAGACAATTCTTCTCTATGTTAAGACCCAAATTGTTCTAGGCATGTATCAAATGGCACAAAATCAAGATAGCAAATTAATTAGTAATATAACAACTTTGGGAAAGAGAGAAGTCCCATTAAATATTTTTAATAGAGTAGTGTAATTACATTCCTAAACCATATCCACACACCCTATATACAGGCTCTAAAATGACTCTTAATAGTGATATAATGTCCCTTAAAAAGCTTTTCATTTTGAATGCAAGAGTGTGATTTTCTTCCCTTTTCCAAGTTCTGTGTCTAAAGGACTCACATTTAATTTAACTCATCCACTAAATCACCATGGTGATTGGAAATGGGTGGAGCATTGATCTCAGCTGCTAGAAACAAATAAACCCATCCAACCAATCATTACTATAAGCCCGCAGTAAACTTGTTAATCCATTTCCTGCATGAGACATGTGTTTGGTTTTCATGTCCATTCTGGCATCAGATCCTTGAAGACAATACCAAAGAGCGCTAAGTGTGAGATACGGATGCTATATATTAAAAATTAGGTAAACATTACCATTTCAGTAAGCATAACGAAGATATATATGCACTGAAACTTACATCATTCTGAAAGAAAAAGAAACTAGTATTTTCTAATGAAATGCCTAGAGTAGTAAATTCAGTTTTTTCCAAGATTTCTATGATTTAAGAAATCAAAGACCCCAAAAATTAATTTTCTATTGTTGAATATTATTGTTAGACTGGATGAATATGTTGCTTTCTAGTATTAAATCATATGTATTATAATTATTAATTGGATAATGAATATTTACTTTCAATATTTTCTGATATGTGGTCTTTGGAGACCAATAAAAATGTTAGTACACTCTCTAAGACAGGACTAAAAGCAACTTTTCATCTTTCCAACAAATAATTTTTTAATACCTACTATGTGCCAGTGGCTTTTCTAGATTATGGCATTACTGTAATTTTTTTTAAAAATCTTCATTCAAGAATCTTAAAATTTTGCTGGTTGCTGGTTTGCAATAAAACATCAATGTTGGGAACACTGTTAGTGGTAATGCAAGAGTCACTTTAACCATGATTCACTAATTTCTCCTCATGGGTCACATATAGCCTAGACTTTGAGGAAAGTGCTATTCTGGAGCCTACACATTGACAATCTGCCAACTAACATGAGCTAAATTTTATTTGTAGGCTAGAAATTAAAAGATGCATTTAATTATCAGTCCTCCAGTGCTTCTGTTATCTTTTGGCATTTATGAGAGTTAATAAACCACCATGGTTTCTGCAAACATAACTGGCAGTAATCCACAATTGATTGAGTTAATTAAGCAGAACAATTGGAAAGAGCTAAAAATAATGAGAAGAATTTTAATGAAATGGTGCATAATGCTGTAGACCTGAACTAAGGAGTGTAGACAATGTATTTAGAGATTTTTCTTGATAAATTATGTGTATGCTTTTTTTTAATGTATTTAAAAAGTATGGCATATGTCTAACATTCAGAGTAATGGAAAATAAATGATTAGAAATTTAGTCTTTTCCAATACCTTGAGTGTATAATACTTTCTAATGCTTAAATTCAGATATGATGAGAGCATCTTCATTATGAACACGCTATAATTATTAATCAGAATCTCTTGATTTTAAGAAGGGGCTAAAGATGTTGATACTAAGGCTACTTTATTCAATTCAACATATTCATGAAATGTTCAAATAATCTTCCATTGCTTTCTTATGTGTGGAGCCCAAGGAGTCTGGGCTACAGGATATTTGCTGGTTACATCGATGAGTGCTTACTGGGTACCAAACCCTGGGTTAGTATTCTCTCCTTTTCTGTTGGTGCCAGCTAAAAATTGCATTTGAAGCTGCTGGGGGTAGAATTACAACCAAACAACAAGAGAAGCAGAAGTTCAAAGATACTGGGCAGTGAACTGCTGTGTCTCCTTCTAATAGTTTGGCCATGGTCTTTGACAGTTTTCTTTCTAAAGTCATGTTTATTATACCACTTCTATTTTGCCCAATAATATGATTCTTATCTCAACATGTCTGTACCAGAGCAATTACTATTACTTGGAAATTCAAAGTGCACAATTCATAACAATGCACTTTATGCAAAGATAGAGGATTTCAGGATTTACAATATCTATGTACCAACACAGAGTAAGTAGATAAGGAGATAAATATGACCTAAAAGGTTATTTCAAGCCTTGATGGAATGGGACTCAGGAGTGGACACAATGGAAGAGAAACATCTAACAACAGTGTTGAGCAGTGGCATGGAACATCACCCAAGGTGAGACCTTACAGAAATCACATGTGGAATTAGAGCTTCAATGCTGTTGGGACTGATGCTGATTGAAGGCTGAAATCCTTCAGCTCTTGCAGGTCACACATGGCTCCATCCACAGCTGTGTAACCTATGTTCTGAGGAAGCATGGCACAGTGTTAACCGACTGACTTTGAGTGGGAGAGCCCTGCACCCAAATCCAGGTTCTGCCACTGCCAGGATCATCTGTGATCCTGGGATAAGTTATTTAACACTTGAACACCAGCTTCCTACTCTTTGTAAAATAAAGGGGGGAGGCGCCTGGATGACTCAGTCGGTTGGGCGTCTGACTCTTGATTTCTGCTCAAGTCATGATCTCAGGGGTGTGAAATCAAGCCCCACATTGGGCTCTGCACTGGGTGTGGAGCCTGCTTAAGATTCTGTCTCTCCCTCTACCCCTCCCCCCTTAATTAATTTAATTAAAGGGGGCAGGGAGGGACACGTGGATCAGAGCTGTTGCAATGATGTAATTAGTGATTGAAACAGATGTGGTTAACTCCCCTTCAGAGAATAGTCAAGTAAAAAGATTACAATAGTGTGACATCCTCTACGTAATAATAGTACGATGGAAGAATAAAGAAGCAATATTACTTAAACGTTATTTTGCCTCAGTGATTTGCATTACGGAAAATGATCATCTAATTGCAAAAAACAGAGCCACACTTTTAAGAGGGGGATAGAGTTCTAATGTAATTAAGTGGCCCCTCATTTCTCAAACCCCAGGAATTTTTTCTAAAGGAACCAAAGCAGCAGAGTCGGGAGCTTCAGCAATCAGGAAGGTGGGGCAAGAGTATAAGAGGGCAGAGACTTTTAGGAGGGTGTCCCTTTGAGGGTTCAGTGTATGACCTATTGGATTAGTGGGATGAGATGGGATGGGATGGGACGTGGATACCTGAATGTACATTTGGAAAAACAGGCCTGTTTATTTAGGATTTAGCCCCACTACAGTTCTAGCTGTATAAGGTACCCCAGACTCCACCTGGAGCTTATCTGTAAAATAAATATGTATGTCCTTTTTACCTCATACAATGTTTCATGAACATTTTGATACAGCACATAAAACTTTTTAATAACATAAAGTGCTATCTCTGCAAATATAAGATTATAGGATGATCATGATTATAATAGTGCAAATAACAATCCAGATCTCAAAAAGCAGAAACATTTAGTCAAATTGTTCTTCCTTTGCATATGGAAGTTCAAGAACTGAAAAGTAAAAGAATTTTTTTTTAAAGAGAGAACATAGACTACAAATTGCCATTTAAACTTAAAATTCTGTCATTGGGGCACCTGGGTGGCTCAATTGGTTAAGCGTCATCTGCCTTCAGCTCAGGTCATGATCCCAGGGGCCTAGGATCGAGCCCTGCTTCGGGCTCCCTGCTCAGCAAGGAGTCTGCTTCTCCCTCTCCTTCTGCCCCTCCCTCTGCTCATTCTCTCTCTCCCTCTCTCTCTGTCTCAAATAAATAAAATCTTCAAAAAAAATTCTGTCATTAATGACAGATCCCTGCATAAAGAATACAAATTCTTGAGATATTGAGACTTATCTGTTATGGGCTTGAACATTTGGTCTCCCCAGAATGTATACGTAACCCCCAATGTGATGGTATTTGGAGGTGAAGCCTTTGGGAGGTAATGAGGTCATGAGGGTGGAGACCCATGATGGGATTAGCCCTTAGAAGAAAGCTGATCTCCCTCCCTCTCTCTCTCTCTTATTTCTGTCTCCATCTTTATCTGTTTGCCGTGTGAAGATATAGCAAGAAGGTGGCCATCCACAAACCAGGAAGAAGGCCTTCACAGGAAGTGAATCTTCCACCACCCTAATCTTGGACCTCCCAGCCTTCAGAACTGAGAAATGTCTGTTGTGTAAGCCATCCATTCTGTGATATTTTACTGTAGCAGCCCAAACTAAGATATTACCAAATAAACTACATTTATTAGCAGGTTCTCTCTGTGTCTGTCTCTCTATGCCTGTCTCTATCTATCTCTCTGTCTCTTGCCCTCTCTGTAATTATTGTTGATTGCAATGTGCCAAATGCTGTGCTAAGAGCTTCACATGTATCAACTTATTTATGCCCCACAAGTCAATGAGGTATTGGTGTAGATACAATCTAGATGTAAATGAAATACAAATGGAATTATACAGCTGGGCTGTAACCATGTCAATACTATGCCTACATCCCCCTGTATCATCATCTGTGTGTACTTACATCTAAATACATCACAACACAGGTGCAACTGGGTGGCTCAGTCGGTTAAGCATTCAACTCTTGATTTTGGCTCAGGTCATGATCTCAGGTTCGTGAGTTCGAGCCCCGGTTCCACGCTTAGCCTGAAGTCTGCTTCCTCCTTCCCCCCACTCATGCTCTCTCTCTTTCCCTCTTTCAAATACATACATACAAATACATCACAACACAAACACAATGTGATATATGTATACACATATCAATGTGAGTTATGTGAGTACAACTCAGCAGGTCTTAATCTATGATGTCCAGGAGATGAATATGACGAAGAACATAAGTCTCACTTTCTCTGGCATTGAGATAATGAGGACACCTTCTTGTGCCAGATATATGAAACAAATCAAAGATTTGATGATTCAAATGTTTTCTGGGACTTTCTGTATCTGAAAAGACACAGGAAAATCGACAGTGGGGACAGTGATTTGGCTGCTAAAAGTAATAACTCACAGAATATGGTGAAAATGAATGCCCAGATTTAGGGGTCTCTGAGTCAGGGGAGGGCTGGGAAGTTTCTTCATGTGTGTTTCAGGTGGGTAGAGCTGTTTTGTTTAATAAGAAAAAGCTTCTTTACAGTTTTCCTCAGTTTAATTCTATTGACCTAATAGTAATTACGGCAATAAATTATTTGTCAAGGATTTTTTTCTGTATCTAGCTCTTCAGAGACCTTTTACTATGATGCTGGGAGAAGCCATAGCATGTCCAAAAGCCCGATTCCACTTCAAATCCAGAGTCTTACAAATAAGTTTGACTTAGGAGCTTGACTTACAGTAATATTGAAAATCGGAGCATGAACCACTCTAAGAAAGACTGCAGCCCAGGAGAGGATCGGATTGCTCTGATGCCTCTGGACCTCGTCAGGCTCTCTCCCAGATGACCACAGAGCTCTATGCACCAAAGTCTAGAAGTGGAAATGCTGGGTCAAAGCATATAAGGGTTTTTATTATGTGCATCAATTGCCAAAAGAGGTGTGTTGATTTGCAATCCTATCCATAAAATTTACGCAACAATTTTCAAAGTATTAATTTGAGAGGCAAACTGGTATCTCATTATTTTAATTTGCATTTCTTTGACTATTAGTGAGGGAACATTTTTTAACGTGTTTCCTAACCACGCTTACTGCTGGTTTTTTAAATGACCTGTTCGTGTCCTTTACTCAATAGGTCATTTTAAAAATAATCATAGCGCACGCACACAATTAAGTCAAAGGACGCAGTTTCTTGGAACAGGTCGTTTCCCTGTATTTTTTAAAGAAAGGTACTAAATAAAAGTATTAACACTATCAGGAGTGGTAACATGGGAGAATGGCAAGCGCAAATAACATTTCTCTAGCCAATATTTTAAAGCACAAGGCTTTTATGTCCATTCTAAGAAGGGAGTGCTGGAAGGGAGATGAGTGTTTTTCAAATGTTCCTGCTGTTTTTGCTTACGTTCTTTTATTTCCATCCAAAACACTGAACTGGAATCAGTTTGCTAAACATACTTAACAATAATCTCTCCTTTGGGGGTTAGCAACTTAACGGTTTGTTGTTTTATAGGACTAGTAACTTTTTAGTTTAAAAAACATTTCACCTATCTAATAGAAAAATTCTCAAAAGAAAAATGTGTTTGTGTGTGTGTGTGTGTGTGTGTGTGTTGCATATGTGCGTATAAAGAAACAGCAGGAGCACCAAATTAACAATCTTTTTTACACTATGTTGTTATCATGGGTACTATTCCTTGCAAAAGAGGTAACAGAATGGGGGCGCCTGGGTAGCTCAGTCGGTTGAGCATCTGCCTTTGGCTCAGGTCATGATCCCAGGGTCCTAGGATCGAGCTCCGCATCGGGCTCCCTGCTCTGTGGGGAATCTGCTTCTCCCTCTGCCTCTGCCTCTCTCTCTCATAAACAAAATCTTTAAAAAAAAAAAAAAAAGAGGTAACAGAATGGTCAGATGTTTGGGGTTTACTCATTCTGCTGACCAAGTTCAGATTTTAAAAAAGCTTTCATAGGTCTCTCTTCAACACTCCAGAGCCCCTCGTCAGCATGCCTCAAACTGGACTTCACGAGCCTCTGGACTTTCAAGGATTCCTCCTTATCATCATGCCCTACTTCTCCTGGGTTTTCTGACACAAATACTCATGTGTCCTCAAATCCACTGGCACGGCTGGGTTTTGGCATGAGACACCCACCCTCTCTTCCCACTAATCCAAACCCTTGGGGGCCTGGTCAAGCCCCACTTTCACCAAGGACCCTGCTCACACCCACGTGGCCCCCACAGAGCTCTTACTCTGCTAAACCGCGCAGGTGCTTTCTTCTCTGCACCACACAGGCTACTGTTGGTCACGTGCTCTCTTGTTTGGACAACTATTTTTCACACAGATATCTTCTCTTCCAAAGTAATGGTAGGTGGAAACATTCGTTCCCTATTCCGAGCTTACGCAGATAGGTTCCTATTTAGAGGGAAAAGCCTGATCTTTCCCCACATCCCACCTTCCATTTGCTCCAGATTATTATCTTCATCATGGCGAATAGCCATTCACCACGGAGGAGATCTGTCTTACCCAGAGCATGTGGATCTCACTGATGCTCAGTGTGGGGCTGGGATGTGCCCCTGGTCTCAGCAGGGGAGGGACAAAAGACTCTTCTCACGGGGAATCATCCACACCAACGCTCACACTCATACATCATGTTTGAGTTTGGCTGTTGGCAATCTCTATGTTCCCTATTCGTTACTTCCGTGAAATGTATTGCTAGATTGTTTTCCTGGGATCATTTATAGGTCAAAAAAATTTAGGTCAAGCGGCTAAAAATTACCATGTTTGTCCAGGCCACACAAGGTGGCCGGAATGAATCAAGCTTTAGAGTCCTCACTGCATGTTGTAAGAGTTTCACAAGAATCTTAAATATTTAAACATTTCTACCTTTTGCAATAATTCTACCAGAAAATTGAAGGAATTCCTTACATCTTATAAAGTGCCTTGGCATCTCTGACAGTATTATTTCTCCTCGGCTGTGTATACCACTCCCCTAAATCTCTGCTGGTTGCTACCTGTGAGCAGTTTGGCAGAGACACCAGACTGTTGGAGGAGGTCATCAAGAGGACATGACCGCCAGTTACCATGCAAGCTGGGACCCAGGAAATCGGAGGCTCCTCACCCTCTCTCTTATCCTTGGGATGTACTTTCTGCCCCCCATTCCCAGAGCTGGAGTCATTTAAAGGATTCAGCCTTGAGAGGGTAATGTGTTGTTGAGATCATCTGGATGGCATTATGTGACCGAACCCAGTGAAAACCTCTGTATAAACTCAGGATTCTCGTGGGGGTGGTGGGAGTCGGGTGTAGGGGTTGGGTTGTAGAGCTCGACTCATCTTGCAGCTGCCCAGGAGAAGCCTCCTGTGTAAATTCCCTTGCTTATTCAAACTGCCACCTGCCAACGAGAAGCGGTCTGCCTCTTTTCTCCCGTCTCTCCCTGTATCCCACGTACTGGGAACAGTTTCAGACTCATCCAGGGCTGCAAGCCAACAAAGACAGGCCTTTATTTCACATCCATGCTCCTTAACACATTTCTGCCCAAAGTTTAAAAATCAATTGGTATACATTGTGCACATAATAAAAGGAAAATCATCCTTGCTTGAGATCCAAAATACACTTAAAAGAAAGAAAAATATTTAATACCTTACAGCTTCTACCTACTTCCCTGTAAGTATTTTTCTCACTGATGAATTTCTAGACAACATAACAGTTTTACTATAAAAAGGCTTGGTCCAGCCCTCAATCTGCCCATGAGGATGAAACAGAAAGAGTGGCCTGATTAGTGTGTAGGTGCAGTTCTTAGGCTGAAGAGACTAATAATAATGATAAGCCGGAGGCCCAGGTCTCCCAAGGGACAGCAGTGGGAAGGTGGGTCAAGGAGTTTGGCGTGGACTCAATGTTGAAGACCCAGCTTTATGACCCAGGGCACACGCTAACAGCATGAAGTGAACCTCACACAGTAACAGAGTGAACTACTCAACTCTGGGCTAATAAACCTCCAACTGAGCTGGCAGCTGGGGTGACCTATAGGGCCACCTAGCGATCCCTAAGTACAGAGTAATACCAAAATTTCCCTGAAAGAGCTTACGTTCTTCCTGCCTCTGTGTCATGGTTCAGTAACTAGAGCAGAAAAAAGCCTGAAGGCTGAAGAATCCATCTCCTTGTGAGTAGAGATCAGACTTCTGGAATGGGGTGGAATGAGCAAGTTAAAGCAGAACTTTCCAGCCCAAGTTTCCTGCATCCCTGCTCCATCTCTCCACCCTCTCCATGCATGCATTACCTGCACAATTCCTGCATTGACCGGGGAGCTATTTGATTCTCTAAGGTTGTGGATACATGGCATTGAAGTAGCTCATCTATGTCTTCTTTTAAAACTCAAGTATGGTAAAACCATTGTAGAAAACAGTTTGGTAATTTCTCATCACTAGAAACACATACTTGCCATAGGACCCAGCAAGGCTACTCTTATGTATCTACTTAATAAGGTAGCTATGATTACCCCCATTTTATCAACAAGTAAACCAAGGCTCTATGAAGGTAAGTGACTTGCCAAGGCTGCAGGGTTCATGTGTGATGGGAGCTGAAATAGGAATTCAGGGGCATTTTCCCCTCTTTCCTATGAAACATAGCATTCCATTATAGCATGGTGCTTCCTTAAAGAAAAAAAAAGAAAAAAGAAAAAGAACCAAAGATTTCCACCCAAGTTTATCTTAAAAAGGAAATAGAAAAATGAAAGGAAACATCTTTAATGCCTCATTATTAAGTAAACTGTATTTTTCAGAATATTTTTATTGTACTGATTTTAACACCATTCATGCATTTCTTGTTCTATTAAAGTATTTGAATATTTAATATGCCTAATCAATTTTGTGTGGTGCTGACTTCATGAAAATGGGGGTTGTACAATTATTAACTGAAAATATTATACTTGAGCTTTATGGAAACCAAATTCTCCTTTCAAGACTGGCTTGGGAGCAAATAAAAAACACGGTCACTTGGGTAGATGTCATAAGTTAAACAAGACTTTTTTTCCCCTGGATAACAATTTTACATTCATTTGCAACTAGCTTGCTAGCATACTATTATGGATCTGTAGAACCCACCTTCAATAATTTCTCTATTCTCTAGACAGGCTTATGTTTATGTCTACAGAATAGAGAAATTACTGCAGGTACACTCTACAGATCCATAATATTAGGCTAGCAAACAAATTGCAATGAATGTAAAATTGTCTTCCAGGAAAACAACAAAAAATTATGTACTCTGATTAATATAAATAGGCCAGGATTTTACCTCTAATTTAAGATGGAAACCTCACATGATGTGTAAAGGTGATGGTCTGTCCGAACAAAAATCTTGATTGCACCAGAAGAATGTTTTACATCCTTTGTAGTAACAGCTGGTTAGAATCCAAAGAGAATAACTGGGAACAGGTATCTCTGAATGTATTGTTGGCATTACTCCCGTTTGAGAGGAAGTGGCTATTACTGAATTTTACTGAAACAGAAATAACTTTTCATTGCAGAAGAGGGTCTTCCTTATATGGGAGTCAGTATTTTCAGTAAGTAAAGAAGATCTTCAACTACATGAGTCAAAAACACAATAACAAACAAAAAAGAAAAGAAAAATGCCAAAATCTACACAAGGACAGATCAGGCTCTGTTTCTAACTTCCATAATCTTGACCTAGCAATAAATGCTTGCCTGTGGTTTCAGGATTGAAATTAATTTAGTAGGAGCCCCATACAAATCTAGCAACAGCCCTTACTAAGTTGGCTACTGTCTTGCCTTCCTGTATTTTTCCACATCCTTATGAAATTCTTGAACTTTCACAAAAAGGTCATTATATTTCTAATATGTATACTTCTTTTCTGAAATCCTTATAACATTTGCATGTGAAAGGCCTGGCTTGATCATTTTAAATATTTTAAATATTTGATAATTTTAAATATTTGCCAAATCCACAGAGCAATAGAAACTAGGGAAAGCACACCCTTTGTCAGATGCCCTGAAAAGTCGGTTCTACCTGGAAACCCTTGAATGTCATGGCCACTGAGTTGGCTCTATACTTAAATTAAATCAAAGCAGATCTGAATTCTGTTAGAGCTCAAGATCAGTCTTCAGCACTAAGGATACCAGCTCTGTCTAGGAGACCAAATATACCTGAATAATTGAATTTTTCCTCATTTCAATCTGAATTCCTGGCTTTATGTTCATGGATAGCACACTTTAAAAAAAAAAAAAAAGCATATGGTCTCAAGTCCCTGAAGGAGAGGGGGGAAGCATTAGGTGCTGAAGGCAGTTGTCAATCAAATGTACCTTAGATACTTGAAAGAGGCATTTTTTCCCCCCTTTTGTAAGGGGAGGGGAGCACATACTAAGGAAAGCTGTAAGGGGACCTGGACTATTGCAGAAAATAGAGCCCATCCATGTGAATACGACCAACGCATATGCTAAAGATGAGACCAGGAAATAAAATCCTGTGTCTTAAGAGTGGAACCTAGATTTTAAAAGATGATTCAGATGAGTGTTTCCTTTTTTCTGACTCTTACTTAATTGCCTGTGTGGGTTGGGGAGCAAGTCCAAAAATAATAGCTAAAACCCTGTAGGTACTCTTATAAATCAATTTACCAATTGTAAATGAGCTTCTGCTGATCAATTCTTGCGGTAACATGAAATTTCAACTGCAAACAAGGGCAAGTTTTACAAAAGCATTTAATCTTCAAACAAAGTGTATCTGATGAAAATCATGTATTTGCCAGTCCTGAGTTTATTTATATGTACGAAACACATTAAAATAGACCAGCAGGCATTTTGATTTAAATAAGAACTATTCTAAAATAATATGGATAATAAAATTCCTTCTCAGACTTACCTGGTTAGTCTTGTTTGTAATACTTTTTAAAGTGCTAGTTTACATTAAAATCACAGTATTTCAAGCAATGCAATTTAACACTATATTATCTTGGCAAAAATGCAAGCGTTACTGATTGGCAAACACAGAAGCAACGTAAGGCTAAATGTGAATAGTACGGTGAAGTTGGCATGCTGTTACAATGTGTGATATGGCAATAGAAGCATTAATAATTCCTTTTAGAATTATTACTGCCTAAATATTGTGTTAGACTCTTAGAGGCTGTGAAGAGTGGGCAATGCCCACCTCACCTGATGGGCATTTATTATGCACGAGCGAGAAAAAAAGGAAACCCTAGGACCTCTATGGGCTTCATGGAGAGCTAGAAAAGTCCTTGTTATTCATGAGAGGGTGGCAGCTCAGGCAGCTCGAAAAAGTGCTGGAGACACGGGCAACCAGTCAACCCCTCAGAAGCCAGCTTTGTCTCACTCCCTCCTCTACTGTCCCCACTGAACTCATGACTCAGCTGCATTCTCAGTTTCTCCCTCTGCTGCCTCAACTTACGCACACAGTGCCTGCTTCTACTGCCTTCTCTGAAAATCCAAATGACCGAAAAAGAGAATTTGACTGAATCCATTAGGCGCCATCCAACATGGAGTCTTTCTATTGGACACACTCCTCAAACCAGATCATCTCACAGGCTGGTGGGCTCTGTATGTCTAGCCTATTTGGACAATTGTTTGGGCATAAAGAAGGGTTGGGTCAACCAGTGAGGGTCATGATAACAACCACATCACCTGACAAGAATCATGGGAGCTTATACAGAAGAAAACTGTGGTTGCCTAAGTAGCGCTCTGTCCCTAGGGGGCCATGGCCTTGTCTCCAGTTCAACTCTGTGAAGAACTGTTATGGGGGACACAGAAATGAGTAAAGAAAGGTCCCTGCCTTCACAGAGCAGCTTCAAACTATTAACAGTATTTTTTAGGGGGGATTTCACTTAGGTGTCTTCACAAGGGTTTGGAGTTACCCTCTGCCTTAACTTAAGAGAACCTCCCTCACTGAGCAATTCAGGTTGTTCCATGACAAATGCCTAAAATTAGCTGTTCACATTAAGCGGTCTTCTCCCTGACATTCAGTTGTCAGGGAGAGGCAACGCTTTGCAAAGCAGACTGTATCAAGTTCACATCATAAAGAACAAATAAAAGATAAATCTCTTCTAAAGTGACTGAAACATAGGATTCTTCAAATCAGGAAATTTGTCATGTAGCTAATTGAATAAATATTCTCAGAGAATAAAGCTTACCTCCATTCACAAAATAAACATTTATTGGTCTTTACCTCACATCTTATGGTTATTTGCTTTATATCCATTTCCACCACTGAACTGCAAGCTACTGGAGACTGCGAATGAGGTCATTCATCTCTGCAACAGCAGGACCTAGTCAAGAGTACATGTTCCATATATGTTTCTTGATTGATTGAGTGAAGGTATTTATTACCACCGTAGACACAGAAATATGTTGCTGATGCAGTATTGTGAAATAGCACACACACCATGTCCATGGGAAGGAGCAGATAAAAATCTCACTCTGGTGACAGAATGTACCAGATAGCAGCTTCCAGGCTCAGACTAAGGCAGTGCATATCCACCTTCCATCATCATCGAAGGGCTTGGATTTCTCAGAGCCATCACGCCCATTTTCTGTAGTGTCCCTTACAATGCATTCCCTTCTAATGGACAGAAGGAAAAAGCAATACCTCTGACATTAAGAGCAATCTCTGCAATTTCCCTCTATGGGTATTTAGAAATGAGCAAGGAAAAGCTACAACAGGGCCCTTATACAATGGTGGTATGACCAGTCCAAACAGATGTTACTACAGGAATCACTTCTAGAACATCAGGGTGTGCTCTTCTGGCAGCAGCTTGAGCTGGACTCTCCCTAAGGAGTATTTCCTTAATGATACCATGTTGTGGTTTGGTACTTTATGTGGTATCACTGGAAGGAATGATGATAATCAGAATCTGAGTGGCTGGCTGGAGCTGCCACATGGGTTTCTCCCAGATCAATCGGCATGTTAGGAATAGAAATGCCCATTAAATTCTATGTGGAAAAATCTAGAAGTACCTACCAAGCTCTGCTACCAATAAGCTATAGGGCAATTAGTTATACCTAATGTTCAAGACATTCTTGAACAATCCTGAAGTTCAACAGCATTTTCAAGATGAGAAGCTAAAAGGCATAATAAATATGGTGGCAACACCAGGAGCCTGGTTCAGGGTTCTTTGCTCCCCAGAACATGCTCTGCCAGGTGATAATGTGTATCTGTGTATAGGATCACAATTATCTGCTGGTACTTCAAGCATATTTTTGCATATTGAATTAAAATTTTCTTTCCTAGGGGCACCTGGCTGGCTCAGTCAGTTAAGCATCAAACTCTTGATTTCAGCTCAGGTCATGATCTCAGGGTTGTGAGATCAAGCCCCACATCAGGCTCTGTGCTGGGTGTGAAGCCTGCTTGAGAATTCTGTCTCTCCCTCTTCTCCCCTCCCCCACAAAAAAATAAATACAATTTTTTTTCCTAGTTGTCTATTTTAATTTGTTGCAGAAAACAGGACTTCAATTAGAAGATTGGATTTTTTAAATCATTTTTACAACAGTCATGAAGAGAGTATTACTTTTTACTTTGATAGAGAAAACATTTTATCTATAATTCAACATAGCATTTAAATATAATCTTTATAAATTCCTTCTGATTTGGGCTTCTGCTTCTGGCCAAAGTGAAGCAGTAGGGTCCAGATTTACTGAAACAATCATGAAACCAGGCAAAATCCAGAGAAAAACAATTTTCGAAACTGGGTATCAGCCAATAAAGGACAGCGGATCCTTCAGGGGTGGGAAACAAAGGTGAGCTCACTTTGTCCCAGATTATGCTCGGAAAGTTTTGAGGCCAAAGCAGAGGGAGGCGCAACTGAGGAGGATCCTGTTCTACTCCTTGGGGAAGACCCAAGGCAGCTGAGTTCGTGGGACAGAGTACCGGAGAGGAGAGGGCCTCACAGAGACAGAGCCCCAGAGATCTGTGGCTGATGGGTACCCAGCAGGACTGCTCTTACATGCATGAGGAAGCTGCCCACAGCAAGATGGCAGGGAAGGAGCCATCAGAAATGCAAGTATACATACCTCTTTTCACTTGCCTATCTTCTTCTAAAGAGCAGTCGGTTCTTTGAATTGGGGAAGGAAGAAAGTATTTTAATAGGATAAGAACAACAAAGGAAAAAACGACACTCTAATCTCATTAAATTCAACATCTCTAGAGTGAGGCCTTCCTATCTACAATATAATCACTTGTTTTGTTTTTTGTTTCAGAAAAAAAAATTACAAGATAGTATAGTTTCCATACACCCAGCTTCTACTATTGATATCTTACATTTAATAAGGTGCAACTGTTACAATTAATGAACTAATATTGATGCTTTCTTCTTAAAGTCCATACTTTCAGATTTTCCTAGTTTTTCCTAATGTCTTTTTCTGATAGTCACTCATTTGTACTTATGATTCTATTTCAGTGGTGTATGGACAGCAAATTTATCAAATATGTGCTCTTTCAAATGAAAAGCTTTTAGTGCTACCTTCATTTGAAAAAAGAATTAAAATTCTGAGTAGAAAATACTAAACTAGGGGTGCCTGGGTGGCTCAGTCCGTTAAGCATCTGCCTTTGGTTCAGGTGGTGATCTAGGTGTCCTGGGATTGAGCCCCGCATCAGGCTCCCTGCTCAGTGGAGAGTCGGCTTCTCCCTCTGCCTCTGTCCCTCCCCCCTGCTCATGCTCAAGAGCTCTCTCTCTCTCTCTCTCTCTCCCTCTCTCTCTCTCAATAAATAAATAAAATCTTTAGAAAAAAAATACTAAACTATTTTTAACTTACACCTCCATCTGAAAACTACACATTCTAAGATAGAACAGACTCGTGTCAAAAAGTAGCTTACAAGGCACTTAGGACTCTGGTAAAAATTTTTGGGGCTGGGGGGGGTCCCCTCACCCCAGGGGTCCCTCTAAGAGCTTCCTATAGCTCTGAAGAGCTAGTTAGGAAATCTTAGAATCTAGTACTCCAGAGCCCTCTACTGGCCACTTCTCACCACTGCAACCTCATTTTGGTCCATTCTTAACCCTAACAAACTCCCTGGAAATACCTTCCTCCCTCAACGGTAAGAGCAGGGGCAGCTTTTATGATACCCATATAAGTGCAATCAATGTCTTAAAGGTGAGAATTTATAAGGTTAAAAGTTTCCTCCACCCTGTTATACAAATTCTGAACAATTTGAAAATTTTAAATGTAAAAGCAGAAATAACAACCGATCAGAGCCATATTCAAGACTGCTAACTCCAAGGATGCTTTAAAGGATATTTACTACAGTAAAATGATCATTTCATAGCTTTTACTTTCAGTTTTAAAAATCAGGAATAGAGATTTTGGCGGGGCGGGGAACCTTCTTTCAATAGGTGAAGACATTGGGAAAAATCCCTAGGGCAGCAACTGGTAGTCACATCTCATTCATGACATTCGATTTCAAAACACTTACTTGGGTCTCTCCCTTCTCTTTTGTTTCAACCTAAGACATCAGAATACATGTTCTAGAACAGAAGATTTCTTTTGGGCATGAACTGTTAAAAAGATTGCAATCTTTACCAACCACAATGGAATAAAACTACACATCAATAGCAGTAGGAGAACTGGAAAATTCATAAATACGTGAGAATTACACAACACACACTTGAACAACCCCAAGTTCAAGGAAGAAATCAAAAGGGACATTAGAAAATATCTTGAGACAAATGAAAAGTTAGACACAACGTACCAAAACATGGGATAGAGTGAAAGCAGACTGAAGGAAGCTCAAACATGTGAACATGTATACTGAAAAACAACAACGTAGCTTTATACCTCAAGAACTAGAAAAAAAGAACAACTAAACCCCAAGGTGGCAGATGGGAGGATATAATGAAGATTACCGCAGAGAAAAAGTAGAGACTAGGAAAAAAAAAAAAAAAAAGAGTTGGGTTTTTGGAAAGATCCATAAAATTGACAGTCCCTTAGCTAGATTAAGAAAATAAGACAGAAAACTCAAAGAAGCAAAATCACCAATGAAAGAAGGAACATTACATCCAATGCCACAGAAATAAAAAGGATCGTAAGAGACTACTATGAACAACTGTAGGCCAACAAACTGGATAACCTACAAGAGATGGATAATTTCCTAGGAGATACAATCTACCAAGCCTGAATCATAAAGAAATACAAAGTCTGAACAGAACTATAACTAGTAAAGAGATTGAATCAATAATCAAAAACCTCCCAACAAAGAAAATCCAGGACCAGATGGCTTCAGTAGTGAATTCTATCAAACATTTAAAGAAGAATTAATGCCAATCCTCTGCAAACTCTCCCTAAAAATTGAAGAAATGGAAAAACTCCCAAAATGATTTTATAAGGCCAGCATTACCCTGATGTCAAAGCCAGAGAAAGACATTACAAGAAAAGAAAACTATAGGGCACTATCCCTGGTAAATAGAGATGCAAAGATCCTCAAGAAAATACTAGCAAACTGAATTCAACAGTGCATTAAAAGGATGACACACCAGGACCAAATGGGATTTATCCCCAAGAGGCAAGAATGCTTCAACATATGAAAATCAATTAATGTAATATACCACATTAACAGAATGAAGGATAAAACCACTTAACCATTTCAATTGATGCAGAAAAAGCATCTGACAGTACTAAACACACTTTCATGATACAAACACTCAACAAACGAAAATTAGACAACTACATCAACATGATACAGGTCATATATGAAAAGTCCACAGCTAGCATCACTCTCTATGATGAAAGACTGAAAGCTTTTCCTCTAAGGTCAGGAACAAGGCAAGGATGCCCACACTCAACATTTACATCCAAAATATGCAAGAAAGCAAAATAAAAGGCATAGAAAATAAAAAGTAAGACTAAAAAGATCTGTTTGCAAATGACATCATCTTATATGTAAA
Organism: Zalophus californianus; assembly: GCF_009762305.2. NCBI lineage: Eukaryota > Metazoa > Chordata > Mammalia > Carnivora > Otariidae > Zalophus > Zalophus californianus. Next base: position 167,488,190 of record NC_045597.1, on the reverse strand, counting down.
AAAACCTTAAAGAGTATATACACCAAAAAAAATGTTAAAATAAATTTGGTAAAATTGCAGGATAAAACATCAACTCAAAAATCAGTTGTGTTTCTATAAACTAACAATGAATAATCTGAAAAGGCAATTGAGAAAACAAGTCCATTCATAACACATCAAAAAGAATAAAATACTAGGAACAAACCTAACCAAAAGGTGAAAGACTTGTACTCTGAAAACTATAAAACATTGGTGAAAGAAATTTAAGGCAGCACAAAAGTGGAAAGACATCCTGTGATCATGAATTGGAAGATTTAATATTGTTAAGATGTCCATATTACTCAAAGCAATCTACACAATCCCTACCAAAATGCCAATGGCATTTTTTTTTTTTTTTTTGCAGAAACAGAAAAATTCATCCTATAATGCATTTGGAATCTCAAGGGACCTCAAACAACCAAAACAATTTTGAAAAAGAAAAAGTTGTAGACCTCACACTTCCTTATTTCAAAACATACCTCAAAGCTACAGGAATCAAAGAGTGTGGTACTTGCGTAAAGACAGACAATTAAATGGGATTCAGAAACAAACCCTTGCTTGTATGGTCAAATGATCTTTGATAAGGGTGCCAAGACCACTTATGGGGAAAAGACGGTCTGTTCTACAAATGGTGTTAGGAAACTGGATATCCACATGCAAAAGAGTGAAGTTAGACCCTTATTTTACAACATATAAAAAAGTTAGCTCAAAATGGGATAAAGACCTAAAACTGTAAAACTAGAAGAGGGGGAAAGCTTCAAGACATTGGGTTTGGCAATGATTTATTGCTTATGACATCAAAAGTACAAGCAAAAGGAGATAAATGGGACTATTTCAAACTTAAAAAACTTTTGTGCATCAAAGGACACAATCAACAGAATGAAAAGGCAGCCTATGGAATGAGAAAAAACACTAACAAATCATATATCTGAGAAGGGGTTAACATCCAGAATATGTAAGAACTCCTACAATGCAACAACAACAAAAAAAATCAAGAAGCCAAATTTTAAAATGGCCGAAGGATGTGAACAGACATTTCTCCAAAGATAATATACAAATGACCAACGCACATACGAAATTATACTCAACATCACTAATCATGAGAGAAATGCAAATCATAACCACAATGAGGTATTACCTCGCACTCATTAGGATGGCTGCCATCGAAATGAGTAAGTGTCAGAAGAGACATGGAGAAATTGGTACCCTGTATGTTGTTGGTGGGATTGTAAAATGGTACAGCTGCCAGGGAAAACAGTATGGAGGTTCCTCAAAACATTAAAAAAAAAAAAAAATAGAACTACCGTGGAATCCAGCAATCCCACTTCTCTGCATTTATGTGAAAGAATTTTTTAAAAGGATCTTGAAAGTACATTTGCACTTGCATGTTCATTATTCACAGTATTCACATGTTCATATTATTCACAGTAGCCAAGAGGTGGAAGCAATTCAAATGTCCACTGATGATGAATAAAGAAAATGTGGTACATACAAACAACAGAGTATCATTCAACCCGGAATATCATTTTTTTTTAATTTTATTTATTTGAGAGAGAGCACGAATGCACATGATAGAGGGATGAGGGGCAGAGGAAGAAGCAGGCTCCCCGCTGAGCAAGGAGCCCAATGCAGGACTGGATCCCAAGACCCTGGGATCATGACCTGAGCTGAAGGGAGATGCTTAACCATCTGAGCCACCCAGGTGTCCCTCATTTAACTTATAAAAGGGAGGAAATGCTACAACATGGATGAATCTTGAGGATATTACACTAAGTAGCATAAGCCAGCCACAGACAAATCCTGTATTAAAGAACCTAAAGTAGTCAAATTAATGAAAACAAAGCAGAATGGTTACCAGAGACCAGGCTGAGCAGGAAGAGTTGTTCAATGGGTATAGTTTCAGGTTTGCAAGATGAAAAATGTTCTGGGGGTATGATGTGCAATGTGAATATAGTTAACACTACTAAACTATATACTCCAAAATGGTTAAGATGATACATTTGGGATGGTTTTGAACCACAATTTTTTAATCTTATGGTTAAAAATCCTAGTTTTGTTAAGCACTGACCCAGGAACTGCGCAAGAAATGAATTTCCACCACAGGACACTTCCAGGTGGGTGGGAACAGAGAACTGGGTGCCTGGCTCCTGTGCAAGGACCTTCCCACCACAGCAGGGGGTGCTGCCCAGCGGCTCTCGTGGCCCCGGGGGAGCCCAGGCTCGTGGCCCTGGGAGAGCAGCTGCGCTCACAGCTGCAAGGCCGCAGCACAGCTGGATCCACTTCAGGGAGACTCCTCTGAACAGGCCGGGGACCAATTAACACCTTAGAGCGCCTGCCAACGAGGCGAATCAGCCATTCCCGCTGAGAAAGGGCAGTACTTTGTTGAGTGTCCCATCAGGAAAGCAGAAACACATGCAGAGAAGGACGGCAGAAAAGGTGAACCCATTGCTGGCAGAAGCAAACACACAGATTTAAGACCTCTTTTTCGCGGACCTAAGGCCATTTACTAGTGAAAGACTTAAATTCTCTGGTGGGGAAACTGAAGGGCAAGAGAACGAACAGAAGGCAATGCTTCCGGGGCGAGGGACAGGGGGCGAGGCTTGGGCACCAAACTCCATCTCCCCTTGTTAATTTCCTCAAGCTGATCCAAAACGAAGTGAAGCTGATTCTCAGTTTATTGTAAGTCTTCTTTATTTACAGTATAAGTCTCCAAAAGGTCAAGGCAGTTTTATCTCTTAAATAACATGTCAATCATATAAAACAGCTAGAACCAAAGTAGAGAAATATATACAATATAATACATTAAGTATTTTCAATATTGTTAATTGAATTCTTCATATTAAATTAAAAGAGGATATTATGATTTACAATGTCATTTCTCTAGTTAAAATTAAACCTGTCAAAAGACATAATGTACATTCTTTTTACAAAACCAGCACAGCAGCATTAATAAAACTGCTCATGATTGTAATTTTTGTTTTTCTATAATACACTGCACCTGTGTTACAAAAACAAACAAAAAGGCATTGCACTAGTTTGAATACTGCGTAAGTCAGTATGTTAATACTTGAGGAATAATGAATGGCCTGACCTGTTTTACCATGAGGCTCATTCACAAGAGTTTTCATTCTGTTAGCTAAGCAAACTTTCTAGTAGATGACTTTTCCTTGGCAGTTTTATACAAGCCCACTGCTAATGGGTAAAATGCCAACGAGACACTGACGCCACCAAAACCAATACAAACCTATTTACAATACCCAATAAAAGCCAAAGCTAGAAAACCACTCACTGCTGGATCGAGGAAAAAATTGTAAGCAGCACTTTTTGTAGGAAATTTTCAATGTCTATAAATTTATTCAACAGACTACAAAAGGGCCTTTAATAGCCAATTCCCCTTATTTTTCTCAGACTTGAATAAGAAAAAAGTAAATCTTTTTTATTTTTCCACGAAGTTTTGATGGCATCAAAAACCTTCACATTTATAAATAAGATTTTTATACAATGTAACACATTCACAGAGTTTTCTTGTGCTACTATCAGTTATTCTCAGGATTCATATTTTATTCTAAGGAACAAAGTATTAAGATTTCTTCCTCAGTCTTAACTTTTCAACATCAATATTCTCCAAGCCAAGGAAGGGAATTCAAGAGAGGAGAGTGGTCAGTCATTCAATGCTTAACACCAAGGAGCACAATATTGGAAACGCCTTATATATACATATGGTAGTGACCTCAACAAAAGCAGCCGGGGCTGAGGATATAGTTCAACCACTCACAAGTTCATTTCCCTTTCATTAAGACAGTTTTAAAAGGACAGATCACCCTTGCAAGTATTGCTTCAGATGATATTATACTGGAATTTTTTTAGCCATAAAATCACCTAGGAGGCAGCAGTGCTTTAAAAAATAGTTCTTCAAGTCATGGGCCAGGAAAACAAAATCAACATGACACATACTACTGTCAGGAGTTATTCCAGTGGTGGATCCAAGCTATACATAGCAAGGTGCTGAGACGAAAACAAAGAAAGAAACAACCTGATCACAGTGAAGGAAAGATAACTTCTCCTGCGGTGTGCACGACTGAGGGTGCAGGAAATGGACAGGTAAATAACCCTAAGTATCCTGCCTGAAAGAAAGAACAGAGACAAAACAGTGTTTACAATTTAAAAGGAGATGCAAAATCCATTGTTCTGGACTCACGAGAAGTTAGGTTCCACCCACACATTTCTTTCCTGCAGGAACCCGTCCTTTTCCAGTCTGTAATATCAAAATTAAAACCACTAATGTTCTGTGCATTTTCAGAAGGCACACCACATGTTTTTAAAAAGTGCTTATCATCAGTCCTAAGTCCTTGGCCAACTTGTTTCTAGTTCAAAACAAACCACGTATCCAATAAGCACCAAACACCAAACTAATGCTTTCATTCTCTAAAGCAAACTTTCCGAAATGTTCCTATTTCACATACTTAAGTTTTTGTAACTGGAATGTACCCAGATTTCTTTTTCTTATTTTGTGAAAGTTACAATAGAAATGTGCTATTATAGGAAGACTGAAAAGAGGAGAACTTTATAAAACTTTATAAATCCAATTACCCTTGTTGGCAAAAGCAGCACAAGGCAGTATTTGGTGTTCTGTTACGTCCTCAAAGTCAGTTTAGTACTGTATCTGATCACTTTTAAACAAAAACTCTATTAAACAAGAAGTTCCTTACTACAAATATTTATCCCTTAACATTTCTCAATAATCAGAACTGGCTTAGAAACTGGTGCAGAAAGTTAAGAAACGGATGTCCGCACACTAGAAACCTCTTAGTTTTACAGATGTCACTTAAATTGCTATTTATATTGAAAAAGACACTTTACCTTTACAGAAAACAAGCAAGTGTTTACCTCTCACCCAATTTCTTGGATAAGGTCTAATCTATTTTTTCCGTTAAAAAAAAAATCCTTAGTAATTCTCCCTTTGGGAAGTTAGTCATGATAGACTCATTTACTGTTTCCCTGAAAGCGGAAGAAAACCTAGAGTATGAGCATGTGTGGATAAGTGCAGTTTAACCTATTAATTGCACAAAAGTTATAAATAAGCTTAAAAAACAGTTCCAAAAGGCTTACATTAATGGCTAGAGTCTCCTGTCACCCACAGAGAAGACAGAACTTAAAAAACATCAAGCACCCTCAAAAACAAGGCAAGGTAAGCACACAACAGGATTCCCTATTTAAGTCAAATTCCTCAATAAAACAATAACAGACTGGGTCCATCTGTTTCACTGGCCATTAAGAGAATAATTCAGAATTTTTAAAGGTTTCAGAAATTCTGATAATAGGCGACATTACACTGTTACATAAGAAACACAAAACAAATTCACCAGCTCTACAAATGCTAAGTAAAGAATGTGTCAAATGGGATGCTGGGAAAGCCACAATCTAGGAAGCATTATTTTCTTAACAGGACTGTTAACAAATCTGACACCCCATTTTTTCACCCTATCTCCTCATCTCTGACCATACATTCGTCTTTAGCCCTTTGAAATGTATCTATAGTTTAGCTTAAGTGGAAGAACGTTCACGCAACTTCCCAGCATAAGACAGCTAACTTGTAGGTATCAAAAACCAAAGTGCAAATTCACGGCGTTTTAACCCTTCAATTACAGATAGTCCACACGACTGGAGGATGGGGGGAAGGCCTTGGCATACAGTGGTGAACATGATGAAGAAATAAAACATGTAGCTTATTTTTGGTCCTTTGGTCCAGACCCCTTTCATTCATGGTCCATTTCAAAATCATGTGCTCCCTTTCAGCAGTTCAGACCTAAACCTGTCCAGTGGTCTGGTACCATCAGGAAATACTTGTCCATTGCTTCACAAAATCTAGTCCTGTACAACTCTGGAGAGACCACAGTTGGCATTTTACCTAAGATTATGAAAGAGCAAAGGGAAAAAGCTGTTACAGAGTTGATCAGCAGCTGACTTGAATAGCTATGTTCTTTCATGACAACTGCCATAAAGACACACACACACACACACACACACACATCTCAGAAAAGAGGTAGAGGTGTCCACTGTGCCACAAGACATGGGACAGGGCCTTCCTGAGAGGGGTTTCCATTTTAAAAGACTAGCTCTTGGGTCACCTGGGTGGCGCAGTCGGTGAAGTGTCTGACTCTTGATTTCGGCTCAGGTCATGTTATTAGGGTCCTGACATCGAGCCCCGAGTCAGGTTCTGCACTGAGTGTGGAGCCTGCTTAAGATTATCTCCCCATTTCCCTCTGCCCCTGTCCCCTTCCCCGCCCCCTACTCTAAAAATGCGAGCCTAGCTCTTGCCTAGAGATGAGAGATGTATGAAAGCACAAATGGAGCTAGAAGTGCTTGGAGAACTTAGAAGATTTCAAGTGTTAATTAAAAACAACCTCTTATTCAGAATATCTGGCCTTTTTTGGGTAACTTTTCATTCTGGTATTTTAACACAACTTTAAAACCAATTATTTCCCCACCTCTGCAATTCCCTTTATTATCTGATCATTTTGGAAATGATAAAATCAGAGATGACCACTTATTTTTTTAGAATTTAAAAAAGTACCCATTTTTTAAATGTTAATTGATAAGGAAGACATGAGAACAGTTTAAAGAATAAACACAAATTCTGCTCACCTTGTCCTCCTAAAATTCCTGTTGATTTCACAACCATCTCAAGCTTTTTGTCCCATGTAAATGTTCGAATATAATCTGTTCCAGGAGGGAAGATTAGCAGTACAGCTATGTTAGTAAATATAAGATTAACAGTAATTACTATTACTTCTCCAGTGTTTACTGAATGTTAACAACATTGCCAGACACTATCCCAAGGGTTTTTTCCATATTAATTCTTTTAATCCTCCTAACAACTTCACAGGGCTTCCTTTATGAGTAACTTCTTGAATACAGGTATTTTTGGTAAAGATAATGAAATGAAATGACACTGAAATAGAAGGTAACTAGAATTTAAAAGCTGTTGTTGAATTTTCAAATCAAAGTTGGTGAAAATATTTAATAAGCTATGACTAAACCAGGTTCAGTATAATCTTCAAATTTACTCTGGCTTCAATCATGAACTATAAGTAGCATATGCTTACTGACTTACCTATAATTCCAACTACCAGCTCATTGCTAGTATCATCTCGCCCAACCAGCAAAGAATAATCTATAATGAGGTGGCTAGAAAGAAAGTGGGAGTCACTACGGATCGAGGCTCTCAGCACGGCTTTGGAATGAGAACGGATATACAAAGGGTTGTCTCGAACCATCTTTAAGAGATTTTCATCCAGCAGGACCACATCACAACTCTCCTTCCCAGTATCGGTTTTTACATTTCTATTCCGAAGTGAACCCTTCAAATCAAAAACCTAGCAGAAAGAAAAGTTTCTGTCATTTATGCATGAGTTGCATAATTAATTAATGTAATTAAATTGGAAATGCAAAAAAATTCCTTGTAGCCCATATCATTACGTATACTTTTAAATTTAATTTTAAAACTTAATCACAACTTACATAAATATATTAAACATATCACTTATATATAAAATTATATGTAATGCATGCATTATAATTGTGCAATACATAAAGTAGATGGTGATAGGATTCATCATTGAAAATTAACACCTAGGTACTCAGTTACTCAAACACTTCAGGAATACATTAACCCACTTAATCAACTTTAAGAAACATTAACAAATAACTCCAAAAATATATCACTGGATCATAAAGCAGTTTAAAAACTAGATACAAACAGTCTTAGGAAACTTAAGAGTTTTGGTACCAAAACTCCATTCAATACTATGGCAATGTAGAAGCAACTGCATCTCTCTAGAAATGCTGGGGGTGCTAAAAGCCACACACTCAAAGGTCAGGGGACTTAGGTCCTCGACCAGTGCAAAGGGAAGTGTATTCTACAGATGAATGCTAGGCAACTGTTCCTGGCTCACAATGACATAAGGAGCTAGTGCCAGAACATAAAACAATCACATCACTAAGCACGCTCTTTCATTCAGCATAGCAAGACACTCTCAATGAAGAAATACATTCTAGTGTAAGCTCCTTATCTCCCCATAGACTGGAAATAGTTCAAGGACCAACACTCTGAAAGGTACTGTTCTAGAATCTAAAACAACCTGAGCTCTTGGAATACCTGTGTGACTGTCATAAACTTAATTTTTCTATGTCTTAGTTTCTTCATCTTTAAAACTGAGATGGTGGGAACAGATCTGTCTTCTAATCCTAAAATTCTGTGTTTCTAGGATATTGGACAGGTTAAATTTTAAGACCAGTCTACAATATTCTTCTTTAGTCTTTCCTATAGGGTTCAACAATTCCAAAGTTGACTTTGGCCTAGCAACCGAGGTTTAATACTATCAAATAAGATGTTATTCTCTGATTCTTTATATTCAGGAACCAGAAGTGCAAAAGGTTCCAGTAGCTAAATGGTTCAATATCCTTACCTGTGCCATCTTTCTCCCATAGAAAAGATTTTCCATGACAAGGAGATCTAACTTCTTCTCAGTGTTGTTCTGAGAATTCTTATAACCAATTCTATAAACTCCAAGAATTTTGGCCAATGCAGTGGGCCTCTAATCAAGAAAAGATGAAAGTAAATTCATTTGTAATTTAATACCCATAACTGGATTATCCATGTACTATCCAAACACAATTTTCTATTAATATGACCAAAGAACTTTGAAAGAAACTTAAACCCTTGAATCTCAGGAGTAAGTAAAAAGCAAAACAGCAATGCTAATAAAAACCTTAGATCCTTCAGATTCTCCCAAAGGATAAGGCTTTATAATTTCTCAAAATCACAAATTTTATTATGACATGTAATTTCCCCCCAAATATGCAATAAACCTTAAATGGGAAAAAAGAAATCTTTATGACTCCTTTATACACTTACTGTGAGGAGCATTGCTAAATGTCAAGTGGGCAAACCTGACTGAGCCACTGGCTTCCTTTCTACTTAAGGACCCAGACACTCAGGTCTCAACAAATATTTCCCAGTTTTGTCTCAAGAAACTTAGAAATTATAACGTGCAGCTCTTTTCATCCCATCGTAATGTTTCTACACACACACATACACACACGCACACACTAATTAAATGCAATCTGCTGGCGATCTCTTGGCTCCTCACTGGCAAAGACAGGAAGGAGAGTATGAAATGAGTGCATTCTACCACACCTCAATAACATAACAGAGATCCAGTCACATCCCGTACCTATCTTAGCATGGAAAAAACTGCCACTGGGACTCTGAGGAGGTGAAAAAGCCCAGAAAATTCTAATTACGGACCAAGGTTTGGGATTTCTACCTTTTGTTGAACAGCATTTGTAATATAATTGAAGTAGTGCGGTGCAAAGTCGAGGAAAGACTGGACTTCCAGACGAGGCATCTGCTTCAAAATGAATCTATCATCTAAAAGGCAGAAGTGTCGTATGTGTTTATTCAGTCACAGGATTTCCTGAGGTAATCTATAATACATCATTCCAAAGATCCCAAGTGATGTGTTTGCTTCATGGCTTTAAGGGAGATTTTCTGATGTCACAGAGAAAATTTTCATCAGAACACAGTTCTCAAGTAATTGAGGGCTCAAAGGGTTCCTGAGGATTATATAGTCAAGAAGCCTCTACCTTTGACAGTACCAGACCGAAATTCATAGCTAGATAATTACTAAGTAAAATTTTATAGACTCCTTTGTTAACAATGCAGTAAGTCACAGTTATGAAAGCTCTTATCAAGCAACATCCTTCCTGCTGCATTTTCTCAGATAATTTTGTTTTCAGGGTATGGAGAACGGAATATGACGTACAAATGGTCATCATCTTCTGTAATAAACCTTTGTAGGTGAAGAACCTAGCCTTCCTATTTTCAGTTTAAGTATTTATATTTTTATCTGTCTCATCAGCTCTGAGGAAGCCTTGTGAGTCTTCCAGAAGTTCTCTGTTACTATTTACATTTGTAGAAGTCAGGACCAGAGAGAGTTTAGTAAGGATCAGATCAATGTCTGTCTCTAACTGCACACCATATACATGTATATTCTTTTAAATATTGTTATTACATACTCTCAAACAGAAAAACAGAAAACTTCGTTTGCCAATTGACCATATCATACCGCCTCAGTTCAAGGGATTCACAGACCATCTGAGGGGAAAAGATGGGTACTACTCAGTCAGTGAGTGACTAAAAAGGCTTACCCTCAGTTGCATAGAAGGCAGCTCCTGATTTGCCCCCACGGGCCTGCCAGGGCGAGGAGTGGGAAAGAGAGCGAATGAAATCTTCTTCACTGCTGCCCAGAATCACTTCGCGCATCTTATGAAACTCTCCCGCATAGTACAGGCGACAGTAAAACTTGGCATTTGCGTCAGAAAATTCTATAAACAGAAGTGTTTTTAAAAAAGGGGGGGGCCTTCTATGAATCAGAAATCTCTCTTCCTTACTGCCCACTTCCCATGCCCAACAAATTTGACCATTTCATTTTCTCCAGGATAGCATTTCTCAGGTTAAGTTTACACCCTTGTTTGTCAAAGTTCTGTTAAAATGATTCTCAGGGAAGACCGAAAAGCATCTTATAACCTTACAGAAAAATCAAACAGAAAATAAGACCCATTTCTAATTTTATACTGGTTACTGTACTTTCATCATTATAATTTTACATCTTAAATTTTACTGTACTTATTATTCTGGATGACAAATTTTTAGCACCCCCCCTCCCGCCCACACACACACAATTCTAGACATCTGGTCAAGGCTCTGTGGCTCTAGATTACACAATAATTATTTAAACATTAGATATTAAGTCAAATTATACCTTATAAATTAAAATATAATTTAAATTAAATTTCTTTATACATTAAATGTTTATTTTATAAGCTAAATCTAGATTAAATAAAACTTATGTCAGCACACAGACTTAATATTCATTCCAAGAAACAGGACATTTATCTAGAATAAGCTAGAAGCCTTAATTAACAGTTTTCTCAATTACAGTTGCTCTCCCTGAACCAACATTATTTTATCGCATACTTACGAAGCTCCACATGTGGATTTATGAGTTGTTTCTTTTGTGTATCTCCTCCGTCCACCTCATCTAAAAAGTTTAACATCATTAATAAAGTCAAAGTTTTCAATGGGTTATCAGTTCATTTTGTCTGTTCTTTCCTCCCCTGACATAACAATAAAAACTAACAAGTCAATTCTTGTTATCCTGGTCAAGTCACTCTCGAGAAGCATTATGTGCATAATTAAACTTTATAAACTATTACAAAAATATAAGTACCTTTTGAAAGAGCAGTTTTCAGATGAAAAACAGAATTCAGGTTGAAGAATAACTTTTCTTATATTTGATTCCTCTGATAACAATATACTAACTCTCATTAAACTCTACCTCTGAAACTAATAATATGCTATATGTTAATTAATTGATTTTAAATAAAAAGAAAAGAATACAGATGAAAAAACAAAACAATATGCTAACTCAGCTCTTACATCAAGTTTCCATTACTTCTTTATCAGTTTATGACCATTTTCCCTGTGTGTGGAATAATGGTTCTCCAACAGCTTGAGATGCTTTGTCTTATAAAATACATAAAATATACTAGTATCTACTTCAGAGCTATTCTTTATATTTGATTTGTGTGGCAAACCTATGGCTAGATGCACTCTAATTATTACAAATTTGGAATATATTTCAATAGCTAGAAGAAGTGATCTTCCATGTTTCACATTTCTAAATTATTTTTTTCAAAGCACCAATGTCTTCCAAGGATTACAGCCCAACAGAAGTCTATAGAATACTTAAGATGATATTTTAATTACTAATGAAAATTTATTACACTTCCTTTTAGACTACTAATTCATGATCTAACCCAGGGGTTGCCAAACTATTTCTGTAAAGGGCCAGATGGTAAGTATTTTATTCAGTCATAACTATCCAACTTATCAATATGACACGAAAGCAGCCAATTAGTAAATGAATGGGCGTGCTTATGGTCCAATACAACTTTATTTACAAAATAGGTCAGCACAGTTTGCTGATGCCTGGTCTAACCCCATAGTCAAACATAATCAGGTAGACATACTTTTAAATATCAAAATGAAGGTAGACATCAATGCCCTCAACCCTACAGAGACTGGGAAAGAAAGGAAATGTCTGAGGGGGTAGTGGAATGAAAACATCTGAGTATGTAACTGTGAGTTACAAGGTGAGATTGATGTTTTACATGTTTAATGTCACTTAGTCCCCAGGAAACCATGGAAGACATTGCTTTTGGCACTTTACAGGTATGGAAACTAAGGCTTTCTGATTCTACCACACAGTAAGTGATAGCAATGACAGCTAAAGCCAGTCGGACTCTACAAGCACCACGCTTTTTCCACGCTGCCATACTGAGGCATGAGAAGAGAGCCAACGCCCTGGTTTGGGCAGTAAGAATTATCTACTCAAGACTATAAAGGACACAAGCAAGTAAAATAAGCACATTTGGTCTCCTTTAACACACCTTGAGGCTCAATGCCTTGACTCTCCGTTCCCTCCTTGCCCGTCTGCCCAACCTGGTAGTAAGCACTATCTGCTCCACGTAAGGTCTCTCTCTTCTGGGAAGAGAGATCAGGGCTTTTCCCTGCTGTCCCTCGGAAGAAGGACAGCATTCCAGAAGCCTTTTTGGCTAAAAATAAAAGGTAACATAAGTACAGGTCACTGCAGGTGAAAAAATAAAGATTTTCAACTCAATTCTTTTGTTAGCAGTAACCATTATATGAGGGTAATAAATATGAGTCACACTGATACTTTCATTTGCACAGACTATCATTCCACATGTTTTATGGGGCCTGGGGAGGGGTTATTAGTCAAGCACTTTCATTATCAGAAATATAAAAGAAAAGCAATGTTCAGGTAGCTGTATATCAAAATGTGAGAAATTCTATAGAAAATCTTTCAAAAATTACTTTACATGGCAGTCATAATCTTTTTTTAAAAAAGATTTATTTATTTATTTGACAGAGAGAGAAAAGCGCACGCATGTGCCAAAGCAGAGAGGGACAGAGGTAGAGAATCTCAAGCAGATTCCCCACTGAGCACGGAGCCCAAAGCGGGGCTCGATCCCACAACCTATGAGATCATGACCTGAGCTGAAACCAAGAGACGCTTAACCAATGGAGCCACCCAGGCATCCCAGCAGTCATGATATCTTAAGCAACAAAATTTAGGGCTAAATTCTTATAATATTACAATAGATAATTAAACTAACACAAAGCAATACTATAATCTACAAGAATTCAGAGTTAAAAGTAACATCTCTATATCATTTATGTTCCTACATTTTAACACAGCAAAATCTAAGCTGTTTTCAGCATTTTTCAGAAATTTGTATAAGATGGCCAAAAATATTACTAAAGCTTACTCTATACTTTCATGCTTAGTTTTGAGATTAGTATATATATATATCATCTATGTGTGATCTATGAACTCATTAGCATACATGATTCTAATTTCATACATTTACCATCTACAAAATCCACATAAAATGTCACTCATAAAGTGCTTAGTTAGGGTGGTAGACACCATTATGACGTCCTTAAATACCCAAGCCCACCTTGTTCCTTGCTGAAAGAACTGCAGTTTTGTTTGGGGCAGCAATGTGGAGAGCCCTAAAATATAAATCACGACTTGTATAAGCAACTAGGGCAGAGCTGGTCACTACAATCTCAGTCTCCCTTGCAGGGAGGGGTGACCCTGAGACCCAGTTCCAGCCAAGGAGACTAAAGGAGAAGCCTCTGCATGCCTAATTAAAGGAAATAGCTACAGCTTGCAGCTACCTCCCTTCTTTCTGCTTCAAATGGAGACCTGAAATGGAACATTTTGATCATGAGGAAAACTTAACAGAATCGTGAGAAACTACCCCTCTCTTGTCATGACAATGCTGACTAGCTGGACCAATGCCAGCAACCACCTGCCTCTGGACATTGCTATTTTAGAAAAATACCCTGTCATTTGTTTAAGCCCCAATAGTCACTTGAGTTTTCTGTTATTTGTAGTGAATACATTCCTGACAAAGTCAAAGAGACCTATGTTCAAATCCTAGCTTCCACTACCTCTGTAATCTTGAGCAAGCTACTTAAGTCTTAACTTTCTTTTTAAAAAATGGAGATATGTCAAATAACTCCTTTGTGGTTATTGTGGGGATTAAAGGACATGACACATGAAAAATTCTTTTCACAATGCCAACAATACTGTAAAAACTTTTTTAAGAAGTCTCTCTTAAAGCGTCTGGGTGGCTCAGTCGATTAAGCATCTGCCTTCGGCTCAGGTCATGATCCCAGAGTCCTGGGTGGGCTCCCTGCTCAGCGGGAAGCCTGCTTCTGCTTCTCCCTCTTCCTCTCCCCCTCCCTCTGCTCGTGCTCTCTCTAATAAATAAAATCTTAAAAAAAAAAAAAGTCTCCTTAGCTTATATACTTTAAACTGAAAATTCTAAAAAGGCAGATTCTGTTTCTTTTTGCATAGACCTACAAGTTTCTAGAAGTTTTCAAATCCAATAATAAGGTAAAGATCAAGGAAAAGCAAAATATTTAAAAAGGGGACATACAAAAATTTTTTTGTAAAGACCAGAAGTAATAAATTCTTGCCAGCTGGCATTTCTTATTTAATGTTTTCTTCTTCAAACCATAATTACAAATAAAACTAATAAGTACGCCTCCATGTATAATCTTACTTGGCTGCTGCAGGTCTGCTTCTGCTGTACGGTTTGTCTGTCCTCCACTGACCTCAGGTAATCTAATAGGGCTGCTACTCTTTGGTCTGCTGTCTAAAGTACTAAACAAAAAACAAAAGGAAAAGTTAATTTCATACAATTCGGACAGAAAATTATTCCTGCATTAATCTATTCCCCACCTAATCCCACCCACCGTATCTGAAATCTGATTCATAATTTATGTAAACACAGGTTATAACACAGAAGAAAAAGTCTTGAAATGCCTACTGGACTTAAGAAAAAGAAAGCAAAATGTTATAAATATAAAAGTGTCTGGAAAATACGTGAAAGCAGAGGCTTTTGTAGTATTTCCCCAAATTCATTAGAGTTATCTTAGTACTTGTAATTCAAACGATAACAGAAAATACCAATTTCATATTTCTCAGGCTGGTTACCATGATAATAAATAAATCCAGATCAAATGCTGTCACAGTAGTGAAGGTGGAAAACCTACTTCACTAAGAATCAAAATAATGAGCCTATGACAATTTCTGTCTAAATGTCTAAAATACTGAACATACTAAAAGAACTAACTGGTTAGGAGTTTTGTTTAGTTTTTAAACTATTTGGGATCTTTAATTATTATGGAAAATTCACAAATACTTTAAATTACAAAGTAAAGCAGTGGGTTACTGATTTCCAAAGTTACTATTTTTTAAATGAAACAAGGACAATTTAAAATGTTGAAAGTTTAAGTCTGCAATATACACTGAACTTCTATGGCAATTATCAGAAAACTATATCCAAAGGCACCGTTTAAGGCCTTTTGCTATACTTGAATTTTGTTCTGTCAATTGTTGGCTAAAGTTTTGAGTGCCACTGTCAGTATCCTAGCAACTGTCACACTGATAATTTGCAATAATAAAATTGAAGAATGAGCATTTAAAAAATTATGACATAGCCAAATGAAGTAAATTCTACTCAATCATGGATCACCTATTTGTCGGAAGCCCTTCTTCGGCACTGCTCCGCTGAGTCACTTTGGACAATTCCTCTAAGGCATTTCGGTATTCTTTACAACTTAGGGTAGAAATAGGTTGAAAAATGTTAAACATTAAGCTTCTCTTCAAAATAAATCATATACTTTAGAATAAGCTCTGCATTACGGAAATACATTTTATGTGTCCATAATTAAACATATTTGAGTCAACTAACAAAAGTTATCAAGTAGAAGCTTCATGAAGAAGGTCATCTTCACAGATAATGATGCAAAATACAACCCAACACACCAACCAGTATCACTATCCTAAACAATGACTGTGAAAGTCTAGGTATTAACATTTAGACTAAATATCTTCAGGGATAGAACAGGTAATTTAAAGTATAAAACTTCAGACTTTAGTATAATATAACAGCGAGAAAAGGAACTTAAGAATGCTTTTCTATTTAAAGGTGCTGAACTTTAAGGAAAAAATCCAACTCTTGGACCAGCAGTCTGAGAGCCCTGACTTAGATAAATGAGATGTCAGGGAATAAGAGAAGCATGTATTATTTTTCCAAGACATTAGAAGAAAGTGATTTCTACTGGAATGCTCAATTCCTAACAGTACATAAGAAATTTTTTATTTGGTTGGCTTTCCTACCTTTCTTATCTATTAATGTAGTATGACTAAGCAATAAAAAAAACAAATATTAACTTCCTAAAGGCCAAAAGGCAAAAACAAAAAAAATATATCCCACGGAATCTCCTAAAGGAAAGAAATTCCTCATAATCCAAAGAGTAAACTCTAAACTTCATAAATGCTAAGGCATATAAATCTATCTTGTTTATTCCTATAAATCCAATACCTACTATACCACATATTGTAGATATTCAAATATTTGTTGACTAAGCAGGCTCCTTGCAACCAATATATAAAAAGAAAAATTTACATTTCAATGCCTTCCAACAGAAAAAAAAAGTTTTTTAATTAAACATCTTAGATTATATTTTAAGTTCTACCACTACCAAGGTATCGTTGTGATTAAAAAGCACTGTCTTTTTAGATATAAGATACAAATATTTTTAAAGAAGGATGCTTTTTAAGACACATGGTAACTGCGGGCATGTATGTGGGTTAAGGCGTAGGAACAGCATTACTCTAGTAAGAAAACCTTACCTGCTATGTGTGAGAAGCAGGAAGGAAAGAAAGAGTATAAAAAGATACTCAGATGGTATAAGATGCTTTATTGTATCAACAAGTAAAGGTAATAAGGAAGGGATACAATGGATACACAGTATAATAGAATGTTTAGAGGATATATATAAAGATAAGTAAATCACTTGCCTAAGTCAATTTAGTTAGTAGAAGCTTGCTTAAGAATCATCCTGTTATTATTTGGGCAAAGAATACACTTTCAGACACAAAGAGAACAAGCTACCTCGCCCAAAGAATATATATTTTTGCTTACATATAATCATTCTACTCTACTCTCTATAAAAGATCTAAACAATAAGGTGATTAATAAATACACATAAGATATAAAGATCTAATCATAGGTGAAAAAGTTCCATGAATAATACCTGAGAGCAAAAGCAATGATAGAGCTGGGTTCCTTCTCACAAACCGCAATGGGCACCCGTTCATGTTCATACATTAAGTAGTGTTTATCTGGATCACTGTTCAAAATTTTTAAATAAATCAGTAAGAACAAAATTAGCAGAAAATGATATATATAAACCACTAACACATTATAAGTAAATTTCAAGGCAATTTTAAGTTAACTAAATATGGCACAATCATAAGAAGATAATTAAGTAAACCAAAATGTATGCAGAACATGAACCAAACAGCCAAAGGAAAATGTATCGACAGAAAGTTTTTAAAGGCAATCGAAAATCGTCAGAAGTAGTTTTCAAATCAGAGGGTTCTGGAATTATTCCAAACAACGCTTTCCATGCTGCCAACTTTGAGCCATGTTCATCTCAGAAAGTATTTACAATGAACAGCAGAAGTATGAAAGATTTTGTTCTACTACAAGCCTGAAAGATGTGTCTTCTAGAAATTGTGGAAAACATACCATTAGTCCAACAAGAAATAATATAACACAGCTGCTCTCCTATTATCATATGGAAACTCAATGGTGTGACCATTTTAACCCCAATCTTGATCCCGACTTCTACCCTTAGGCCCCTAGAGAAGCATTCATTCATTTGTGTAATAGCTACGTACTGAGCGCCCACCATGCCAGAGACACAATATTAAGAAAAACTAATACTAAGCACCTAACAACTTGCACAAGATGTTAACAATACAGAGGTGGAAAAAATTAGGCATGGTAGAGTTTACAGTACAGTGGGATAAAGAAACCCATAATGCTACAAATAAATACAATCACCTTCTGTGATAAGTACCAGGAGGGAAACATGACAGCCTGTAACAAAGAGACCTAATCTGGCTAGGGCAGGGAGCTAGCGGGAGGGTCTGAAGTTTATCTGAGAAAGAATTCACAGGAGTTAATGACTAAAGAAGAAAGTGAGGGCGTGGGCAAAGGCCATACACCAGGAGGGACAATAACCCACTCAAGATACTGTGATATTGGAGTCTGAAGTAGAGGAAACAGGGACCCTCACAGACGGTACTATGAATCTATGAATCTCTACTCGTCTCCTCCCTGAGACTGAGCTCCCAAGAGCAGTGATTTTTCCTTATTAATCTTGTTCCACATCCTTGGGCATTAGAGCTGGCACTCAATAAATTTAAATATTGACTGAATAAATAAATACAAAAGTCAGTTAAGAACAAAGGTCCTTATTAACAAATGTCTACCTTTTGTTTTTGTAACAAAGAGTACTTTTCTTACTTTTTTTTTAAGATTTTATTTATTTATTTGACAGAGAGAGAGAGACACAGCGAGAGAGGGAACACAAGCAGGGGGAGTGGGAGAGGGAGAAGCAGGCCTCCCGCTGAGCAGGGAGCCCGATGCAGGCCTCGATCCCAGGACCTGGAATCATGACCCGAGCCGAAGGCAGACGCCTAACGACTGAGCCACCCAGGCGCCCCCAAAGGTCTACCTTCTGGATACACTTGTACCACCATACAAGAGCAGCATTTGATGGCTACACAGATCAACCAGTGGGGAAAAAACACACTCTCAAAGCCAGCCTCTTTTCTTTCCTACTCAGAGAGCCCCATACAGGATCACATGAAAACTTGTATGGGTCACTGTAATACATCACCACTGATAGAAAAGTACCACGTCCCAGTAAGTTATTAGATCAGTAATGTCATCTTCATACACAACAGTAGTATGTTTCTATGATTATGGGATCAATAGATGTAGCAGTATATCTTTAAAAAATATGTATATAAACAATTATTTTCAGAACCATTAATCTTAAGCATTAAGCAATATTAGTTAATGCTTTTTTCATCCACTCATCTATGTGATGATGATTACTACATAATAATTCTACAAATTATATTATATCAAAAGACACCTCTTTTACTATGATGAAGTATAATTTAGGACTGAGAAGTACATATATAAATAAATATATTTAAGTACATAGAGAATAAATCTATACAAAGAGGTTTTTAAAATTAAGTGAAAATAAAACCACCCAACAACAGCCGCTGACTTTTATTAATACTTACAAAGGAAATGGAATAGGGTTATAGCTATTTCCCGGAAGCAAATTTGCAAAGATGGCTTTCATGGTTGATTTTTCTTTCACTTGGCTGTCTGTGGATCCCAGCAAATGCCCATCAAACACATCTAGGATTAAAAATATGCTACTTATATGTTAATATCCAGGAAGAGTAAAAAAAAAAAAAAAAGTAGAAAGTATCAACGTTATTTCTTGTGTGGAATACAGACATATGCACACCATAATTACCAATTATGGTACAAAATTTCTGATCTAGGAATAAGGACTCTTCAGGGATGAAAGAAGCAGCAAGAGCGAAGCATACACAGCAGTGACTCCAAGGAGCACACTGTTTGTGCTACATCTGACCCTTTCTGAAACTGGCATCATGCTATAATCGATGGCTTCCCATTGCAGGGGCCGGGCAGCAGCCATGATGTAGTTACTGCCTGAGCATGCGCGAACTTAGCCGCTGCTCTTCCTATCAACACTTCAACTCAGTTATGTGCGCTGTGGTCATTACATCAGAGTTTAATTGCAATTTAAAAGTTTTTAAAGTTTACACTACTTAAGTAGTTACTGCTTAAACAGAAAGCAAGGAAAGAGAGAAAGCAAGGAAAGAGAGAAGGCATAAATTTGCTATTAGTGAAATAAATAGTTGTTGTTGGAGAAATGGCTGCAATTTCTCTTATTTTCTGACAAGGCAACAACCATGTACTTTACAGGACCCAAGAAAGTAATATCCCCAGAACACAGATGAAGCAGACTAACATTCTGTTACTGAGATATTTATATGTCAAGCAGTGCAACTGAAGAAGTGATATGGTAAAAAGCTATATCTAAAATAGCACTTTTTTTTTTTTAATTTTAGATATAAAGATAGAGAAAAAGAGAGAGTGCATGAGCCCAAGAGGAAGGAGCAGCAGAGGGAGAGGAGAGAGAGAATCCACAAGCAGACTTCCCAGCTGAGCGCAGAGCCCGACTCGGGGCTCAATCCCAGGACCGAGATCCTCATGACCTGAGCCAAAACCAAGAGTCGGCCGCTTAAGGGACTGAGCCATCCACACACACCCCCTCCCCGATAGCACTTCTAGCAAGTATGAAATTTACAAACTCTGAGAGATAAGAAAGCATTGTATCAAAGCATTCACAGTGCTCTCCTTTTCTGGATCAAGCACAGTAAAAAGTGACTTCAAGTGCACCTTCAGAGCTGCTGGTCGCGTCGAGTTCAGGGGGCCCTCCCCCCAGCTGTTCAGGCATGACCTCTGGTGGAGTAGGCAACTGGAGATGGGTGGAACTGGTGGAGCTCTGACTGGACAGGGTTGTTAGGAAGCGATCCTCTAAAGAAAAACAAACTTGAGTGAATCATTTAAAAACGCTGAGCCCATGTCTACCTAATAGGAATGTTTTTAAAATGCCAACTTATATTTCTACTTCCTAAACCAAAGAATTTTAATTTCCTGAAAATTAGTTAGGCCATTTTAGCACGTATTTTAGAAACAGATACAAATATCCAAACAGGTTCTATGACTTAACCACAGTCAGGTCCTAGCGACAGCACTGTGACCGGTAACCCAAGTCTGATTCCTATCTAATATCCTTATCCATTGGGCCATAATAGCTACCTAAAAGCACTAGTCCATTCAGTTTAATAGGGAATAAAATCAGGACACCACTGGGGGAAAAATCACATGCTCATTCCCAGGGGGAAAGTTCACGTAATTATAACAGAAAATGCCAAGAATTACGAGCTGAGCTCGTATTCCACAAAGACAGTCTAAGGAAATTTCCCTACAAATTTTCTAGGGTGGCACCAAGTCATTCAGTGAAATACTGTGAAAGACAGCTTAGGTCTAGGAAAGATTTCAGTAACATAAAAACATAAACTTTCTAATGTTTTTGCAGTCAAACCTGCTGACTTTGGAACAGGCAAAACAAAAATTCAATTTCCTTTTTTTTTTTGCTTTTCCCCTAACAGCAACCATCTCTATATATCGTGTATTTCTATATCCTAATTTATTTTCTTGCAATATACTTTATGAAATCTTAAATTGACAGTGCTACAACACTCTACAAGAAGGAAAAAAAGTCTAGAACTGTATCAGAAAAAATTCTCAAAATTAGCCACTGAAATAACTTATAGACTAAGAAATTTCTTTAAATCCAATAGCAGGTGATCACCAGACTCAAGGACCAACCTTTTTCTCCATTTTGGAGCCCTGGAGAAATATTTCTTGGTGCTGCATCCATCGAACTTATCTGCAGAGAAGTAAATACTTTATTCTTAAGGAAACATTAAAATCACACTTTTAAAATTTTCTTAAGAATTATTAAGACACTCAGCTTTTATGTGGGTTATAACTTTTGATTTTTACCTTATTAGAAATTAAAACTGAGAAAGTTTTAGAATATGCATTAATTCATTTTAAAAATAATAAACCCTTATACGTTAACATAAATAACATGTTCAAATTAAAAATTACCAATTTACCAAAAAAAAAAAAAATGGTAAGAGTGGCATTGTTTTACACTTTTGCAAATAGTTTAATGTCTAGCAGACAGCTAGATTCATCCCTGGCTTCTGCATTTAATCTGTTGAGCTATATTATTATGATTGAAGAGTATAAAGAAAATCTAGCCTCACATACATATATAACTGAAAAAGGGAAATCATGCAGAGCCCTTGAAAGAGACTTAAACCCCCAGGGGGTCCTTGAACTACACTTGGAGAATCATCCTCTAAACAGTAGCTCACTCACTAGCATTAAAGCATCTAAAAACTACTTATGATTACCCATTAATCTCTTATTATCCACTGGACTTATTCAAGTCCCATTATCCACAGGTAAGATATATTTCGAATCACTATAAACCCTGTATACAATTTGATTACAAAGTCATTTCTAGATGGCTACTTAGAACATTCTTAGATTTGCTCACCATACCAGAGAGACCTCCCTGGCCACCCTATATAAAATAACCCACCACCATCCACTCCCTTGGCAATACTCTCCATTTCCCTTATTTTTTTCTTCACAGCCTTTTTCCCATTTGTTTTTTAAAAGTTTATTGTTACTGGTTTATTGTCAGTCTCCACCGCATTAGACAAATGTTCCACTAGGGCCTTTGTTCAGAACTATATGCCCTGAACCTAGAAGAGTTCTAGTACTCAGAACTAAAAGTACGCAAAAAGTAGTTACCGAATGAAAAGACAAGCAGTGCTACAGATTTTCAAATCAACTTTCAACCCTTCAAAAAGATGATCTTCTACCAAATGATTTTGTATTTTCAATTGTGTCTATATATTACAATTAAAGGTCTTACACCACTAGCTTTGCAGTTTCTTAGTGGGCAAACACAAAAGCCACTAACAGTCTATGTTAGCCATTAATGGACCTAGATTACGTGGCAAATACTAATGTACAAATCATCTTTGGTAACCCTTACTCTTACTTTCACCTAAACTTTAGGGAAAAGTGATTCCTACACAGTTGTTTCTGAGAAAAAAAGAAGCGTCAAGATCTAAGGCACTTGAATTTATCATTCTATGAAAACACATTTTACAATACTATACACTTGTACAAAAAAAAAAATATTCTTTCCAAGTCCCCCATCATATCAGTATATTAAGCCTTTATGGGGTGCCTGGGTTGCACAGTTGGTTGAGCATCCAACTCTTGGTTTCGGCTCAGGTTGTGATCTCTGGGTCATGAGATTGAGCCCTGCAATGGGGTCCGCGCTCAGTGAGGAGTCTGCTTGGGACTGTCTCTCCCTCTCCCTCTGCCCCCTGCACACCCTCTCTCGCTCTCTCTCCCTAAAATAAATAAAATAAATCTTAAAAAAAAATATTAAGCCCTTATACTGGCATTAATAATTACCTGAAAATATGGTTCATTTATAATAGGAAGATTTCTAAGATGGCCCCCAAGGATCCTGCCCCCTGGTATACACACATCCCTTCCCCAGTTATTCAATTAAACACTAATCTAAATACTGCTGTGAAGGAATTCTGCAGATGTATTTAAGGTCCCAAATTGGTTAACTTTAAGATGGGGAGAGATTATCCAGGTAGTGACCTAACCACACAAGTCCTTCAAACCTGTGTCTAGCGGTCAGAGGGGAGGAATTAGGAAATCTGAAGCACGCATTGTTGTAAGCTTTGAAGATGAAAGGGGGCTCATAACAAGAAATGCAGGCAGCCTCTAGGAGTTGAGAATGAGCTCTGGTCAACTGCCGGCAACAAAAATGGGACCTCAGTCCTACAACCAGTAGGAATTAAATTCTGCCAACAACCTGGATGAGCTTGGAAAATGACCCTGAGCCTCAGTAAGATAATGGCCCTGGCCGAAATCTTGACTTAAGCTATGTGAGACTGAGCAGAGATTCCAGCCTTATTGTGTCAGACTCCTGGACCATGTAAAAGGATGAACAGGTGTGTTAGGTCACAAAGTTTGTGGTAATTTGTTATGCAATAAGACAAAAATATCATTAGGAAATGTCAATTAAATCAATGTGCAGAACTAACCCAGTATAGATAGGTCCCTTAAGAAAAACGTCCCACTTAAGCACAGAAATAAAGAACACACAAAACTACATAGTAAAATAAATTAGGACTCTATTATATACTCAGAGCATCCCCAACTTCTCCTTTCCATGACGCTATCTCCAGTGATGCCTACAGACGGTGGCTTTTGATAAATGTTTGAAATGAACAAACAATTTTATTTTAAGCAAGATAAAAATTAATCCAGGTGATGTCTCTCTGAAACCTCACAACGGCAAAATGAAAGACTCTATCTAATATTATTAAATCCACGTATTAAGTTACTATTTGTAAGTGTCTTAAATGAAATTAACTGTAATACTTATATCAGTGAAAGACCAAAGATGAGACCACATTTCTTTACCTTGCTTTCTTCCCCCTGTCTCAGTCTTCCAGGACTTGGAGGAACTGAAGGTCGCTTTCTACCCTTTTCCTGCTGGAAAAGGTCCTGCAATCTATAATAAAAGGGTTGGGGAGGGGAGAGAAATATAGCTTATTTCTAATATCCTGAATAATACTTAAAAATTTTCTCTTTACAATTGTGAAGCCACAATAATTAGATTTTCCTATTTCGATTGCAATAGATATTAAAATTATACATAAGTTTCTGTCTTATTTCTAACTAACTAATCAAGAGCTGTGTGTGATATGACTGTAGTTATAAAATAAGTTACTGTAAGAGACAGCATAATGTAACAAAAACAAACAAACAAACAAAAAAAAAATAGGAGCTTTAGAGACCAACAGACCTGAGCTCAAAACCCAGCTCTGACAATTAATAACTATACAGCTCAGGGAAATGCCTTACTCTTAGAGCTTCTGTGAAATGGAAACAGTATATACACTGTAGGAGTCATAAGACCAAATAAAAGACTGAACATCTATCTAGTGCCTTACTCACTGCCTAGCATAATGCTGATGCTCCATAAGTAAATGCTATAATAATCTAACTGAACTTTTAAATAAGCATCAAAGGGAAATATTTCCCCCAATAAAAATTTACATAAAGGTCTAAGACACACATAATAATATATTTGAAAGTCCTGGCCTAAAAACCAATAATTCACTCCATGGAATACTAATTCAGGTATATTATATTCCATAAGCACACACACTCTTAAGTTTGAAACAGCATTGAAAGCTGCCCTCATCTGGTTTTTTTATCTTTACAAACTACCCAAAGATGAGCATATATGTTTTAAATGATCAAGGAAAGGTGGTGGCAGGAAAATAATAACTTCTACAATTTGAGAATTAAAGGTAATATCATAATTAATAAAGTCCTCTAAATTAAAATGATGGCAGAGCAAATTTTGCAAAAACATTCAAGAAACACCAGGCTGCAAGGCACACCTGTTATTCCAAGCTTGTAGCACTTCGCACAGACTTTGCTTCTTGGCAATGAGGGACTCAAAGATGGACTGCAGTTGCTGAGGGGTGTCTACTGAGGAAGACATGAGCCTTGCTTGCATCTTCTCGATCCAGTTCTTGAACTCGCCTTCTTCCATCTACAGGGAAAAAAAACAATTCCAGCCGTCTGAGACACACCCCAAAAGAAACTTCTGATAAGTTAATAGTTAACTTTTGAGCTTCTGTTAAAGAAATGAATGACCTCTTTTTGTGCAAAGATATCTTCCATTTTTTCCTCTCTTGTTTTGCTAAATGTATCCGTTTTCAAAGACGCAAGTCTTTCATCAACAGCAAGATATACCTGTGAAACTCTAATAAAAACAAACATTAAACACCTTAGAAAAGTTGGAATTAAATTTTCTAACCTCACAGAGAAAAATGACACACACAAAACTCTATTTTATTGAATTAAGAATCATACACAAGTTTGCAACACAAAAAAGACCTAAAAGGATGTACATCAAAATTTTAACAACTGTTATGTCTAAGAGGATTTAATTTCTTTTTTATACTTTTATACAGTCTACATTTTTTTTTACATCGGGCATATGTTACATATATTTAGAAAAATAGTTATGTTTTCAAAGAAAGCTAAATGAACAAACCTCATATTTTAAAATATGTGTACATTACAGACACATGTCTATATACACAAAAACAGATGATCAAAGAAACTAAGACTTACTTTTGAAAGAAGTCCTTTAGATCCTGAAGAAGGGACACTTTTAATGGGGCCTGACGTTTAATGAATATTTTGGGGAATGGAACACATACTTCAAGAAGCCGAATGGGAGCATAACTGAGAGGAAAAAAATACAAGTAATAGTAGAAAAGTAAAAAATATTTTAATATCTTGAGTAGCGGTAAACATAAATCCTATGAGGTACAAGACAAAGTTTCTACAAAACAGCATTGTAAAACAATTATAAAAACACTGAAGACGACTTTCAACCATTATAAATATCCTCCCCAGTTCTGGAAGGGTTTTGTCCTGTTTGTTTCTTCACTGTACTGTGACATCATCATGTATCCCGAGGCTGCATATAAAGCACAACGACTGGGATATAAACCTTTACGAAGGCGAGGAACCCTCCTACAGTTCACTTAGAAGTACCTTCCCAGCTCCTGAGGATTCCTCACGAGACTTTACTCCTCATGAGTCCCTTATGAGCCTTTGTACCCAGGAGTTTATGTTGTCTAATAAATGCTAATCACCCATGCGGGGCGGCAGATTCCTGTTTAAAGCTCTTGCCTCCAAAAGGAAATAAGCTCTAATTATCAATATTTCCTGAGGGCCTATGTTGTGTCAGATGTCGTTTTAGGTGCTGAGGAAACAGCACTAAACAAGGCTAAAACTACTGCCCTGGTGATTCAGGAATAAGGAGACTCAGGCAATAAACAAAACAAATAGCTAAAATATACACTGTATCAGATGGTAAGAGCTCCAGAGAAAACTAAAGTAAGCAAGGGCAGTAGGGAGTGCTAGGGGTGAGGCGGCAGCGCAGGGAAATGTAAACAAAGACCTGTAGGGAGTCAGGAAAAGCAGGCAGATAGCGGGGGAGGGGCGGGCAGTTCAGGGAGAGAAGAGCAAGTGCAAGGCTCCCAGGCAGAATCCTGCCTGATATAACCGAGGCTGCAGTAAGGGGACAGGAGTAAGAGAGGGGACAGGAGCAGGAGGTGAGAACAGAGAGGTACTGAGCATGTAGGAGCTCACAGGCCCATAAACGGCTCACGGAAACAGATACCCATGGAAGAGTCTGCAGCCGAGGCGTGGCCTGAGCTGATTTTCGTTTAACGGAACCACTGTGACTGCCGTGCTGAGATCAGACTGAGGGGGCAAGCCCAAGGGTGAGGTTAAGGCCACTGTGATCCTCTAGGGAAAGGCAACAGAGGCTCAGTCCAGAGCGGGAGTGGCGGAGACGGTCAGAGGTGCTCAGATTCTGGGTCTATTTTGATGGCAGAGCCTGAAAGCTTTCTCAAATCATGTAATACCACAGTGTACCCATTCTGTGAACTCGTGATTTTAGCTCTACCTGGAATATCCAATTAACCTTATGCTAGTTAATATCTTAACAAAAATTCTAATAAATGCCTACATGCAGAAAACAGTGGTTACAGGTAACACCTGGAGCAGCAGATCTACTAGTTCATATCATGACTTTATCACTTGCTAGCTCTCAGTGACCTATAAGCTCGAAAGTGAGGGTAATAATAATACCTACTTCTTAAATTAAGGATTAAATAAAATGACAACACTGAAAGCTCTTAGCACAGAGTATGACCCTCTGCATCTGCAATGGTAGGGCTGGGGAACAACACACCACAAATTAATTCCATCTAGTTACAGAAGAAATGTCACAAAGCCTTCCAGGGAGTATGTGACCGTGTGTAAGATCACTCTGACTTCTTACCTGAAAGACGCCACCATCTGATTATAGGAGAAATACTGGTGATAATCATGGTGGATGGAGTGACCACACGGTTCAGCATTGGCTCTGCGAGTATACTGGTGCCCATAAAACCTAAGTTCAAGGTACTTTGCAAATGACATGGACCAGGACTCATTGGAAAGAGCAACAACTGGTGTTACCTGAAATTCATATAAATCATTTGTTATGTAATCACATACTGAGAATCCTTTCTAAAAAATAATTTATTTTCTAGTACAAATCTAATATATTCTGAATGAAGAAAAGTAGAAAAAGAAAGAAATGTTTAAAAGTGGGTAGAGTTAGGGATGGCTGGGGGAGCAGTATCATTTTTTCAGTATATACTAGTATATCTTCTTTCTATGTATGTGTATGCATATTTTTATATATATATGTACATATACATGTAAATGAACACAGAGAAGGTATCCAGCCAGCATATTTGTACATAAAGTCTTTCCTATAATTAGTTTCATAGTCTTGTGTTATTTTTACTTAGCAATGTATCATAAGTATTTTCCCACATAAAATACTCTTATACAACTTGATTTTTAATAGCCATTGAGTATCCCATTATATGGACATATCTAGCCAATCCCTACTGATGTGCATTTAAGATATAAGTGTTTCTTTATTCTCTATTCTGATGATACTCCGATGAACTTTCTTGTGTGTACACACACACACACACACACACACACACACACACACACACACACACACACACACACACACACACACATATCCATAATTATTTCCTTGGAATAAATTAAGGAAAGTAGGAATTGGTGGGCCAAATGGCATGAACATTTATGCAGTCTTTGATACTTTTTGCCACATTCTCTTCCAAAACTGGGGTACTGGGAAGTGCCTGGGTGGCTCGGTTAAGTGTCTGCCTTAGGCTCAGCTCGATCCTGGGATCGAGCCCCCCATGTCAGGCTCCCTACTTAGCAGGGAATGTGCTTCTCCCTTTTCCTCTGCCCCAACCCCCTCACCCCGCCGCTTGCATTCTCTCTCTCAAGTAAATAAATAAAATCTCTAAAAAACAAAAAAACTGGTGTACTGGTTTACACAATCTCCAACAATATCTGAGAATACCAATTTCCCTACTTTCTTACCAATCTCAGGAATTATAAATCTTTGAAATGTAATTTCTTAAAAACAAAACAAAATAAAACTGCACTTCACTGGTTTTATTTACACTTCTCTGACTACTGAGCAAAATTTATTTGCACATGTCTACTGGTCATTTCTATTAAATTGCTTTTTGTCATGCCTTTTGCCCTTTTTCTATTATCATGCCTTATAGAAATTTAATACTAAGTATATTAGTACTTGGTCATGTTATAACTTTTTTGACACAAGGAAGTCTTTCATTTTTGTGTAACAAAAACCGTTTGCATTTTCCTTCCTAAGATAACCCCAAAGGCAAAAGTTTTTGTTTTAAAATACATACACCAAGGCATGTAAGATATACAAATCTAATTTATTTATTTAATTCACTGCTCAATCTACAGAAGTTCACATATTCCACAACAAAATATTACCCGCTGTCTAGAAGGAACAAAAGGCCTATAAGAACAAGTATAAAAAGACAGATAATTACAAGAAATGTAATGTTCTGCTACTGCAGAACGAACAGACTTTGATTTTGCCTTCCTCGACCACTGACATTGATACAGGTCACACTATTATTTTATCTGTCATTCTCATACTTGCCTTCTAAAAGCACACTCCAAAATAAGTTATTAAACTTGGCATATGTTCATTGCAAACAATCTGGATAAGAAGTAAATATTAAAAGCATAATATTGTCAACCAAGTACTTTCTCCAGAGTGAAAAAAGAAAAGCACACACAAGAAATAAAACACAAGGTCTTTTTCTCAAGAAATCAATTTAAACATGGTCTCAGCTGGATCTCTTAAGATAGGAATGTTGATATAGGCTCAAAGAGACAGAAACATCATAGCATACTATCATTATTGTGCAACACTACAAGTCTGTCTCCCCCACTAAAGGACAGGAGCCATGCCCAGGCCTTCACACAGTCCCTGGCATACAGATGGTGCTGAATAAGTGTTTGCTGAATAAATAAAACATAATTTTCAAGATATAATCTCCATAATTTTACTGAACAAGGTATCTATATTTTACCTAATGACTGATGAACTCTAAAATGGAACCTTCAAGAAACAAACACCAAATGCAATACCCAGCCCTGGAAGGTAAAATAAATAAGAGCCCAATGATGAATAAATCCAAAATAACATAGACCACCCCCTTCAAAAAGAACTATACAAATAAAGAAATAAATGATGTATGAAATATTATAGTAACAGGGCATATTTACCTGTTTGCAGATTCTGCACCAGGAATAGGTAAGAATTGTATGTTGATATCCAGGCACTGGAGAATCCAACTCCTTCAGGATTATCTGCACACAGCCTTGGCCATGGACAAAGCGCCGAATATGATGCACCATGGGGGTATCACAGAACATGCTAGGGCACTGGTAAGAAGGCCTTTGACAAAAAGAAAGTCCTCACATTAACCATGAAACTGGAAGCAGTGTAGAATGAATACTCGCTAATCAGAACCACTGTCCAGAAAGTGCAGTATCCTCTCTAGAGCAATGATGACCGGTGGACGATCGGTGCAGGGTATCACTCGCACTACTCGGAGCCTATGGCTGAGCATCCTGTCTTCCACTACAGCTCAGTGTTAGTTTCCACTTCTTAAGCACCTTCTATTTGCTTAGCATTTTGAAAACATCAATTCATTTTACCTATGGAAGTCCATGATACTTCTGGAGCTTGTTATTCCTGTATAGGGGGCTGGTAAAAATTACTTGCACTTTGTCATGTAAATGGCAAGTAATAGCACTAAGACTTAAACTAAGGTCTAGCTGATCTCTATGCTTCTCCAGCCTCTCATTTCAATCACTGTAAAGACAGACATCCTAAAAAAAAAGTCTTAGGGATCGCAGCGTATTTAGATACTCAAAGATCTGAGGAATAAACTAGATAAGACAACCCGGGGTTGAATATGAAATCAATTACTTCTTTGTATGGTATACTCTGACATGTGGTATTATAGAGAAGGCCACATAATAACTTCAACTCATGCTTATGTTTTAGGTTGAAATTCTGGGCATCAGAAAAGCATACATGGGACATAAGGAGAAAATTTGTTCTTACCTGAAACAGTATCTCTCTAAAAATATTCCTAAGGTAAGATCATTCTTTCCATAAAATTCCATTGTTACAATCCTAAAAGAAGACAACATTTCTTAGGAATATGCCATAAGAATTACCACACAGCCAAGACACTTCATGAGACTACAAACTGACTACCTGCTAGACATGCCTATAATGTAGTACTAAAGTATGTAATGTTCTGTTGTTCTTATAGAACAGTTAACCTCATCGGATTAAACAGGTTTGGACTAGCCACACTATAGCTCCTTACCCACTCCCAGTCCATTAGTATCTTATCAAACTACATCAGGATGCATAAATAATAATAAATGAGTAAAATGGATGTGAGCTAGGAAGAGGTAAAAGTTTCCTTTACAAAGCCTTTATGTCCTATTACCATAAAATACAACTCCTGTCTCCTGTTCCCTGGTCCACACCTTTACTGAGCATGGAGAACAGCAGCTCATATCCTTCCAGGCGAGCCAATTCCTGATGTTATGCCTGACTTATGAATGCCCACAAATAAGAGAATTCGACTATAGCACTGTTAAATTATTCAAGCCTTGACCTAAGGAGTCCATAAACTCCCACAGAAAACTTCTATGGGTTCCCCAGCCCCAAGTCAGTCTGCTAGAGCTACATGGACTCCAGAAGATCCCTGATCTCACTGGTAGAAATAAAGTGTTTCTGGAGTCCAAAGTTAAAATACAGAACACATTTTGTTATGGAAACAGTGCTCCAAAAACAAGCTTTTAAAAGTACATAGTACTCTTAAAACAAAAAATAAACTATATAATAAGCAGTCTTTTGTGTCTATTATATCATTCTAAACAAATAATTTATAACATTATAAAATGTTTTTCTATCATTCTACTTAGAATTAAGTTTTAGGATAAAACCCGTTAATAAGGCCAAAGATTCACTGCTTTTATGAAAATGATGCCTTATGGAAAAGCTGCCTAAATTGTACATTATCATCTAAATGCTTAAAACTAGCTTTTATGGGGGCACCTGTCTGGCGCAGTCGGTGGAGCATGCAACTCCTGATCTCCGGGGTCGTAAGTTCGAGCCCCATGTTGGGTGCTAAGATTACTTAAAAATAAAAAAAACCTTCAAAAAAAAGCAAACCAGCTTTTATGTATCAACTTTCTCACTTTTATAAGTACAAATTTCTCTTCCATCCCTCACATCCTTTTCACTCTTACTCTTACCTTCACATCATTTACTTCTTACCCATGAACAAATACGAATTCCATATTTAGTTCACAAGTTTAGAAGTTCTACCAATTCGTGTAGACCAGCAGCATGCCATTTACCTAAACACAGACCCTAATGGCTATATTTTTTTTTTTAAGTTGCTGGGATTCTGTTGTGAAGTACAGTGCAGCAGTGCAAGAGGAAGCATCCTACCAAGGGCTGACGCAGGCACTGGGGGCATTGCTGGACTGGGCCGAAGAGCTGCTGAAGAGCACGCACAGTCTCTGGTGGTTCACAGGGTTCAGACAGTCCACCTAAAGGAGAAGAGGATGAGCACCCAAAAGCCGAACCACACTCTAACCCCAATGCATGCTTGCAATAGCCAGCACATCCCCCTTGATTTGTGAGGCCTCCCATCATCACCGTAAGGTTCCAGAGAAGACTGAAAACTGCCAGAAACTAACATAAGGAACAGGAGCCATTCATTTTTGAGACAAAACAATCCAAAAGGTTAAGTTAACTTAAAAATACAAACAGATGTCTAAATAGCTTGTCTTCCTAGATACTCTTTATTACTTATAAAACTGCATTAAATTATTTTGGAAGTAAATAGTTAACGACCTCGAGCCATATGAAACAGTCTGAACTGACGGCTGGATATAACACTGATCTGAGAAATCTAAATTCTCAGGTATTTATTTACTTGTACTTTATACCTGTTCTTGATCATTACGAAGGCAACATTTGCTCTCTTGAAAAACAGTACAGAGGTACATGAAGAAGTTCAAGAAATACATAAAGCCTCTCCTCCTTTGATGTTATCCCACCTCCCAAAGCGAGAACTTTGACCCTGTGGTTAAAAACCATGCATTCTTTTTGCAAGTTCACACGCATTTATACACAAAAACACCCACATAAGAATACACAGGTGATTTTATTTTTATAAAGATGAGAGGATGCCTCATACAACACTACTTGCTTTTTAACACCTGGTAATATATCATGGGCTCTATCTGGATTATTCAATGAGATCAAACTCATCCTTTTTACTGCAAACAACTAGAAACAAGGCTTCAGCAAATATCCTTGTGCATATATTCCTACAAAATGTAAGCATTCCTATACAAAATGCTTATTTTGCCAGAATAGGTTATAAAAGATTGGAATCCTGGACCATAGGTAATATACATGTACATGGAAACTTTCAGGATCTCCCTATCACTTTCTATAAATTTACATAAGTGTATATAAACACAAATTTACATAATATTTATTATAGGTATTTTTCCACACCACATTAACCATGGCTCTTATCACTTTCCTTTTTTGCCAATCTCACAAACACTAGTGTACCACACAGAAAATGGTGTCACACAAATAAAGAGCTACTATTTAGCACTTCCCCAACTCCTGGTGATATTAGGCAACTTTTTATTTGTTCTATTAAACAATTTCATATCCTCATTTAGATGGATTTTTTCATTAGTTTTATTACTAACACTATTACTAATGTGTCCATGAGCAAATCTTCCTTAATTTCCCCTCAATTTCTGCTTAAAAAGAGTAAGGGCATGATCACCGTTAAATAACATGAAGTGTTTTATGCTAAATAAATATGTCTGATATTTTCTAAAAACACATCCATTTTCTTCAGGAACCTTCCCTCTCACTCCCTCTCACAAAGGACCAAGGACGCATCACACCACACCCAAGTCAGCCTGCCACAATTTTACTTAGCTCCACCCTTCCCCCTACCGCAAAGCTCTTCCTATACTTGACTGAGCTCAGCGTGAAAAGTTCAAAACCCAGTTTCATTACCTGATACTCCTACTTCATACTTAAAGCAATACATAAGCCAACAGACTCAAGGCAAAAAAAAAAAAAAAAAAAGTACAGGAAGAAATATTTACTAAATCTGCAATCTGTCATAGTTGTGTGGTTTTTTTTTTTAAACATGCACAGCCCAGTTTTTCAACACGTTCTAAACGTGTACCCAAAGTGGCCTCACCTTTGTTGACCACAGCGTGTCATTCAGAATCAACCCTTTCTCTTCATCACCCTCAATTTTGCTTCCTGATCTGCCGCTTGCCATACCAGGTGCTTCCTTTGAATAAGCAAAAGGGTCTGCATTTTTCTGCTGAATTCTTCCTCCTCTGGCCCGATAATCAGCCAGCATTCTACCCAAGCTCTGGCTATCCCCAAGATGCTCAGCAATTCTAGTGCTCACTAGCTCGTGCGAGGGCAAGACTTGAATAGACTTGGCCTGAATGCTTCCATTCATGCCCTGAAGGCCGGAGAGATCCCTAAGCAGCTGCTTCTTCCGTCTGCTCTCCATTTCTTTGAACTCTTTATTGAGGAGAGGAGACCAATAAACCTGCTCTGCGAAATAATCTCGGGTAGGGCATCTCATCCCCTTTTCAGTCAGAAGGAAGGGCTCCCGGAATGTGATTACTGGGGAGATACAGAGGATCACGTCTTTCAATTCCTGCTTAAAGGCCAAAGAATAAGTCTTCCGTTTATCTTCTGAAGAGGTAACCTCCTCAGTAACATACAATCCAGTGTCGTCTTGTAAAGGGTCTCTAAAGGCTCTCATCTGGCTTTTGGGATCCTGTAGCTCATCCATGTGCTGCATGGGCTCTGGCTGCTCAATGCCCATGGCAGCCTGTGGGTCGTCCACGTGCAGCGGCAACAATGACTCTGGGACCGATGGGAAGAGAGCACAGGGGACAGCCGCCGCGCAAGCTGTCGCGGCATACTCTTGATGCTTCAAAGAAGCAACATCCTGTGTAGCACTTTTATTTTCCTGGTCACCCTTCTCAAACACAGTCCTTGATTCTAGCAAACTGCCATCATCGGAGGGCAGAAGCTCTGGAGGGAAGTCAGGCTCCCGGGGGAGGGCACTTCCGCTGAATGGCTCCTGGGCAGTCCCTTCATCCTCCCGTCCCTCAATCAGAGAATGGAAGGAAGGATTCTGGGTTAACGTAGGAGGCATAGCAAATTCATCCATGAGGAAGGAGATTTCTAGTTGAGAATGATAAGCTACACAGATCATAAAGATTAGGATTTCCTTAACTCGAGCCAGCTCATAAGCAGAGCCTCCTCTAAGCTTGATTGTGCAACCCAGGTG
This sequence comes from Zalophus californianus, assembly GCF_009762305.2. Taxonomy (NCBI): domain Eukaryota; kingdom Metazoa; phylum Chordata; class Mammalia; order Carnivora; family Otariidae; genus Zalophus; species Zalophus californianus. The sequence goes on along the minus strand of NC_045597.1, from coordinate 167,452,935 downwards.
CTGTGGACAGCCTTCAAAAAACATCAATGTTTTGGTTTGCTCTACAAATAAACATAAAGAAAGTTTAAGAAGACTTAGGTGGCAATCCGTAAGACCAAACAGAATTAATTAATTATCTTAACCTCTACAGGAGAAAAACCGTTAAGACCACAGTTGCCAATCCTCATCTAACCACTGCTCACAGATACTAGTATTACAACCAGATATTATTAACAGATATTAAATATTAGTAGGACAAAGTAAACATTGTAGTACTAATGAGTTTTCTCATTTCCTCTTGTCCTCAATCTCAGGTGAATCTATGCTAAAGATCACTCACCACTAGGTAACTGAAACATCTGCATATAAAATTTGTGACAGGTGCCCAGGTGGGGTTTTGTAAGCAGCTGGTCCATCGACATTACTAAATCACCTTGGGTCATCCGACTGATGCGTTCTAAAACTTGCTAGAACACAGAAAAACATTATATTACAAAATTAAGAGGAGAACAAAATTCTCAGTAAATTTTTTCTGGAAAATAAAAATTTAGAAATAAACCTCACAATTTCCTTAATTTTAATTGTATAACAGTTTTTTTTATTTTAGACTAGACTACAATATGTGCCCACGAAAACACCAGACTCATATTAATAACATTACCAAAAGGTATTTAAGCATCATGCATTGGCACAGGATACTGGGGTGGGGGGGGGAGTAGAGGAAAATTTCCTAGAATTGGCCACTATTCTGAAGACGGTAACTTTTCAAGAGAGAACATTTTCTACTTGTACAATTCCCTGAACAAAAAGAAAGCTCAACAAGGACTACTTATTAACTAATGTCTGTTACACCTTTGGTCTTATAAACAACTATAATGAGCACTATATAATTAATTACACTTTCTTCCAGCCTGAGGTTCTCCAGTCTAAATAATGAAATGGCTGTCGTGCCTACTGTCCTACTTTCAATATATGGAACAGCAAATAGATAATCAAAGATCCCTGAATATCAGTCATGAATACATATAAATTTAAAAACTGAAATTTTAAAAAATGATATAAAAATAGAAAAATAAGAACACTCACTGATTTTACATTAATGACCAAAGTAATGCCATGTTCTAGTAACATGTCTTGGGCAATCCGAGATACTGTTTTTTCAACTAGAACCAACGTGGGTCGAACGTCAACTATTCGCTGAACATAATTCTTCAAGAATTCCCTTTCCTGAGGGGAAAAAACGTCAAAACTATTATACCTGGTACAATTCAAGATCTAGAGATATTAAAATATCAGGACAGTTTGAATATTAATATAAATCTAAGCCTAAATTCTTTTCATCCATAAATAAGTCCATAAGCAAGTTACTTCAAACACAACCAAGAGTATTATTCATAATCCTGAACTGCTGGTTACGCTAAAAAGAGTTTTGGAGAAACTCTATTTTCTGACTCACTAATCTTACTTCGAAGGATTTTCAGTTCTTAATAACTTCGACTATGAAAGCCAAGAATCCAATTAGCTCTCAGAAGTTAAAAAAAAAAAAAAAGAATAAAAAAAATCTAACCTCAGAACTCCCCAATGAAAGCAATTTCTAATTTTTTAATTATAGATTCCCCCATTACGTTCTGAAATTAACAGAGTAGCTCTTCTTTGGGTATTTGAGTAAATAACTCTCTAAAGATGCTATTTCAATTCTTCCTCATTTCAATCTCCCAGCAGATCATATTCTACCCAGAACAGCTAGAGTTAAAGATCTAAAACTTAACACTTAATACAATTGCTTGACGAAGGCTTATTTTCAAAGCAAATGAGTATTGTTAAGTAACAACCAGAACTAAAACAATACAAATCACTGTCTCATAAAATTCCTGGGCTCCACGCAGGAGACACCTGAATGTATGAGCATGTCTGTCACTTCTGGTCCATAAGCCCAAAGTGTGTTCTGAGCAAGCTGTATTTATGGTGAGGGCCACAAGATGGATGAGCCTATTTATGCAATGACCCTGCCATGATGGAGTATATTTCTACCTTTCTCTGTTTTACTGACAGAAATTGGACATTTTCAAAATCTCCCATTATTAACAAAACGGATTTTTTTTCCCTTGAAATGTGTTAACTTCCTACTCTACTTACTACCTAGTAATTTAACAGCATTTATTTTTTTTAAGATTTTATTTATTTATTCGTAAGAGACAGAGAGAGAGAGAGAGAGAGAGAGAGAGGCAGAGGGAGAAGCAGGCTCCCCGATGAGTGGGAAGCCCAATGCAGGACTCGATCCCAGGACCCTGGGATCATGACCTGAGCCGAAGGCAGACGCCCAACCATCTGAAACACCCAGGCGCCCTTTAAACAGCATTTTAAATGATATTATTTGTGCAGCTTCAAAAGTATACCTAGAAGAAGTTGATTTTTTTTAAATTTCTGGGCTTTGGCACAAGAATGGCAAATACACTTCCTCTCAGTCCCAACTATAATCAACTGCCATAATTGTACATGAAGCACCTGTTCCAAAGGAGGTCTGGGCCGGGCCCAGCAAGGAAAGAAGATCGGGGAGTAGGCCATGAGCACGGAGCAGAGCAGTGTCAGCTTTGTGAAGACTCTGAAGCCAAAGGCTCCTTATCTCCTTGCCCTTTGCTTTTCCTCCTCCTTCTGATCCAGGCAAACTTTGTTTATCGTGCTTTGCTCTCCTGTGCTTCGCAGATACTGCATCTCTTACAAATTGAAGGTTTGTGGCACCCCTGTGTCAAACAGGTCTACTGGCACCATTTTTCCAACGGCATTCTCTCACTTCGTATCTGTGTCACATTTTGGTAATTCTCATGGTTTTTTACACTTTTCCATTATTATTATATTTGTTAGGGTAATCTGTAATCAGTGATTATGAACAACCCCCTGAAAGCTTAGATGACGGCTAGCATTTTTTAGCAATAAAGTGTTTCTAAATTAAAGTATATATTTATTTTACATACAATGCCATCTGCATACTTATTAGACTACAGTAGAGTGTAAACATAACTTTTATATGCACCAGGAAACCAAACAAGTCATTTGATATGCTTTATTGCAACACTGGCTTTATTGCAGTGGTCTGGAACCAAACCTGCAATCTCTCTGAGTTTGCAAGCACTACAGTACACAAAGATCCTCCAGATCATTGTTTCAGCAAGAAGTCCTTACCTGAAGCACAATAGGATCAATGCAAGTAAATTTAGTTTCTTCTCTGTAGAGATACTCAATGGAACACTTCAACAGAAGAATTTTGGGATTTTTAATACAAGAATTCATCTACAAAACATGAAATGTGTTAAAAGCTTTTAAAGTTTGCACCTTACAGATCTTCTCTAATCGTATCTTCAAAGTCATACTGTTTATAATTCCTCCTAAATAGACTATCTCCTTATATTTGTATCGAAATACTCTCATTTAGTTCTTTTGTGGTATTCTCTTACATATTTCTTCAAAACAAACTGCTCAGAGCAATGCAGACTTCCTCAAAAACTGGCTTTGTTTCACTAATTCTATTTTAACCTAATCCTCTACACTCATAAAAGTTTTTATCCTGTCTTTAAAGAGAGGGGCTTAAAGACAGGATACCTCACGAACTCGTAGAGATCAGTAACTTCAAAAGCATAATTTAAACTTTCTAAAATCCAAAGAGAAAGGAGGGAGAAAAGAATTAAAACACCTCCTGAATAGATTCCAAGCAGTGATACATTGGCAAGCCAAACTGGGTAACAAGAAGGCAAAAGGGAAAACCTTAAAGTGTATCCAGAAGTGCGGACTCAAACAATATACCCTAACGATGCAACTAAAGCCACAGGCCCAGCAGCCCAGGCCCCCTGCAGTGGGGGTTTCAGAATGACTGTGCTTATACACTCCCAAGTTGCAAAGGGCCTTAAAATAATGAACACGTCAGTTGGGGAACTACATTTAGGGATATTTTTTTTTCAGCAACTACAAATTAAAAGATAAATATGGTCAGTGGAGCAAGACAGTCATTCATGCATATGTTTCTACCACTCCCACATACAATTTTCAACTCTGGAGATAAGCTCAACATACTTTCCTCTTAATTCTATAGAGATCATTTAATTTGGCTTAAATTACTACCTTGATGGGTAATGTGCCAGTTTTAATAAGATACTATGTAGATATAATGACATTGGATCAAATCCAAACATAGTTTTATCTATGGTCACCCACAATTTTTGGGAGGCTTCATGCCTTAGAGAAAAATGAATTAATCTCTGCTTAGAAAAGAGTGAAAATAGGACTGTCGTTCACCCATCAGGTTGCTCAGACTAGAAATCTACCTGAGCTCCCACTGTAACCAAACTGGTATCTCCAGAGGCAGGGGTCAGGGTATCTCTATTTGTAGTTGAGTTCCCAGAGTGATCTGGAAGCACAGCAAGTTTGAGAGCACTGCTAGACTGATGGTTTTTCAAAACATGAGGACCAACCAATGACACTGGAAACACGTGCAGTGCCTATTTTAAAAGCAGCCCCACACTCCCACTCCCTTATAATGAATGAGAATTTCTAGGGGTTGGGCTTAGGAATCTACGTATTTAACAAGGTCCACAGGGGACCCTGATGTACCAAGCACTTTGAGAATCAGTGGCCTTCAGGATAGAGTTCAAGACCCTTAGTGGGATACAAAGCCCCTTGCCTGCTTCCTCCAGCCTCATCTCCTTTCTCATCTTGCACCTTAGGATCTCAGAGATTCCTTAATACACCAGGTTATTTCACCCCATTCCTTTGTACTAGTGCTGGAAAGAGGCCTGAAGGCAAAAATAGAAGGTGAGAAGGATAACAGAACACCAGTGATAGTTCTGCAGCTCAGCCCTAGAAGAGAGAACAAAGTTTTAAAAGTTTTAAAATGCTAGGCCTCTGGAAGGACTCCAGTCTATTAGAGAAACCTTGTCTCCCAAAGATGTGGCAGGTCAAGAAGAAATGATACCAGTACCTTATCATTCTGTTGGTCTGGAACCTGACCCACCCTCTCCCTTCTTCTCTTGCCTCATGAATTCCTATCATCCAAAACCTAATCATCATCAGCTCTGAAGACCTTACCCGAACCTCCAAAATTTCACCTCTATAGCAGACACCGCTAACTGCTCCTTGATATCCATTCTCCTTCTCTCCTACGATTAGGGTACCCCAACTTGTTGGCTTGGTACACAGTCACAATTTGAACTTCACTGTTGAAGAGATCATATTACCTTTTTATGTGCAATATTTTTGGTACAAACAAATCCATTGACAACCACAGAATCGAACTTCTTTCCACCTGGAATCTAATGAAACAAGAAAACAAAACTCAATGATATATTATTAGAATCCAGTCAGATAGATGCTATTATTTATTTCCATTTTTAATTTTAACTATTATGTAATCAAATCAGAACAGAAAGTCCCAGGATATAATTCTTTCTTTCAACCAATAATTAATGAGATCTAGCATGACTATTTTCCCACCTCCCACTCTCTACGTTCTTACCTGGTACTCTAAAATACCCATATGACTGACCAAATTGGCAATTAAAACCATTACTAAATCAAACGTCATAGGCAAAAAATACATATAGGCGTCCACTATCTAAAAAAGGCAATTACCCACTGCTTTTACTTAGAACAGTGACAGTAATATGTGGGAAGAGGTATCCTCATAGATGATGTATCAAGAAAAAGGAAGCAAAAGGAAGAAACCACATTTGTTTGGTTTCCCACTCGATGCCCAAGTCACCCCCTTCCAATCACCTCTCATTTCCTATGGGTGGCTTCTTTGATGTGTAAGTGTACTGCTAACAAACAACAGACAGAAAAACCTCCCACTCCTTACTTAGAACCCCTTTTAGATTACCGTTAAGAGACAAATTACTACCAGGCCCACCCTATCAGTTCCGAGCATTAGAAAAGCATTAGCAGAGCTCACTTTTTTAATATGGACAAACTGACGGATATCCATGTCATCGTCCCGATTCTTGACATCCGGTCGGACTGTCTGAACAACCTGGCAGACCAGTGATACGATGATGTCCCTCCAAGATGGTGACAATGACTCATTATGGAGCAACTGTTGGAGTAGTGCCATCATGTGGTTATGATTAGCTGAACTACAAAAATGTCACAAGAAAGAAGTTTGCATAGTTAATACTGCCAGAGATAATAATTTTGAAGATGCGATAAGCAGTCTACAAAGAAATAGCATATGAATTATGGCTCAAAGACAAGATCTTCTTGAGCCAATCGTATTTCATCTGTACCTTAATGATTTTGCACATGAATGAAATCTGTATCTTCAATTAAGATAACCCCTTTAATTCAACTAAATTTTACATAGAAATTACAACTGGGACAGACAATCACAATTTAGGACTCTCATTTTATAAGAAATTTCATCAGAACAGGCTTTATTTCCTAAGTAATCTTAGTATTTTTAATTTTATTAGGAAGAAGAACTATGCATATGATCATCAAATCATTGAAAATTATAAAAATGGAAAATTAACATCAAAAAGCTCACTGCCTTACAGCAACCTCTCCATGGCTTGTTTCTCTCCATTCTCCTCCCTCAGCAGCTCCAGGTTGTTATGATGCCAGCCCAAAGGTGTGAAAGGCAGCTCTTTGGATTTCTCCTCAACTCGACGATTAAATAAGGATTCTAAGTGTAAAATAAGAAATTGTACTTCACTGTTATGTTTTATGCCATGTACTTAATAGATTTATAAAGTGCAAATTTATCTTTTTAAGTTTTTAAACTCAGACAATTCAAATTGCTGGTGTAAAAAAGGCAAGGACATGTGTAAATACACAAAAAAATTAAGTGTGAGTTCGATCAATATTCACAACAACCAAAATGACTAGGACTCTCAAGCCAATAATTATAAAATACAGCTTCTGAAAAACAGTCCTTTTATTACATTCGAAAAGAAGGGGGCTGCCTTTCCCTGTAAAACCACGAACTAAAAACTGCATTCAACAGAACTCTGAATGCTGGTAGAATGACATGTGACAGTGTGGGTACTGAACTTTAAAGAGGAAAGTTCAGCCCTGATACATCTCAACCAGTACAGGACAGTGCAGACAGTCTATTCAGACAATTCTTTGTAGTGTTTCTTTCTCAAAATTAGAACAAAGGCCTTTTTTTAAGCAAAACTTTTATAAATCAGACCCAAAAATGAACTATAAAAAAATATTAAAACATGATAACTTATGTAAATTTTTGTAAAATCTTTAAGTTTTTAAAAAGAATGAAAATGCATCTAGACAAAAAACACACTGTATTAAAAGCTTTGCAGAAAGGAGGGGCGCCTGTGTGGCTCAGTCGGTTAAGTGTCTGCCTTCGGCTCAGGTCATGATCCCAGGGTCCTGGGATGAGTCCCACATAGGGCTCCCTATTCAGCAGGGAGTCTGCTTCTCTGTCCTCCCTCTGTGTGTGCTCTCTCTCTCTCTCTCTAGTTCTCACTCTCTCTCAAATAAATAAATAAAATCTTAAAAAAAAAGCTTTGCAAAAAGGATGCTCACTATATAATTACTGAAAAATGTGACTGAATAAATGGAAAGAGGTGGCAAATGCTTACAAAAATTCTCTAATCCTTCCCCCTCTTAAAGCAAACCAAACAAACAAAACTTTCAACCGAACAGTCTAGCACTACAAAGTAAAGCATGTGTTCATGATATGAGGTACAAAAAACTGTACACTTTAATTATGTAAACAGCTAGCCTATATAAACTCCTAGTTGAACCAGATGTTCAGAGATGAATTGAGAAACACTGCTAAGTTATGAGAACTTATCTGAGGTCTGAGCTGTGGAGTGTTATGAACTAATTAAGTATCTTTACTCCACAGTAAGCTAAGTAGGGAAGTTGTAAGAGAAGGCTGTCTTCTTCTATACTGCCTTCTGTCCCCAAGAAATTAATCAGCAAAGTTAGTTCTTTATCTCTATTTCCCCATTTCTCTTTCCAATTCCACAGGGCAGGCAGCATCCTCAAATGGATGAGATCTCTCTGGGAGCTTTTTGACAAGTTTGAGAATCCTTGATGATATGTGTATCGATACTTAATATTATATTCATGATTTGGGAAGCATAAACTATGACTTTCAAAGAATAAAATTCAAATTCAATTTAAAAGCTTTTAAACAACTGCTTTTCAGACCAGGTATCTTCTCTCAAACCAAGTCCAAGTTTATATTCTTCATTACCGACATTCTCAGAGTTACTATACATATAAAAACTGTGATCCTATAGTACTAAACTAATCAAATTTATTTTTAGTACCTACTCTGTGCCAATCAATGTGCTAGGCCCTAAGTACACTCTTACAAATAAGACCATCCCATGTACAGCTTTTGATAAAATTACCTTTGATGAAGGCATCACTTATTGAGAGTTGTTGTCCTCCATTGTCAGAAATCAAATACTCTGCATACCAGGAAGAGAGCAGAGGAGGAAGAAAAGGAGAGACTTATGACTGAAACATGCCAGCGTAATTATACAGAGACCACACCTACACACAAAGTATTACTCATACTAAACCCAACACTGCCCAGCCAATTGAAGAAAGCTTTAGGCTAAAATGCATCTTCATACTTATTCCACACACTTCAAACCAAACTTAATAATTAAGACTTGAATAATAAAACTCAACAGAACCTTGAAGCAGTAACATCAGATGATCTTTAACAGATTGTTTTTCCCTTATCAAAGCTGAACGAGTTTATAAAAATTGAGATCTTTAGTAATTTAGGTACGACAAGCCTAAAAAGTTACGCTATTCTTCTCATGTATAACTGTAGGATTTCACAAATAATCACTCTGTCTATATACAGAATAGTTTATAGACAGAGAAGCTCCCTGAAAAAATATATAAGGTGTTTCTTTTTTTTTTTTTTCAAATTTCAGACTATATGCTATAAAGCAAATTAATACAGAAGTGACATTGGCAGGGAATAAAGATTTAACTCATCAGGATTTTTATGAGCTTTCAAATTAGGGTTTCAGTTTTTCAAAATTCTAACTAAACACTGCCAAATAGTTGCCATAACTGAATACACACTGTGTTCTTTTAAAACTTTTAGAATGTTACTTTTCTCACAAGTGAAACTTATTCTTTACTTCCCCATGAACTTTTCTTTGCATCCCTGACCAAGCATAGCTCAAGTGAGGTTCTTTCTACTATGCAAACGATATAATGTATTTTAAGCCTTTTAAAATAAAGGTTCTCCACAAAATTCTTTCCAGGTAGATTTCACTTATAACAAATGAGCTTCAGAAGATGCTATGTTTATAACTAAAATGTGCATCCTTTCAACAAGAAAGTAGAGAAAAAGTTTTACATTGGAAATTCAAAGTGTACCATGCCAAATACAATAAATCAAGTATGTGGACAAATAAAAACAGGTGTTATACTTTATTTCTACACCTCCCACACAGAAATGAATAATGCCAATCTGTTTGTTCAACTAACATATTGGCTTTACGAGCTTTACTTTTCACACTAAAGATTAAGTATATATGTGTATATACATATATATATATGATGATGATGATTTTCAAAACATACAGAAAATCCTGTATCCCCTTCACCTAGATTTAACAATCGTTAACGTTCCGTATCTGATTTCTCTCTACATATATGTATGCATTTTTCCCCAACCATTTGAAGTTACACACATCATGACACTTGACCACTAAGCCTTCAGCATACATTTCATAAAAATAAGGGCACTCTTCTCTATAGCCACAATACCATTTGCATACTTAAGAAAATTGACAATGTCTTCAAAAAAAAAAAAAGGAAATTGACAATGTCTTAATATGATGAAATTAGTGCATATTCTTCAAATTTATCTGTCCCCAAAATGCTTTAATAAATTTTTTGCCTCAAACCTGGATCCAATAAGGTTCATACGCTACAGTTCCTTCATTCTACTGTAGTCCAAAGCAAACCCCCTACCTTTTTACTTTGTCATGATATTGAATTTTGAAAGAACCCAGGCCAAATGTCCTGTGGAATGTCCTACTTTCTGGATTCGATTAGATTGTTTCCGTATGGTGCTGTTTAACTTGCTCCTACAGGTTTTCCTGTAAATGGGAAGTTAGATCTAGAAGCTTATGGAAGCTATGATTTTCCCCTCTCTAGGTTCTACTCACTAATTTGTCAAGAATGGTTCAGATCCTGCTTGCAAAACATAACAAAATGCATTTTAATTGTACAACTCTCCAAGTTTTACCAATAGTGAAAAACTAATCAAGCAAGAAGACTGCAATGTTCCAGTTTTACAAGTTTATGAAAATGAGGGGTTTGCTTACATAAGGTAAAAAATACCAGATTTTTTTTAAGTACAGATATGTAAATCATTTTTAGAAATCCAAATTTCCTCAGCCTTGGAAGAGAAAAGATGATTCCTAAGAAAATATTTTATAAATAATACCTTTAACTTCAATGGAAAGATAAAAACCACCAATTCCCACTTACATTCTAAAAGGAAGGAAAACAGGAGGCAGAGGAGTGTATTACTCTTCCGCCTCACTACCAGTTCACTCTGACAATCTTTACTTTCTGGTAATCAGTGTTAGTCTTAACTACAATGCAGAAAAAATACATTATTGTACTTCAACTTCACAAGAAAAACAGAAAATGAACAATTCTTGTTAGAATGCTAAAAACTAACAGGAGAGAACTGTGAAAGCCAGAAACATTTATCAAGGGAATTAAAAAGGCCTTAAATTTTAGACTCTCTAGGTTGCATATGACCTATGCCCTACAGCATAACCTGTGAGCATCCCTTTCCTGTTGCTATCAGGTTCCTCTTTCAGTATTTGGCACAACCATTACACAAAGTACAAATCCACATGTTGGATTTAGTGACATAGTGGACATAGTGACATCACTAAGTTCTCACATTTGCCAAACACACCAATAATTTTTTTATGTGTGTGTGTTTTTTTTTACAGAGAGACTCACAGAGACCCGAGAACCTGTGCTTTTAAAAGGTAAATATAAATACTGCTCATAACTCCCTCTTTAACATATTTCAAGTGTGAAACTGTCCTCTTTGTCTGCAAGGTTACTGAGACCATTAAATGTCTCATTAACATAAAAGACAACAGTATCTACCACAGTCTCCTGAGCTAACAATCTCATACCACCATAAAAGAAGGAATGGGATTGTTATGAAAAGATTGATTTTAGTTAACCAACACCGGTGCCCAGTCACCACCAAGCCCTTTCCTAAATACCACAGTACATCCTCTTAATTTTTTTCTACAATTTTGCCAACTTCCAATGCCAAATCAAGAACCTATTTTTTACAAAATTTTAATGCCTCTGTCACTACAATCATCTGAACCATAATACTCCAAAGATAACAAACTCTGGCCCCATGATCACAGCTCTAAATTCTTTCAATAATCTGGTCTATATCTCGCCTGAACCTGGCAAAAGACTTATTTAAAGTAATCAGGCATTCTCTCACCTCTCTTCGTTATCTTGTACTTTACTTTCCTTTTAACCATATATATTCTTTCCTGATAAAATTACCTTTTAACCATATATATTCTTTCCTGATAAAATTACCTTGAAGGGGAGAAGCTTCAATTAATATTATATCACCTTCCCCAGAATACTGCCCTAATTTTCTTTCATTGTTCCACACTTTAAAAAATCTTTTCTGAGATGTCCTTGGCATTCACTCCATCCATCAGTGCAAGCTGGACTTCTGCTATCCTGTCTTTTTTTTTTTTAAGTGCTGGCCCCCCTTTCAGATTTATCCTCATATGAGAGTATCTCTCACAACTTCTGTAGACAATCTTTTTAAAGGGTTGAGGACAGAGAGGTTGCAGACAAGTCATGGTGATTTTTTCAACTGCGGATGCTTCCCCTTTAAATTTCCTTAGGGATACAATTTGAGGTTGTACTGTACAAATGTCAGTATTGAAGCTTCCTGTTCCATTCCTCTCTCAACATTAGGAAGTCAGGCATCCTAAAGCAAATTGCCCAACTGTGCTCCACAGTTCATCTTTTGCTATTCTGAATACTATGACAACAGGTCACCTTCTTCATGGTTTTCGTTAATTTTCTAACCTTCCAAGACATGAAATCCTCATGTCAAAAATGTATTTCATGCTCTACTTTCAGCAAAATGAAACTGCACTGCCAACACATATGTCCAAAGGACAGATATCCTGCATCACAACAGATGCCACCTCTGACCCACATCTATGATTTCTGTTACAAAAGCATCACCCACTATGCTCCAGGAGACCAGACTATAGTTCATCTCGCCCAAGTGTCATGTCTACTCCAATGTCCTTTCATACTCACCCAAATGTTCTCCACCATGCTTAAAATTTGTTTTGAGGATTCCCATAAAGATATGTATCTTACTCATGTTCAATGCTAGTCAAGTCTCCTCTTTCACGGCATTCTCTCTAAATTTCTATTTTTTAATAAGATGTACCTTTTTATTACTACAACTCTTTGTTGTTGTTGTTTCAATTTTTTATTTAAATTCCAATTAATTAACATATAGTATATTAATTTCAGGAGAATTTAGTGATTATCCATCATTTACATATAACACCCAGTGCTCATCACAAATGCCCTAATACCCATCCCCCACTTAGCACATCCTCTGCCCACCTCCCCTCCGGCACCCCTCAGATTGTTCTCTATCATTAAGTCTGTTTTACAGTTTGCCTCTCTTTTTCCCCCCATTACTGTAACTCTTAAAAGCCTTTTTACCACATCTTGAGGGTAATGGTTAATATTGACAACCATTAGAAATTTGTTATAGAAATGGGAGTTTGTTTCCAATTATTTTAGAACAGATGTTTAGGTTCAAAGCTTCTCTTTTCTGATGATATTTTTAGATTCAAAATAGGAAGTAGCAAGGAATTAGACAAGGATTTCCAATCTAAGGAAACAATTCAACTTTAGAGAGCTAAATGTTAAAAATCCAAACTCCAGGTGAAATCATAGAATAAATGGTTGTTCATCTTTATAATGATTTTTTAGTTACTACAACATAATGAAATCTCACAATTACTTATTTACTTATGTATTTTTTATCTTTTTCATTTTACATAATGCCTCTTTAGGGCTAAAATTCAATTTGGCTTTTAGTTATAGCCAACAGAGTAAACCTCGACATCCATTTCATTTTTTATATAATGCTATATTGGACTTTAGCAATAATTTATCTTATTTTTCCTTTTATACCAATGTCTTCTCAATATGGCCATTATTATTTCTGAGTCAGTAGAATAAACCCTCAAATAAGACAACTAAAATTATCAAAATCACTGTGTATTACTCAGAGAAGAAACCTTTTTTATAAATATGGCACATACATTACAAGCATTTTTTTTTTTTGAGCTGGACACAAGAATGATATTTTATTTATTAACAACAGAAAATATAACTACTGCGTGGCCTGGGAATACACATGAGACTCTGATCAACACGACCCTTCCCTGCAGGCAAATATCTGTGAGAAGTTTCATCACGGTTAGAAACCATGGAAAAAATACAACAGTATCAGGAAAGAAATGTGTATCTTCGGTCTGTTCTTTCCATAGCAAACATTTAAAATCATAGTAGAAAGATGTTTTGGATTGTGTGTTTTCCCCCTACTATAGTTCAAGCACCTGAAAAGGTTTAGTGAAATACTACGTTACTGGTTAATAGCATAAGCAAGTAGGCTTTAAAATGTTAAATAAAGAAAGAGAAATAAATAGAGCAGAACATCCATGTTATAAATGCAAAGAAATGCCACCTTGGAAGTTGCACATTATGCTAAGGGAAGAGCAGTAGTAGGTCCTTTTAAAGACTATCAGCTTTAAATTGGGAGTGGTGGTACTGAGGGAGAAAACGAGAAATAAAAGGAACCAATCAAAAAAAGTGTGGGGAGGCAGTGTGGGGAAATGAGAAAGGGGGGAACAAGACCCACACCGAATCCCCTCCGCCACGAGGACAGAGGAAGCCAGGAGGACAGGCCGGCGTGAGATCGTGTAGCCCAGCTCTCCAGCCTGTGCCCGGATTCCAGATGGTGACTCCCTCCTACCTTTTTGGTCAGCAGGGTGAGGGGGCACATGTGGGTACTTGGAGGGCTTCTTGATATGGAAGTTCACGTTGTCCAGCTCCACGTTCAGGCTGATGGAAGCGGCTGAGTCACTGTCCACTGTGGACTGGAAGCTGCTGACTGATGTGCGCTTGCTAGGACTGGCAGAATCTTTTAGTGTCGGGGAGGGGAAAGAAATATAGGGAGAGGAGGGGAGTAAAAATGGGTTTCATCAGGGTATTGGAGGAAAGGAGAAAAATGTTCTTTTAATAGACAAGCCCAATGTGCAATACCAAAATGGATACAGTATTTTCATGTACTTCTGTGGAGACTTAATAAAATTGGAACACATTAAATATAAGATGAATTTTTAAGATGGAGAAATATATCGGAGGTTCTGCAGAGAGAAAGTCTGGTATCATAGTGAAGAGGTGAGAAAGTTGTCTGCTGCGATATTATTAGCTCAGAGTTATTTTTAAGCTGCTGCAAACTAGAGACTATGGCAAAATCTGAAAACGCCAGTAGCCTAACAAGTTGGTTTCTTAAGAAAATACTGTATCTAGAACAAGGATTGCTATCAGATGTTTAGTTGGTGCCATAAAACTTAAAGTAGGATTGTTTCAACTAAACAAACAAGACACTCATTTTATCATACACACACAGTAATGAGTCATAAAAATTAAAATGTTAGAAAGTTTAAACTCACTAGTCAAATTATCGTCACCTTCTTCAGCTATCTGTTCCGTGTCACTGTCATCGAACTTTATGTCTTTAAACCAGGACGGCTCAGAGTGTCCTTCCACAGAGTTCACTGAGTCACTGTCTGGAGAAGGGGTCTCGGAAAATTCTGTACTCTGGAAAGATCAAGACAAGATCCAAGTAATTCACTTTCAGTGGCAATGTTCAATGGCAACACTACAAATAAACTCTAGCCCAATACTTCTACAAAGCTAACACTGAATAAATTTACATAAAAATAAACAAATTAATAGACACTAAGTTGTAAACCAGCATTAATGCTGATAATTCCACTCTGATAATTCTAATTGTCATTAATCAGTAGGTTCAGACAGCTTAATATGAGAAAACATAATATACATATTTTACAGTGTTTCATTTCATCCCTTTTAGTCCTGAGAGTAAACCTGGCTTAGAATTTATTCTAACCCTGTGCCAACGCTAGGACACATTCTGGAAAACAACTGTTAAATTTTAACAAATAACACCACACCAGTCTTTTTGGTCATTTGTCTTTTCTAACCTTTGAGTTTCCAATTTTAGTTCACAAAGGTATTCCTAATTTTATATATATATATAGATATAAAAATAAAATTAACATAGACCAAAAGTGAAAGCTTATCTTTTTAAAAAGTTCTATCTTAGGGGCGCCTGGGTGGCTCAGTCGTTAAGCGTCTGCCTTCAGTTCAGGTCATGGTCCCAGGGTCCTGGGATCGAGCCCCACATTGGGCTCCCTGCTCAGCACGAAGCCTGCTTCTCCCTCTCCCACTCCCCCTGCTTGTGTTCCCTCTCTCGCTGTGTCTCTGTCAAATAAATAATCAAAATCTTTAAAAAAAGTTCTATTTTAAATAATTTCTATTCCCTAATTAAAATAAAGATATATATAAATAATCGTTTTACCACTGCTATACAATTTAATACTGCTAATGTGTCAAAATCTACTGCATTGGGGATACTAAATTTTTTCAATTTTTATTATATATTTATATACTCTCTTAGTCCTGAAAACACAGACATAGTGAAACTGAAAACCATTAAAAGTAAATGACAAGCAACTATATATAATACCATGAGGCCCAGCTCAAGAAAAGCCAAACCATGGGGCACCTGGGTGGCTCAGTCGTTAAACGTCTGCCTTCGGCTCAGGTCATGGTCCCAGGGTCCTGGGATCGAGCCCTGCATCGGGCTCCCCGCTCTGCGGAAACCCTGCTTCTCCCTCTCCCACTCCCCCTGCTTGCGTTCCCTCTCTCACTGTGCCTCTCTCTGTCAAATAAATAAATGAAATCTTAAAAAAAAAAAAAAGAAAGAAAGAAAAAAAAGCCAAGCCAACTGGAAAGTGTCCAATTCCAATAGGTTTTTCATCACCCCTCCCTACCAAGTAAAAATATTTTTAACTTTCAGACAACAGGGAAAACATGTCAGGAAAAGGTATCTCTGGCTAATTCAACAACTTTTTATTCCCACTGATGAAGAAAGACTTCACAACATGCCAGCCATACTCTCGTCAGCGGTGACATGCAAAACTACCTGCAGTGGTCTGTACAGTGCATATTCGTCCCTGAAAAGCTGGTCGTGATGACTGACACAATCCAGCCAACGTCCATCGACCATTGCTTGTCCGATGGCTATAGCTTGTGCCCTGAATTAAGACCAAGAAAAATAAAAACTTTTAAAAGTCAGAGTAATTTCACAGGTACAAGATGAAATGCAAACTGAATTTTCTTCTGTTCTAATCAGCTGGAATTACAAATGGTCCGGCGATAGGTGGGGGGTAAAACAAGCGAGACTTGAAGCTAAATTAAAAGATTTTCCCAAATACCAGAGTAAAGGAGAACCTGCAGGTAAGGCAGTCCTACTAAAACCTAATTTTACTTACAACAAACATGTATCAAGTGCTCAGTGCATGCATACCCCTGTCCTCACTAGAGTAAAACAAAATGGTGAGACTAACATGGTTCCTGCCCTCAAGGAGCTTACAGTCTTGATAAAAAGACAATACCAAATATTACAGATATATATACATGTACATATGAAATAGATACTTAATATACATACAATAATATACAGACAATTAAGGTGTGCCCTGGTGGCTCAATTGGTTAAGCGTCTGCCTTCAGCTCAGGTCATGATCCCAGGGTCCTGGGATCAAGCCCCTCATTGGGCTCCCTGCTCAGCAGAGAGTCTACCTCTCCCTTTCTCTCTCCCTCTGCCTCTCCCCCTGCTCGTGCTCACGATTTCTCACATAAACAAAACTTTAAAAAATAATAATATATGTACACTTTATATATACATATACACATGAAATAGATACTTAACACACTGCACTTTCATGGTATTTCACAATTTATAAAGCACTTTAGCCCATATTATTTCATTTCATTGTTACGGCTTCTTCACAGCACCATATATTCTCCTCACATTGGAACTGAGAGGTCCAAGGTTCAAGATTAAGTAACTTGAGTAAAAGCACAAAACTAAAAAGAAATATAGCCAAAACTGGACCCCAGGGTTTCACTGCTAAAGCTTTTACTCTCTTGCTACATGTTTCTTCCTAGGAAAGGAGTAGCTAATCTAATCAACTAAAATAGCTTAGAGACATGCTGCCTTGAAAGGCAATAGGACCTGTCTGTCTGTTTCTCACAAATGATTTCTGAGGCGAGCAAGACACTTCAGGTGTGACTTATGAACTCAATTCCATAGGACAGGTTGCAATGTCCAGATTAGGGAACAGTAGCAGGAGAATCCACTGTGATCTTAATACCTAGCAACATTCCCAAATCCTGCTTAATCAGAGAGCTTTGTGTTGGGGAATTACTGCACACTCCTGCTTTTAATAAATAAGGTAAACTGCGACCCCATTTGCTCCTTGCGTCTATTCATTACTGGTTAAAACACAGAAGGGAGGGGCGCCTGGGTGGCTCAGTCGTTAAGTGTCTGTCTTCGGCTCAGGTCATGATCCCAGGGTCCTGGGATCGAGCCCCGCATCGGACTGCCTGCTCAGCGGGAAGCCTACTTCTCCCTCTCTCACTCCCCCTGCTTGTGTTCCCTCTCTCGCTGTGTCTCTGTCAAATAAGTAAGTAAAATCTTTAAAAAAAAAAAAAAAAAACACAGAAGGGAGGAGGGGTGAGTCATTAGCACCCTAAGCACCAAATGCAGGAACCAAACAGCACCCTATTCACAAAATTTGCTGCCCTTTTATCTACAACGTTATGGCCTTATTAAAAATAAAGTAATAAATAATATCAAAAAGTCTTTCTTAAGATCACATTACCTTGTAGCAATGTGTCCATTTCGGATTAACCAGTTAACTAATTCTTTTCCCACAATGCAGTTAGGATGTGTTCTTAGCCAGTAACGGTGATCCTGAAACTCCATTCCACTACTGTGATGGCAGATTTTCTTCCACAGGTCCTTTAACTGAACACTGTCCTGAAATCACATTATGAGCAAATAATTACTTCTGAGAAGGATACTATTATATACCTTTGCAGATTCTTTCCTGTTGTTTTTTTAGATGCATAAAAGGAAATTCAATTCAGATTTATCAGCGCCAACTCACATCATTTGACACGTGCATGGGGAACACTTGAACTCAGCTCATCTAATTGCAAATGTAACTTTTTCTCTTAAAAACCAACTATCCCAGGGTGCCTTGGTGGCTCAGTTGATTATGCAGCTGCTTTCAGCTCAGGTCATGATCTCAGGGTCCCGAGATCAAGCCCCATGTTGGACTCCCTGCTCAGTGGGGAGCCTGCTTCTCCCTCTCCCTCTGCCATTCCTCCGCACCGCCCAGCTTGTGCTCTCTCTCTCCCTAATAAATAAAATCTTTAAGGAAAAAAAAACCCAACTATCCCAAATAATTTTTTTCAGTCAATGGCACACATGATCAGTCTCCTAGTTATCTAAGTACAAAATTGCAAAATCTCCTCTTTGGAGCCAGGGCAAGGGAGAGGGGAGAATAATCACACCAATCTATTTCTCGTAGCCTTCACTTCAGCAGCTTCCCACCACCTTTCTCACCTGTACCCAAATGCCAGGTGAATCTTCCTAAAGGAAGGCCTTCCGTGAATGACTCCCTGCTCAAAAAAACTTCCAACATTGCTCAGCACCTATGGGTTCAAATCTAAACTTGTAAAGGCTGAACTCACCATGTTCCACCAGGTAACCCCAAGTAACTTCCATGTTCATTGCCCACACACTCCAGCTTAATCTCTTTGCGCACAGACTGAGCTTACTCTCCCTCCCAACCTCTCCTAACTAATAAGTCCTACTTTGGTGCATGGAAAATGTCATGTTTATTTTCATCTCTATACCTTGTCACATCTTTAAATAAGATTTGTTTTCCTCAATGCCTACCCAAATCCATTCCATTCTTCAAGGTCCAGGCCAAGTCTTTCAGTTTAAAGCCCTCACCACTAATGACCTATTTCTTATTCAAAAGTATTACTTTTTTACTATTAAGGACCTGCCCATCAGCCTCATTTCTACCTTTTGAATTTTAAGCTTGAGGATAGAAGCCAATTTCCATTTGAGTCACTCTCAAAATAAATAAACACAGTATTTTACACATAGATAAATTCAATAAACAACTGATCAGTATCTCATATAAACATATAGTATAAAGGTATGCAAAGCATTCCATGTGTATGAGAAACATGTTTCAAAGTTTAAAAACAGTCTGGAACCTAACTAAAAGTTCAGCTCTCTTACTATGTAAAGCGCCTGAATTCTTATCTTACCAGATGAAAGGGATCAAGAAAATATTAATTCAATATAAGAGCGCCGAATGCTTCACCACTTTCTTAGGTGATCCTAATAAAAACTTAAGCTAATTATCTCCTATATTAATTTATATGCTAACTGGCTATTTGTAGGTTTCTTAAAAAGAAAAATCAGTGAGATACATAATATTTATGCTCAAAAATAGCAAAGATACTGGACCAGTACCAGAAGAATTTTGCGTTCATCCTCAGTAGTCTCTGCCCTAACATAGGTTCGGTTAGCCTGGGGACTGACAGATGTCTCATATGAAGATACCATGGGAGAACCAGATCGATCCAGTGACAGGTTAGTAATGCTAGCTGATCTGGAAATAAAAACAAAAAGTGAAAACACAGTTGTAAATTCTTCATCAGTAAATAAAATTACAGTGAAAATTCATTTTTAAATAAATGCTTACTGGGGCACCTGGGTGGCTAGTTGGTTAAGCGACTGCCTTCAGCTCAGGTCATGATCCTGGAGTCCCAGGATTGAGTCCTGCATCAGGCTCCCTGCTCAGCAGGGAGTGTGCTTCTCCCTCTGACCCTCCCCCCCCCGATGCTCTCTCTCTTTTGCTCTCTCTCAGATAAATAAAATCTTTAAAATAAATAAATAAATGCTTACTTGCCAACATTAAGGGTACTTTTAAATGTAGTTATGATGGTTATGTATAATATCATTGGGAGAAGCTGAGAGAAGAGTATCCAGAAATTCTCTATAATAAATTGTCCAACTTCTGTGTTAGTCTAAAACTGTTTCAGAATAAGTGTAAAGCAAAGTCACTATGGAAAGATTATAGGAAAGCAATGGTAAATATAGTATATTTACCATTAATATTTCAAAGGAAAAGGATATAAACTCTTCTTATTACAATGCTGAAAACTAATTTTTTTTTTATTTTAACTGACAAATATGAAGAATCACAGACTAAATACAGAAATAATCTTGCAGGGGCCCCTGGGTGGCTAAGTTGGTTAAGCCTCTGCCTTCTGCTCAGGTCATGATACCAGGGTCCTGGAATAGAGCCCCGAGTCGGGCTCTCTGCTCAGCAGGGAGCCTGCTTCTTCCTCTCCCTCTGCCACTCCCCCTGCTTGTGAGCTCTCTCTCTCAAATAAACAAATAAAATCTTTTAAAAAAAAAGAAAGAAAGAAAGGATCTGGCAGTTCAGGAACAGGAAACTATGGCCCACAGACCAAATGGTTTTTGCATAACCAATGAATTAAGAATGTCTTTAGATGAACATCTGTAATGTTCTGGTAAAAGAAAACATTAACTCTGAATCCCAACTAAGCAAATGTTATTCCCCCAAAATAATTCCTTTCTTCTTATTAGAACTGCATTGTTGTCCTCAATTATACTTTGAATTTGATCAATAAAAAAATGAGTGAAAATTTGTTTCCTCTCTTGTTATATTATTACTTATATAATATCCTTAATTTTGCCTCTTGGCAAAGTTACTAGATAAATGACTTGTAAGTGGAATGTCAATAGCATCAAGAAAGCTTTTATTTATTAAAAAACTGTAGCTAGAAATTTTAGTTAGCTTCTACTTAGAAAAAAATGAAACCAAATTTTAGCTTCTGTATAAAGGATAAAAAGGCAGAAGCATCTACAATGAGTTAGACACTAAACTCATTCTCACAGCATACTACGGAGTAGTACTACTAAATCCATTCTACAGATACAGAAATCACCAATCAGAGATTAAGTAATTTGTCTAAGGTAACTCAACTAACAACAAGGCTGCCTTTCAAAACCAGGTATCAATTGAAAAACTATGCTCTCTCCAGTATAAAGATAAAGATACTTTTAATTTTGGGGCGTCTGGGTGGCTCAGTCAGTTGAGCGTCCAACTCTTGGTTTTGGCTCAGGTCATGATCTCATGGGTCATGAGATCAGGCCTGAGACAGGCTCCACGCTCAGTGGGGAGTCTACCTGAGGATTCTCTCCCTCTGCCCTTTCCCCAACTCGTGCATATGCGTGCACATGTGTGCTCTCTCTCCCTCCCCCCAAAAATAAATAATCTTTAAAAAAGTAATTTAAGAAATTATTCACAGGTTTGTAACAGGTTTAGCAAAAAGTCATTCTTAATAGCTTATGAGAAACCACTGGTATCAAATAAATAAGATTTTTCAATCATTTATTTCTTGGCATAGTCTTTTAGTGAAAAGTCACCACTATATGTCTTATTCCACTAATTAAAATCTCTTTCCAACGAATGTATTTTTATCCCTGTGTTTTGCTTCTCTAACATTCTAACTATCACTGCACTGCACATATCGATATGGCCGTAACAAGAACAAAAGAAAATGAGTCAAATTTGTCGTCAAATACTCTAATAAGTAGCCTAGCATTAAGAATGCTGGTTGAAGTTTTAAATTATACTGACTAAATTATACCTTTCCCAAAGACTTACATCAACAATAGCATTAATTCAAAACACATGGAACTACAATGTAAATTAGCACAGCTACTTCTCCATTTGTACACTGCCAACAGAAATACTGTAATTCATCCCACCTTTTAAAAAACTGTCTTTTAACTCCACATCCCCTTGCGGCATCCCCCTCCTCACTATAGCACAACTCCTATCTCCAATTCTTCTTCTTCCATTTAGGGAATCCAAAATGGTACAGCCACTTTGGAAGACAGTTTGGCAATTTCTTATCAAACTAATCATATTCTTTACCTATGAACCAACAATCATACTCCTTGGTATTTATCCAAATGAACTGAATATATGACCACATGAAAACCTGCACACAAATGTCTATAACAGCCTTATTCGTACTGTCAAAACTTGGAAATAACCAAGATATCCTTCAGTAGGTAAGTTCCAGATAATGGAACATAATTTAATGCTGAAAAGAAATGAGTTATCAAGCCATGAAAAGACATGGAGGAACCCTGAATGAATATTACTAAGTGAAAGAATCTGAAAAGGCTACATTCTGAATGAGTCCAACTATAAGAAAGGGAAAACTATAGAGACAGTAAAAAGATCAATGGTTGCCATGGGTTGGGGGGAGGAAGAAATGAATAAGGAGAGCACAGAGAATTTTCTTTTTAAAGATTTTATTTATTTGAGAGAGAGAGAGAGAGAGCACAAGCAGGGAAAACGGACAGGGAGCGGGGCAAGCTGACTCCACACTGAGCACAGAGACCCCACACCCTGAGATCACGACCTGAGCCAAAATCAAGAGTCAGATGCTTAACCGACTGAGCCAGGCAGGCACCCCAGAGCACAGAGAATTTTTAAGGCAGTGAAACTATAGTATATTGCAACACTGGATATCATATTATACATCTGTCCCAACCACAGAATGTGCATCACCAAGAATGAATCCTAATATAAATTATGAACTTTAGGTTAAAATATTATCAATGCAGGGTGATAATATATTACTGTTGTTCATCAACTGTAACAAATATACCACTCTGGTGCAGGATACTGACTGTGGGGGAGGTTATGAAGGTAGGGCATAGGAGGTATATAGGAATTTTCTGTACTTTCCACTCAATTTTGCTGTGAGCCTAAAACTGCTCTAAAAATGAAGTTTGCTGGGGCACCTGGGTGGCTCAGTGGTTAAGCAACTGCCTTCGGCTCAGGTCATGATCCTGCAGTCCCAGGATCGAGTCCTGTGTCGGGCTCCCTGCTCGGCGGGGAGTCTGCTTCTCCCTCTAACCCTCTCTCCTCTATGCTCTCTCTCACTCTCTCTCTCTCAAATAAATAAATAAAATCTTTTTAAAAAAATGAAGTTTTTTAATTAAAAAAAAGCAAAAGATCCTGATGTCTACAACTTATTCTCAAATGATTCAGAAAAAAAATCTATTATATAAATAGTAACAAAGCAAATGGGAAAATGTAAATTAGTGAACCTTAATAAAGAATATGTTAAAATTTATTATTCTTGCAACTTTTTGCAAATTTGAAATTTTTTCAAAATTTTAAAAGTTTTTTAAAAACTCGAACTCTCTAGTACCTCCTATTTCACCCAGAATAAATGACAAAGTCCTACAATTAACTGTAAGAACCTTCTACTCCAGGTACACAGGACCTCTAACAGCTATGTTCCTTCTAGGAATTTGCTATTTCCTGTTTTCTTGGTACACTCTTCTACAAAATGTCCACATGGCTCATTCCCTCACATCCTCAGGTCTTTGCTCAAATGTCACCTTCCCAGTGAGGTCTTTCCTGACTACACTATTTAAAATGCCTATCTCTACCCCTATGTCTTATTGCTTTTTTGTGTATTAAATTTTTGTCTGTTTGGTTCATTGCTGTATTACACATTCCTGGTTTCTAGGTACTTGTAGAAAGAATAAATTGAAAGTATGTTAAACCAAGGTCATTCAGATGTCTAGTTCTTCAGGTTAAGAACTACTTATTCACCACTTAAACTTGTAAAAAGGAAAGCATTTTCAGTGAAGAGGTGTGGACATCAGTAAGATCTAGTAAGCTGAAAAAGGAGGAAGTGTGAGGGGTAGAATGATTACAGGCAACTATTTCAAGGAATTTGGCTAAGGAAAGAAATAATTGAGAATATAGGTAAAGAGAGATGAACCATAAAGAAAAAATTTTTGTTTGTTTTTAATAGGTTATCCGAGTTTGTTGAAATGCTAATGGTAAGGAGTCAGCAATGAGAGGCAGAAGGTACAAACATCAATAGGATGATTAACAAAAAAATGAGAAGGGATGGGATCCAGAATACAAATGGAGAATTAGCTTGGATAAGAGGTAGAAAAAAATAAAAAGATGAGCTAAGTGTAAATCAAGTTGGTAAGTGGTGGTAAGAGCTGAAGTGCCTATTTCTTAGCTGCTCTCTTCATTCTATAATAGAAAATAAGGCCACCTGCTAAGCTAGAAGAAAGCCAATGGAGATCTGAAGCCAGTGGCGAATACTGGAAAAGAGACACTGAAGAGAATGCAAGCCAGAGCTGACTAGCAAAAGGGAAAACAATAGTTTAATTCAGCTTTAGAGCTAAGGAAGTATAATAATCAATCCCATCCCATTTTTATCTGTTTGCACTTCTCATTACCATGAAAGAAAGAAAAATCAAATACAGAATATGGAGTTTTCATTTGGCAGTTTACCTATTTCGAGCAGGAGATTTTCCAGCATCCTCTTGAACAGATACAAGTCTTGTTGAAAGGGGAGTATTTGAGGAGTCTGGATGAATCAAACTACAAAGAAAGCAGAAAAATACTGAGGTGATTTGGGTCGGTAACAAGCAAATCCAATTTCAATGAAATGCTTTAACATTTAAAAGCTGATTGTTTTCCCCTGCAATAATGAGATTATATGTCAGTTTTGTTTTCTTCTTTTAATTAAGGTAGAAACTATGGTTTTTATATTAACTACATCAACTGCCAAAAGACTGGTAGTTTATTAAGTATACGGTATGCCCTTAAAATAATAACACTGGTTGGATGGGTACTTACAGAACTCCTTCATCCATCATATACTCAAAATTGAAGTGATTTGGAGGGAAATCCTGAGTTCAAGTATTTTATTCTCAGT
Organism: Zalophus californianus; assembly: GCF_009762305.2. Classification (NCBI taxonomy): domain Eukaryota; kingdom Metazoa; phylum Chordata; class Mammalia; order Carnivora; family Otariidae; genus Zalophus; species Zalophus californianus. The sequence continues at coordinate 167,427,867 of NC_045597.1, read as the reverse complement.
CCCCACAGCCCACTGGAATAGCACCGCAGAGTCAGACCTAGGTCCAAGTGCAGGCTCTCCCTCTTACTAGCTGTATGACCTCGGGTCCATCAGTTAATCTCTCTAAACCTCAGCTTCTACATCTGTCAAAAGGAGAAAGTGGTGCCTGTCCCAGAGATACAATAACTAAAAGATAATGAACATGAAACAATTAGCACAGAAATAAAATTATTCTATCCTTGACATCTAACCTACATGTCTTAGGAAGCTTTCAACACTTGCCAATTCTGGACTCACACAATAGGGCCAGGTACAACTAAAAGGCATTGCTAGCTAAAGTTAAGAAAGAACTGAGAATCCCTATACTTTTTTATTGTTCTATTAAATGGAGAATCAATTTTTAAAATTTATAAAATACATGTAATGAATAAAGAATCCTGATGCCACAAATACCAATACACCATTAGCACTGACTCTGAAATGCCTGTATTCCCCTACCCAATCCCATTCCCCTCTGAGCCCTCCATGAAACTACTATTGTCAATTTTATACTTATCATTTTCTTCCTTTTCTTTAAGTTTACCACATCTGTATACCTAGACAGTGCGTTTGTTTTGTGTATTTTTGAACTTCATAAATAATCATTGTATACATATGTGACTTTCTTTTCTGCTCCACATTCTGTCCCTGAGAGTCATGCATGTAGAATGTAGCTATAATTCATTCTTAACTTCTATTTAAATTCATTGGTTACCTATTAATTCCTCACACCTTTAAGGGGTGACTGATAAAATAACTTATCAGAAAAAGGTTAAAACTCTAAGCTCTTTGATATGGCCAGAGGCCAGATGTAGTATTGTACATAAGAATATAACTTAGCTAAAAAAAAAAAAAATCAGAAACTGATGAATCTAGGATTCTAATTCAAACAATTCCATGTAACTTCCAAGAGTCAGTAATATCCTTCACCAGCAGGCAGCTGGAAGTAGCATATTTAGATCTATGGAAAACATGAAATGTTCCTTAGGGAGGAAATAAATCTAATTTCATTTACAAATATTATGAATACAAAGTTTATGGACATTTTCCTTCTCTAAGAAGGCTACATCAGAAATTATTCATCTCAGGCGCCTGGGTGGGTCAGTTGGTTAAGCGACTGCCTTCGGCTCAGGTCATGATCCTGGAGTCCTGGGATCGAGTCCTGCATCAGGCTCCCTGCTCAGCAGGGAGTCGGCTTCTCCCTCTGACCCTCCCCCCTCTCATGCTCTCTCTCTCTATCTCATTCTCTCTCTCAAATAAATAAATAAATCTTTAAAAAAAAAAGAAATTATTCATCTCAATAACTTCTGTTTCCTTTTCAACAAATATTATCAAGATCATATATATGCCATACACTGTTCTTGGTGCCAGTGGGTAGAACAGTGAACAAAAACAACATAAAGTCTCTCCTCTTGTAGAGCTTACATTCTAATTAGTCAATATAAACACTATCCATAAATATTCCATGATCCTTCTGGTAGCAAGCCAAAGAAAAAGGAGGGGAATATGTTGGAAATAATTCAAAGAAGATAAAAATTAACTGAAGGCACTCATGGGTCACAAGACTATCTGTATTCCTCAAATATAAATAAAATTGTACTCTAGTGATAATACCTTTGCCAGGCAAAATCATCCTCTAGAAATATGTTGCGGCTGGCTTTTCTACTTCCGACAGGTGTTCGAGGTTCACTTGGATCAAGTACAGACACAGAGGAAGCAGAATCTGAAAGAGCATTCAAGTCTTCCCCAATGGAATGACTGTCTGTGGAATGAGCATAACTTAAGGCTATTTTTCTACAGTATGTACAAGCTCGGAGGTCCCCTAGGAGGGAAAACAAAACAAGAAAATTAACTTAAAAAAATAACGATAATCGGTTACTTAACAAAACACACTAAATCCCTGGGTTAGTAGTTTTTCAGGTAACAGGAAAATGTCTTCAAGTAAAGACTACCAAAAAAGATGTTTTCACAATGCAAACTAATTTTATTATTAGCTCATTTATATATTTTAAAAACCATCACTATGATAAGTTCATCCAGGCATTCAAATAACCTCAAGTGTTTATTAATGAGTTAAGAAAACAGCACCCAATGGTAATAGAAAAAACTCTTTAAGAGTATTTTTCCAAAAAAATACATTTTTCAAGGTTCTAAAAATGAAATAAAGGTCAGTAGGTTCAAGAAAAAAATTGTTTCGAATACAGTAAATAAAGCAATATAAAAGGGAAACAACATATTTCCCCTGGGCAAGGAGGAGGAAAATGTTATGTAAGCCTCCATTATGAAGCCTTGCGAGTGGTCTCCATTGTGAAGCCCTAGGAGTGGCCTCCACAAGGGGGCACGATCTCAAAAACAAACAAATAGAAAATGGGTTTACAAACCGTAAGAAATATGTGGGGGAACTATTACAGAAAATCCTATAGTTAAAGTTGAGTTGGCAATGAAATATTCTTCGGAGGACACACAAGGTTATTTAATGCTTTCATACACTGCCATTTTTTTTTAGGACACAGCCCTGCCCAAATAGAAGTTTTCATTTCTATCCTGTTTTTCTGTAACAATTATTCATGTGATTCTGTAAGTTTAGTGTACTAAAAAAAAGGGGGGGGTCAGATAATTAAACGTGTATTTTACATTTACATTATTTTACAAATACATGTTATTTAACAATTCCACCTTAATTTTTTTTTACAATTAACATTAGAAAACTGACGTGACATGGAACAAAGAGTTCTTAAAGGCAACTGTAATGTTTTTACCATAATTACAACCAAGTATAATTATACTAAATGGTTTTAGGGGTTTTTTTCATTTTAAGACTACAACTATGTGGTCCTCAGTTTTGTTAAATTGTGCAAAGATTTTAAGCAAAATTAAATATCACTTGTTTCATTACTCCTTTCTGATGCCACGATTCAACAGATGAAACATACTAAAACTAAAGAAAAACATATCCACTTCAATCAGGACCAAAAAAAGTGAATCCAGTCTGGGATAAATGAGAGTGTCAGGACAAACCACCACCAGGTGACCAAAGTAGAACAACAGTAAGGAGTGAAATCACATCCTGCAGAAAGGTCTTTTGGTTGCCATAACAAAGGCTTGGTTTGTTTCTTACTATAAGGAAATCTCCCTTCACCAGTCAGCTATTAGAATGAAAATGATCAGAACACAGCCAAGCCTGAACTGAAAAGGTTTCATTTCATGAAGAACCTTCATCAGCAAGTGCCTGATGAACACATGCCTATATTATGTGATGGTATACAAAGACTGAGGAGACACAGCTCTGCCACCAAAGAATTTGGTCCACTGAGGTGAAAGACACACATATAATTAAAAAGTTGCATGACAGATGCAGAGATATTACTGCTACTACCACAATAACTGCTTAATATTCATTCATCCCTTTCCATGCGCCATACATTATTCTAGGTACTTTACATTTATTCAAGGCTACGATATACAACTGTGTCCAGCACTTATTATCCCATTTGCAATGGTTAATTTTACGTGTAAACTTGGAGAGACTGGTTGGTTGGTCAAGTAGTAGTGTCCTTGTTGGTGTGAAGGGTTTTTGATTACCGTATGATTAATATGTACAATCTGTTGACTTTAATTGGATTACCCTCCATAAAGTGGGTGGGCCTCATATCTTAGAATATTTTTGTCAAATTAGCAGGTATGACGAGACTGGTTGCTCCTAGTTGTACTAGACAAAGTCAGGGGAGGGAGGAAGAATGACCTCAGGAATTCAAATTCCCAGCTGTACAAATTACCTGGAAGTTTCTGTCTTCCCTGAGAGAAATCATTATCTCCTGTAGCCACAGAGCTGAAAATCAAACTAAGAGTTTCATCCTGCAAGTGGCTGAATTACAACACACACTGAATCACTAATCTTGCAGTATGACTGCTGTGAAAATGAGGGCACTAATTAGGAAGGAATGGAATCCTGAAAAGTAGAATGGAGATATATGGGAAGATCCTGATGAAGCTGGGGACACTAAGCCCCAAAATTCTGCTAAATCTTCATTACCTTTCTTAGCCTTTGCACCCTGTCAGAGGAGATTAACCCTGATTTGCCTGAGAAATCCAAAATGGCCTGAGTTTGGTACCTTGCAAGACACTGCTTATTCTCCTCAGGACCCACTCCCACTACCCTCTTTGCTTCTAGAGCTATAACAAGACTCAAGTCCCAGCAAGCCCTGAAAGGTAATGTGATGGTGCACTAACATGATTTTTCCAACGTATATAGACAGAAACCCAGGGAATACGTATGCAAATGGATATCAAAGATATACGAGATATAGTGGAGATATATCAAAGATATAGTGGAAAGAACATAAAGTAGGACCCAGCTGAATTTACTGATATGAGACCACTAGCACAGATTCTGGATTGAATATTGTAGCTTGAGAGGTAAAAAGGGCTCTAACGGTCTCATCGGTTGACTGGTTGGCTGAAACATGGACCAATAGTGGCCTACACTTAAAGAGGTTGAAAGGCCAGAACTGCCCTGGTATACTATGAAGGAAGGGATCCAAAGAATTAGGAGAGTAGATGTTAAGAAAGGATTTATCAAGTAAGACCTGCTCACTCACCCCAGGAGGATCTGGAGCATATACCTTTCCTGACCATGAGAAATAAATTTGTGAGGGAAACCCCAGGATCCTTGTAGAGCTTTGTGGTTGCTCTTCTCTGTAGGTCAGAAATTACAGTGGGAACTGCTGCCACTGAATTGGGAAACCTAAATGCAATGGAGACCATTAGATCCTATGGTGGCAGGGGCAGAATGGTGGCACTTAATCGCCAATGACAAGGTGGGCACGGATACTATAATAGACAGTAGAGTCAAAGTACAGTCAAAGAAGCAATCAGAATAGTAGCGACCATGGCATTGATCATGATGCTCAAAGAAGTGAAGTCGAGGGCGCCTGGGTGGCTCAGATGGTTGGGCGTCTGCCTTCGGCTCAGGTCATGATCCTAGGGTCCTGGGATCGAGTCCCGCATCGGGCTCCCTGCTCCTTGGGAGCCTGCTTCTCCCTCTGCCTCTCTCTCTCCCTCTGTCTCTCATGAATAAATAAATAAAAAGTTTAAAAAAAAAAAATCTTAAAAAAAAAAAGAAGTGAAGTCAATGGGCAGTCTACTAAATTCTTACTCAATTTGTATAAGACAAACTCCAGAACAAGTGGACAATAGTTTAACTTAGATCAAAAACAGTCATGGTCCCCCAATTAACTCTCAGAATTGAGCCATTTACAGACCCAGAATTCCTGAATGAAGCAGGGAGGCTGGGTCCCCTTGAGGAGAACCCTCACTACACTGCCAAAAACGTACACTGTTAATCTTTCTACCACCCTTCCCCAAAGGGACCTATAGCCTTTTACCAGGGTGACTGTGCATTGAGGAACATGTAACAGTCAAACCTTTGGGGGATTACTGGACTTGGCTCTAATTCCAGGAGACCCAAAATTTTATTGTAGTCTACCAGTCAGAGTAGGGGCTTATGGAGGTCAGGTGATCAACAGCGTTTTAACCCAAATCCATCTTATAGTGGGTTCAGTGGCTGCTCTGTGGTTATTCCTCAGTTCTAAAATATATAATTGGAATAAACATACTCAGCAAATGGCAGAATCCCTACATTAGTTCCCTGACCCGTGGAATGAGAGCTATTATGGTTGTTCTGGCCTCCAGAACTGTGAGAAAGTAAATTTCTGTTGTTCTAAGCTGCTCAGTTTGTAGTATTTTGTTATGGCAGCCCTGGGAAACCAACATAACCATATTAACAAGAGAGGATTTTATCCTAAGGGTAATGGGAGCTCTGAAACGGTTTTAGGCAGGTAATAACCCAGCATGATCAAATCAGCATTTAACAAAGAATAATGACCAGAGTGTGGAAAAGGAACTAGAGGAAGAGAAAAACTAAAGGTTAAAAATTCTTTTAAAGGCTGTAGCCATAATCCTGATGAAAGATAACTGAGCTCTGAACTCTGTAGCAGTTTAGTGGGGGGTGGGGAGGATGAGTGAGGCTAAGAGGAAGATTTGCATAGTAACAAAAATAATTTAAGAGATGCAAAGAGTATTCTCCTTTTGGTTGCCTCTGCCCACCTTCTACTCGCAAATCACTGTACAAATCCACACACCATTGTTTAGTATTTTCTGCTTCAACAAATAAATTAAAATTTCCAGATTATGAAAGAATATGAGATGCAATTTGCTAAAGCACGGTGTCATATAACTCAAGGACGATCTGCATTTTGTAAAATAAAAACTCTCCTAGTAATATGTATCAGTAATCCATCCTAACCACCTTGTCTAATAAATATTAATGCTCCTGTGGTTTTTTGCTAGCATCTATGACACACTATCTTTTACTCTAGTTATTTCTGAACCTCTCCATCTACTTTATTATTCGACTGTAAAGTCCTTTAAAGCAAAGCTGTATCTCCCTCACTTTTGTGTCCCCCATGTCTCACACATGAAACCCAAAATAAAAACTGGCTTAACATCGGTCCTGTATTATAACTATTTTATAGTTATGACCTTTAAAAACTGTCGATAAAGTGCATTTACCTGTATAGCCCATAAATTTTCCAGGGATTTCTTGATTACAGCAACGACTGCAAAAAATCTGCCCACACAGTCGGCAATGGTGTCTGCGCCTGAAGGTCGTAAATTTCTCACTACAGTCGTAGCATTCTTTACATTGGCTATCGGGCATCCAGTATTGCTTCAGGTCACTATCCTAAACAATAACAGTATGTGAAACTGAAAATATGAAAAGATGCAATGACAAATGCAATGCTAATCAATATCCTACAAGGTTTCTTTTGCAGAAATTGACAAACTATTTCAAGAATTCATATGGGAATGGAAAAGACCAAAATGACTTAAGCCTTAAACAGCCTTAAACAAGGCTTCAGTTGAAGGACATACATTACTGGCTACCAAGACTTATTCTAAAACTACAGTAATTTTAGACAGAAAATTCACTCAAGGATAGAAAAAAATGGAGCTATAGAACAGAAAAGAGAGGCTGCACACCCTCACAAAAGTATATGGAATGCAATCAGTGAAGCATGGTCTTTCTAAAAAAAAAATGGTACTTAGTCCAATTAGACCTCCATGAGAAAAAAATAAAGCTTGACCCCAAAACTTTACATGAATTATAAAGTTTCTTGAAGAAACCATGAAAGACTATTTACTGACCCTGAGCTAAATAAATACTTCCTAAACAGAAAAGCGCTAACTTAAAACAAAAAGCACTAACCATAAAGGGGAAGAAAACTGAAAAATTAAAATTAAGAATTTGTACATAAAATGTGTTCATAGCTGGAGGAAGTACTAGCTGAACATTCTTTCGAGTCGAGTAACATGATGCCATTTTTAGTGAGTATGCCATGAGCCCCATATAAGTATTTAGTAAAAATCTTCTAAAGCCTCGAGAGAGTACCTGGCTTTTCCCCTCCATGATTTCCTTGAGGCGTTTTAATACTGTGCTGAGGCTTCGAAGCTGAACAGCTGTACGCGGGTCATGACCTCCAAAGGTAGGTTCTGCTTTCCTTCTTGTGTCTGAGTCAGATTTATCAAAAAAAAAAAAAAAAAAAAAAAAACCTTGTTATTAGTCTCAAATATCTATGCAAAATAAGGTATAAATGTGATGCACAGTGCCCTTATGTTCTCCCAGCCAGTGATATGGATTGAGAGTTAAACTAGTTTTTATAAAGGTAAGAAGAGGCTGTTGGAAGTATTTCTTACTACCATGTAAACCATTGCTTCACAAGCAAGTAAGGACTACCTAAGAAAAGCACTGTCTTAAGACCACTGACGATTTGAGGCCTCAGATGGACACACTGCTTAAATGTCCCCAAAATTCACTAATGATTTATTGGGCTCTTTGGTTCCAAGCCGTAATAAATATCCGCTAGAAATTTAGCAGAAGAAAAAGCAATCCCTGTGAGTTAACCTAGCTTCGTTTCTACAGTCAAACAGTAAGCAACAGTTCAGTTCATTACAGACCAAGTCCTTAGCGCCTCATGAAGCAGATGATCAGAAAGGAGTTTAATAAAACACGTTCCCAAAGACTGACAGAGTTTAGAACATCCAGGGTGGTAATTTACCCACAAAATTCCCTTCACCAAGATCTAAACAGATTAAAAATGCCAAAGAGTGGCTAGAACTCCAATCCTACCCTTTCCTGCCACCTCCTTGACCCTGCAGCTCCAAACTGAAAGGGATCACTTACACTTTAAATAGGAATACTAAAGTCAGTCCTATCAATAGTAAAACAGACGCAAATTCAGCTTTGTGGCCAAAATGGGTACGCCCACCAAAGCTGTCATATTATTTCCTTATTTTAGAGCAAGATCCCAAATGAAGTTTCCACCTATTCCTGGCTCTGGCAGTTAAAAAAACCTAAGGATGAAGTGGAAGTGGCTTGACAAAAAGGATGAACATCTCTATTAGCTTGAACTCATTAACCTAATAACCTATGGCCAATCAAGATGGAAAATACCCCCACCTTAAGTCTTTCTCAAGCTCACTTATCTGCTAGATTTGTTTTAGGCATTCTTTGTTTTGGTTGGGTAGCGCAGAAAGGATTACCGAGAAATGAGAGGTTGCTCTCTAAATCTAAATTGAACAAAAAACTTCCCAAGAGAGCGGAATAACACAAATGATTATCCAAAGTGCACCCATGCTAGAAAACTTTAAAAATTTTATCTTTGTATAAATATTCATATGCTAATTTCAGCAGACACCTCAGAGCTGTTGTTACTAGAATACAATGTGCAAGTATCAAAATGACCAAATTTTTCTTGAATATCACAATATAAAGCAAGTGTCCATAATTTACAAGTTGAAAAAAAAAGAGGCAGATGAAACTGTTAGATCGCAATGGCTGTGCTCCTGTGCAGGGACAACAAATAATAGTGAAGCCCCCTGCATTTAGCTGCTCAGAAATATAAGAGAGTACTAATAGCATCATTCACTAGAAAAGGATGAGCAAGGCTGTTCCTGGAACCAAAAGAATCACAGATGAAGGTGAAAGACCTGAGAGATATGGTCTAGCACTCTGCCCTAAATAATCTAAGATGCTTCTCTTGTAAAATGCATATTACATAATCAAGTGATTTTCCTAAAGTCACAGGGCTAGTAAATTGAGGAATTACAGCCTTTCAGTAGAAAAAGGAACTTGATTAGTCAGTCTCAGGCTTCTGAAGCTTAAATGCCTCTAGCAGCTAAGGCAGAAAGAATCAAAGAATCAAACAGGCTTGATAAAGACAGTAAGGAGTGGTGGGGATTGCAGCAAACTAAACATTACAAGCTCCACCTAGTGATTTTTTTAAAAGATTTTATTTATTTATTTGAGAGAGAAAGCGCATGCGCTCAAGAGCAGGGGGAGGGGCAGAGTGAGAGGGAGAAGCAGACTCCCAGCTAAGCAGGGAGCCCTACACCAGCAACACCAGGCGGGCTTGATCCCAGGACCCTGGGGATGATGACCTGAGCCGAAGGCAGCCGCTTAAACGACTCAGCCACCCAGGTGCCCCCACCTAGTGATATTTAAATTCAAGATTATCAAAACACCAAGGCAAGGTGTGATAGGCTGTTTGTAATCCCTAAGAGACTCTAGTCCAACTCCTCAATTTGACAAAGAAATTCTATGCTTAATTCAGCATAGGATGTAGTCAGATCCCTCAACAAAAACAATAGTGTTTCCACAGGTCAGGTTCAAAAGGGAAGGAGTTCACTGAGCTTAAAGGTTAAGGTGGGAATGGTCTCTTCCTGCCAACCATCTGGGGTTGAAGAAGATCTCCTCTCTCCCTCTCCCCCTTCCCACCTTCTGATTCTTCCTTCCAAATGGCTGATGTAACCCAGGCTGAGGCTCGTTGCCCTAGGAAACCTGCAGAGGTGATGCAGCCTTGCTCCAGTCCTCAGGCGGTTCCGCACCAAGTCTCGGCTAGCTGTAAGATACCTTCCCACCAACCATCATTACCTGTGCCTGCCTACTTTTCACTCGAGGATCTCATGAGGGAAGACTGGCCAGACAAGACAGGATGTGGTGTTCAGGGACACTTGACTTCCATTGCTGCCCCCTCCTTCTCTATTATGCCACCTCTCACTGCCCTTCTTCTATCACCTTGAGCTGGGCAAACCACTGTGCTCAGTTTAATACTCTAACAGAAATGAAACATAAAACAACTCACTTTGTCTTGTCTCTCCATTCAGGCACTGATCCCCAGCCTACCTATTCTCATCAGAAGAGCATGACAATGAAGGAGATGACTATAGTCGACCAGGACAGAGAACAAACAGGCAAGAGCTCAGCTTATCCAGCCACAATGACAGTCTGCACCCCAACAAGGACAGAAGGCCAAGAGCAAGTGGCAGCCTGCTAACCGAGTGGAGAGAGTTCTGCAGCCAGAGGCATGCACACCACATTACACTAGCCATCCCAAGAACAGATGCGGAATTCATTCACAAAGCTGAAACTAACCTGTGTTCTCCTGGGGATGTTGCAAACTGTTCTCTTCTGAAACCCAAGCAAGTAATTAATCAAAAAACAGTCAAGAGATCTGTGCTTGGCCTAAGTTAAAATTTAATAAAATGCTTAAGAATTTTTTTTTTAGGTATCAACAAATTCTTTCACTACCGAGGTAACAGTGTCATTAATTCTGAGGAGCACCTGACTATTCCAAACAGCAGAAAAGTTAAGTCAATAAACAACCTGGGAAACATAATGACTGGAAAAATCTAACACACAAGAGAAAAATGAAATGAGAAGCACTGTCTCACCTAATACTGCTGAAGATCGTCGCTGGAGTTCCTCGTTAAGCTGTTTTTTATATGGTGTAGGTGACCTCACAGACTGTGTTCTTGAAGGGAGCTGAGGGCTGGCCCAACTTCCACCTAGAGACTGCTGCTCCCCCTGGCCCCCTTCTGCGCGCTCTGTAGCAAAGGAAAGCTTGGCATTATTTGAAAAAATAAGACTCAGGAGTTCAGCAAAGAGAAGGAACAGAAGAAATTGTTCAGAAAATAATGTATTTATGTATTACTTGCATAATTAAAAATTAGGTAAAAAAAAAAGAAATTCAAAGAAAGTGGCAAAATTATAGGCCCATATATCCTTGGCATATGTGATCCTCAGTTTTACATTTCATTAGAAATATCTTGAGCATATTAAAGGAAACAGAATGCAAGCTTTACATGCCTGCAGAGATTTTTTTTGATTGGTTTTGTTTATGGGGTAGATCCCATGCACTATTAAAACAGTGCAATAGTGGGGGCACCTCGGTGACTCAGTCGTTAAGTGTCTGCCTTCGGCTCAGGTCATGATCCCAGGGTCCTGGGATCGAGCCCCGCATCGGGCTCCCTGCTTAGCGGGAGCCTGCTTCTCCCTCTCCCACTCCCCCTGCTTGCGTTCCCTCTCTTGCTGTCTCTATCAAATAAATAAATAAAATCTTTAAAAAAAACAGTGCAATAGTGAATAGTAGGTGCTCAATAAACATTTGCTGAATAAAAAGATTATTGTCTTATGATAACTAAATATAATGTAGTATCCTGGATGAGATCCTAGAACAGAAAAAGGACTTTAGGTAGAAACTGAACAAGTATGAACAAAACACATACTTTAGTTTATGACAATGCATCAGTGATGGTTCATGAATATAGGATAGTTAAGTATACTACACTCACGTAAGACAACAGAGAAAGCTAGGTGTGGGAGTATATGAGAACTCTGTACTATCTTCCCAATTTTTCTATAAATTTCTATAAATCCAAAAGTAAAGAGATTTTTTAAAAAGTCATTATCTTAAAAATGGACTGAAAGGAGATTTTATACAGCTTTAAATATGACTACTACTAAAAGTCAGTTAATACTATTAAAATTTCTCCTGAATTCATTTAACAATTAGCCCTCAAATTCCTTACAACAAGAGTGATTACTTTCTAACACATGTCAAATAATACAGCCAAATAAAAAGCAAAGATACAGGCCATATTTTTAAAAAATTTTTTCCAGCTAAAAAATATATTGCTTGAAAAGAGCTCATTTAAAAAGTACCTTTTCACTTCCAGTTATGGAATGAACAAGTCATGGGGAGGAAAGGCACAACACAGGGAACACAGTCAATGGCATGTAATAGCATTCCATGGTGACAGATGGGAGCTACACTTGTGGGGAGCAGAGCATAATGTATAGACTTGTCCAATCACTATGCTGTACACCAGAAACTAAAGTAACACTGTGTCAGCTATACTTCAATGAAAAAAATAAAAAATAAGGAGGATCCCAAATAAAGGAGATTCTGTAAAATAACGGGCATGTTCTCTACAAAAATGTCAATCTCACAAAAGACGAAGAATGGGAGACTAAAGATAGATGAAAATTAAATGCAAAATCTGACCCTGGACTGGATCCTGAAAGGGAAGTTTTCTTTTGGGAACAATTCATTTGTTTGGAATACAGACTGCTCATTAAATAAAAGTACTGTACTGATACTAAATTTCCTGAAATAAATAAGTAAAAAGCATCCTTTCCCTTGATATCATTACATTTACACCTTAATCTAATGGGTTTAAGTCAAAAGGCATGCTGACAGTTTCAATTTTGGAAAAATAAGAACCTTTCCTCCCACATGCTGATTCTTCTAGTTTTATAGGTCTAATTACAACCTTTTGGCTATTAACCCCTAAAAGAACAAAGTCCATTCTGTGAACTTAAGAAAGTTGAAACATATTAAGAAAGGGAAAAAAAAAATGCTAACTCAAAAAGGGACTTTTTTTGGGGGGGGACCTCTTTTTAACATTTAGTTTTCAATTCAGATCTTTAGTTACCAATAATTAATAAGATTACAGGGAGAATTCTAGCTTTCTCTTCATAATAAACCCCAGTGACCTATGATTAAAGCTATCTCCTTGCTGATATTTCACATCCTTGCAAAGACACAGCATGAAAGCTGAACAAGAAAATTTCGGAGAATCAAAACTGCAGGGTCTCTGATCCTTAAGAATAAGGCTTACCTTTGTTAAATCGAAAGAGATTGACGAAAGAACTATACGCTGATTTAAAAGGAGGTTCGTCCTGATCAGGAGTCAAAGGTTTAAAGTGTGTGAGATGAGAAGGACTAGTAGGAGATCGAGGCAAATCATTAGCAGAGTCCAATGTTGGGGAAGTCTTATCATCTGTGGCCATTTCATGAGTCTAAAAAAACAAAAGATATGAGTTCCTAAGGAAGCCCAAAAGTTGATTCCAAACAGCATCCCTAAATATCTGGAAATCTGACTCTGAAAACTCAGACCCCCGAAAACCAGAGTAAATAAATCTAGTTTAGCATATACTGCAAATTAAGGCTTAGAAACACTGCAGTCTAAATCATAAGGGTCTCAATCACTTCAAACTATGAGTACATAGCCAATTTAATTTTCAACATTGCTATTCAATCTATAAAAAATATCAAAATCATTAGCAATTTGGAGGTAAGGTGTAAATGTGAGCAGGAAAAAAGCATTTTGACATAATTTATCTTTTTCCTTTTAAGATTTTTTTTTTTGACAGACAATAGCTTTTTAATGTTACTGGGGAAAACTGATTTTACACAAGCATATTAATTCCTCAAAATTTTTTGAACTTAATTCAATTTTTTCTTTTAAAAAAATGCAAAGCAGGAGTGCCTGGGTGGCTCAGTCAGTTAAGCTAAGCGTCTGACTCTTGATTTTGGCTCAGGTCATGATCTCAGGGTCATGGGATGGAGCCGGAGCCCACCATATGGGCTCTGAGCTCAGGGTGAGTCTGCTTGAGATTCTCTCTCCCTCTGCCCCTCCACCAGCTCATATGCAGGCACACTCTCTCTCACTCTCTAAAATAAATAATCTTTTTAAAAAATAAAAAATGTAAAACATAAACATTTCCCAGAAAAGAAGATGGAACAGTGATCCCTTAATGACACTTCTATATAACCTCAAAAATTACCTCAAGCTGTACCTAATCACCTCGAGAAATACACAAATCAACAAGCTGTTCCTATCATCTCTTCTTCTAGGCACATGAACCTGGTTTTTCTCCTTTTAAGAGTAAACTCATATAGACATTAGAGTGAAGATCTTAAAGGACCTTTTCCTAATAACTAAAAACCATAATTCAACCGAAGTAGTAAAGGTAACATCACCAGATGGAGGATACGGAAAAACACTTGTGTCTATTTCCTGTCATAATACTTCAAATAAGTGAGAACCATAAACTATGCATAACCCTAGTCATTAAAGTACTATAGTTTGTCAACTAATTTATGTTTTACTAAGAGGACGTCACACTCTTTCAAATGCTTTTCACTTTCAAAATCATATCTACCATCTCGTTTTATTTTTGCAAAAATCCTGGAGGGAGCACAGAGCTGGACTTGCTACTACATTTCACCTTTGAGGCAACCAATGTACACTGAACCTAACACCTTTCCTGAGGGTCACACAGCTGGTCAGCGGTAGAACTGTATTCAGACCCCAAAATTTCATCCTAGAATTCCTCTTTCGATCAAAATTATTTTTGTAGCTCTTCACAGACTTCCAATTTTAGCCTATCTGAATTCTAACTACTCAAGACATTGCCTGATTAATAATTAATAATTAATTAATTAAAGCAGAAATGAAACCATGGACTTGAACATGATTTGGCAATAAATGTTTATTGGTATGGAGGAGGGGGAGGAAAGGAGGAAGAAAAAGAGGAAGGAGTATTGAGGAAGAGCAGGGAGAGAGGTGGAGGAAAGAGAGAGGAAGGTGGAGGAAGGAAGGAAGGAAGGAAGGAAGGAAGGAAGGAAGGAAGGAAGGAAAGGGTGAGAGCGGAGAGAGGGAGGGGGTGGGAGGAGAAGGGAAGGAGAGAGAGAGAGAGAGGATCTCTCTAATATCACCCACTATTGAGGAGAATAGTCAATAATCCATATTCCAGCATAAAGGATTTTGAAGCAAGCTGCTGACTGAAGAAATGTCAGCTCAAAAGGGGGGGGGGGGAGAGGACAAAAGGGAAGGAAGAAACAGAGCACTAAGGAGAAAGGATTGTGTGATTACAGCAACAACCCTCAGGCCTGGGAAAACAGTCTACATTCTACTTTGACACAAGTAACATCAGAAGCAGAGTTAGCAATCTGCATAAAGAATCTCAGCATTACTTCTGAGGGTCACCCAGATACAAAACTAATTAATAAGCTTTGGAGATATGAGGATAAAAATTACCATGACAACACCCAGCAACTGTAATCTCTGAAACATAAACATAGTCAAATAGTTCATCTTAAAAATTCCATAATGACACCAGGATCTTGAAAAAAACTGTCTCACAATTCTTATTCTCTGGTAGCTTAAAAACTCTGCGATATAAACCAGGACTCTTTGCTAACTGATAGGCAATTAGAAATATTAACCCACTTTCCAAATGCCAGTACTTTGCCTCTTCTCATTTGAAGGCTACTAGCTATCCAGGTGATTAAGCCAGTATGAAAGCCAATCAGGTATTAAACGTAGAAAATAAGCCCAATCTACCAGCCAATTTCAAAATATAGCAGATGAAAAAAAACCCAAGTATCAGCTGAATCATTTCTAAATACAGTTTTTAAAAATACTTAAAATGTACCAAAAATAATGCAGGTCAGCTGAATACCAGAAATGTCAGTTTCCATCAACAAAGATTTTTTTGTTCAATTTTTCATCAACATGCCAAAAGAAACACTAAAGCAAGACCACAACATGACCCATATTACTCCTCCCAGAAAGAAAAAGGGAGCATACAGGGAAAGAAAAAGGGAATGTAGTCTTGCTCCACAGAAGGCTTAAGCTGCCCAGTCTATCAAAAACCCAAATCCAACCAAACAAAAACAAAAACAAAAACAAGAAAACTAAGGTTATTTTTGAATCCTGATAGATGGAAGTTTTGGAGTGGCAGAAAACCAGATTCAAATAAGTTAGAAATAAGAGCGTGCAATACCCCAAACCACTACCCTCTACTGTCGGCATGGTACTCGTTTTAAAACAGAATGCACTGAATCAATACATGATCACTTAACAGATACCTACACACTTCCTATAAGCCTAAATAACTTGCTTTATACAGAATTCTAGCACTTCTCATGTCTTGACTATGTTAAAAATAATAACCTCTATATTGGACAGGAGACTCTTAATTCCCTAAAAATATCCGTCACATTTCATCCTCACCCTTTTTTGGGGAACATTCTAAGCAAAGGGAAAATACTAATTGGGAAATCAAGTCTCCTCCTCAAACATAGGTAGAAACGGAATGCACTCAAATAGCAGAAGCAATCATTTAAGGAGGTACACACATGTTTGAAAACCCACTATTGGTGTCGTTTTCTGTAGCTCAGGAACTTTCTTTTTCAGTCTACGGATGCACCTCTGACACACAAGACGAGGAGCTGATCCATCGGAGGGAGGAGGAATTGGACTGTGCACCTCCAAAACAAGCTCAGGGACACGGGACAAGACAGGGGCAAAGGAACTTCAAATGTGTCCAGGGAAACCTCTTCAGGAACAGCCGCACCCGGCTCCCTTTCCCGCTCGCCAGACAAGGGGAACCGGGGAATCAGGGAGCCGGCTCACTGCGGGCACAGCTTCTCGGCCCTCCGTTGCCCAGCCTCGGTCGCAGTCCGGCCTCCAGACGCGGTTGGGAAGCGCCAGCTCTCGCCTTCACTTCAGCCTTCCCCTCCGCTCTGGCCCCGGAGCTCCCCAAACCGGCCTTCTTCCCCACTCTCAGCGCCAGCCGGCCGCGCGCCAGGCCCCCTCCCTTACCTGCGCCTCCCGCCCCGGCCCCGCCGGCCACCCTCCACCCCAGTCGCCGCTTCACCCCGTTCAGGCGCAGGAAGCCAGTGCGACGGGGATACTCGGGCCAACGGCGGTTGCTGCAGGAAGCAAAGCCACTTACATAGTTGATGCGGCTTCTCGCTTCCCCCGAAGGCTCCGCCCCCTGTTCCTCCTTCTCTCCAATCCGCAATGCTCCCGGGCGCCGGCTCCACCCCCTCCTTTGCGTCCGCGCCACGTTCGGATCAGACGCCCAGGCGAAAGGAGTCGAGCTCGAATAGAGTCGTCCTGGACAATTTGACTGATTAAGGCCGCCTCAGCCTTCGCAGAGGAAGCCAGGGCGACTGCGCGCGTGAGCATCACGCGTGCCGGGTCACCCGACGGGTGCTGGCTGGGCCACTGCAGTTACCGTATGTGTTCGATGATGTGGGCTTTCAGAAGATGTTACCGCGCTCAGCGTTCCCAGGGACTGATATTCACAAGAGCGCAAACTGTTGTCACACTTAAGTGACTCGGTCAACGACTGGCCATGTGACCTTCAACAAATTACTAAATTCCTCAGGCCCCTGCCCTCTTAACTGCAAAATGAGGCTGATAACAACCACTTCACAGACAGTTTTTTGAAGATAAAGTAAAACATTGCACATAAAGCATCTGGCACAGTGCCTTACCCCAGAGTAAGTGATGTGAGCTCTTTAGCTAGTCTTTTCATTCAAGTTTTGTGTTGCACCAAGACTGAGTGCAAAGAAAATTACCAAGTTGCTCAGCCTGGCTATAGCATCAGTCCATCTTTTTGTCCTGCTGTGAGCATTGTGCCCTTAGCTGAAGAAGACTTGTGCCAAAACCTGCTGACCAATTGTGGGGCTTGGCAGGGGCGGTCAGAAAGGAAACCCAGAGTGCGGTGCTATTTTAATTAAATTCTTCAGGCCCTTTCCTCAAGAGTTTTGGCAAATCCCTACCCAGTTTTCCTCGAGTTAGCCTTCTCGGCCGATGGAGAGCGGCATCGAAGCCCGAAGACTGGTACCAGTATAAGGAAATCCTTATCACCCTCAGCGGGGCCCTCAGCAATCATCCTAAGAGTAGTCAGTTTCCTCTTCCATTTCTCAACTGCTGTTCCACACCACACCATTCCTCCTGCCCCATTACTTTGACTATCATTCTCAGCAGAGAATCTACCTGAGTGAGAAAGCTGGGGTTATTGGGTGTGACCGCTAACAAATCCTTCGTTGAAACACATATTTATGATTCTTACTGAGTCTTTTATTGCTATGATGGTACTATGCTTATATTCTTCTATCAGGTATGACTTGCATTTGTACTCAAAACAGCTTTTCCTGGGCGCCTCGGTGGCTCAGTCGTTAAGTGTCTGTCTGCCTTCCGCTCAGGTCGTGATCCTAGCATCCTGGGACCGAGCCCCACATCGGGCTCCCTGCTAGGCGGGAAGCCTGCTTCTCTCTCTCCCACTCCCCCTGCTTGTGTTCCTGCTCTTGCTCTCTCTCTCTCTCTCTGTCAAATAAATAAATAAATAAATCTTTAAAAAAATAGCTTTTCCTTTTCTTTTTTTATATTGATTCCTAGTATTCAACTAATTAAACAAGGAAGCCATTAGACTGAGATGGTTCTAATATCTTAGTAGCCTGTATAAGCGAACCAAAACCTAAGCCTGTAATGCCTCAAGGTTATGAATTTGAAACCTAAGGATAACCAATCACAAACAACCACCTAAGGCTTTTCCAAACACGGCAACTGCCTAAGCTGTAGTCAATCAAATAATTTCCTTGCTTTGCTTCTGCCTTTTCTCCGTAAAAGTCTTTCCCCTAGCTCCTGTCATTGTAGTGTTTCCAATCATTTCACATTTGGCAATGCCCAATTTCTGCTCAAATAAACTCTTTTTTTTTAAGATTTCATTTATTTATTTGAAAGAGAGAGCACATGAGAGGGGGGAGAGTCAGAGGGAGAAGCAGACTCCCCACTGAGCAGGGAGCCCGATGCGGGACTCCATCCCGGGACTCCAGGATCAAGACCTGAGCGGAAGGCAGTCGCTTAACCAACTGAGCAACCCAGGCGCCCCTGCTCAAATAAACTCTTAAAAATTGTAATATGCCTCAGTTTATTTTTTAACAGTATCAGTACAGACTCATGATTTTTTTACAGTATATTATAACTCATTACTGCACCACTCTTTTTGATAGTCGAGGTTTCCCTGATTTGCCCAGTGAGAGCCCCTTCAAGCAGCTCCCATGTACATTTGACATGCCTTTCCCCCTTTTTGAGCACTTCCTTACCTTCTTACCCAATAAAATATACCAGACTCATCTTGAACTATCCTTGCTTCAGGTCTAGAATTAGTTCTGTAAGGATCCCTTTAGTAGAGAACACAAATGTTTTTAAAAATCATGAAATTCAGTTCTGTCTAGGAAGTAATGAAATTGGCACTCTCATACACGCATGTGAAAACATAAATAGGTATATCCCTCCTAGAAAATTATTTGATGGATCTAACACCACCTTAAAATTGTTTATACTCGGGCGCCTGGGTAGCTCAGTTGGTTGGGCGACTACTTTCGGCTCAGGTCATGATCCTGGAGTCCGGGGATGGAGTCCCGTATCAGGCTCCCTGCTCAGCGGGGAGTCTGCTTCTCCCTCTGACCCTCCCCCCTCTCATGTGCTCACTCTCTCTCTCATTCTCTCTCTCAAATAAATAAAATCTTTTTAAAAAAATGTTTATACTCCTTGATTCAACAATTGCAATTCTAGCAATCATGCCTAAGGAACTGATTCTAGTGCAAAGTAGAATGTAGTGAAATATATTTTTCAGTTATTTAAAACAGTAATAAATAAATAAAAAGAAACAAATTTCTAATGAACACAACATGAAAGCAATACAATCAAATGATGGACAATTATGCAGTCATTAAAAATTATGCTAAGACTTTATAGAGCATGATTCTTCATTTCATGGTCAATCTTCTTAAAAGAGTTATGTTCCCTTTCCCCACTTCCCATTCAAACGTCAATTCCTTAGAGTATGGCTTCATTAAGAATCATTCTGATAGAATTATTCTTCTTTAGGGGCATTTGCGAGGTCCACCGACTTGCCAAAATTATTTTCAGGCTTTGTCTTCCTTGCCTTCTCTGTAGTACCCCCTCCTTTTTGGAAACTTTCTCTTTGGTTCCCATCAGTCTGTGCTGATTTTTCTACTACCTCCCAGACAAGCCTTGCCATTCTCTTTTGGGAACTACTTTTCTTCCACCCGGCTGTTTAAAAATGTGAAGTATTCCACAGAGTTCTCACTGAGGTAGACTTTTCTTCTTACTGTATACTTCTAGCTTATGACCTCATAAATTCCTTGGCTTCAGCTACGATCAGTACGTGCTTATATTAGTTTGCTAGGGCTGCCGTAACAAAATGCCACAGACTGGGTGGCCTAAACCACAGAAATTTACTTGTCACAGTTCTGGAGGCTGAAAGTCCAAGATCAAGGTGCATGCAGGGTCACTCTCTCCTGAGGTCTCTGTCCTTGGCTTGCAAATAAATGGCCACCCTCTTGGCTTGCAAATAAATGGCATGCATGTTCATCCCTCTGTGCATGCACATCCTGTGTGTCCAAATTTCCTCTTCTTACAAAGATACTAGTCAGGGGCGCCTGGTGGCTCAGTTGGTTAAGCATCTGCCTTCGGCTCGGGTCATGATCCCAGGGTCCTGGGATCAAGCCCTGCATTGCACTGGGCTCCCTGCTCAGTGGGGAGCCTGCTTTTCCCTCTCCCTCTGCTGCTCCCCCTGCTTGTGCTCTCTCTCTGTCAGATAAAATCTTAAAAAAAAAAAAAAAAGACACTAGTCAGATTGGATTACAGTCCACCAATATGACTTCATTTAATCTTCATTACCTCTTTAAAGGTCCTATCTCCAAACACAGTCACATTCTGAGAGGTATAGCGGGGTTAGAGCTGCAACAGATGAATTTTGGGAAAAGGAGGACACACAATTTGGCCCATAACAACGCTAAAGATTCTCAGATTTCTCTCTTTAGCCCAGACACCCCTCCCGAACTCATGTAGCTAACTGCCTCAACATCTATATTTTGCTGTCCCATAGGCATCTCAAATTTAACAAACCTTACACTTAACTCATTTTCTTGGCCATCAAACCTGTGACTCTATCTATATCCCTTCTTTGTTGAAGGGCACCGTGTCACCCAAACCCTAACCCCAGAAATCACCTGCACTGTTCTTTCTCCCATAACCTTCATGGCCAATAAATTTCAATGAAGTGAATTTCCACAAGGTAGAATAACTGTTCATTCTACTTCATTTTTCTTAGATCATCAAAATGAAAACACAAATACCTTAAAGTATTTATGAGAATCCCCTATTATCTAGATGAGGGTGTCATAACCAAATACAGACAGAAATTTCATAGCCCATATTTCTATTTGTTTACAACAGTAAATAGAACCAGCTAATATTAAAATACTCAGATTTTTTATTGTCCAAATGAAAACCAAATGATGTCAAGGCATGCAATATTAACCAAAAAGAGAAAAATGGTGTGCTAAATGAATCTTCACATGACACTCAGAATAGGCAAGCTAAGTTCAAAAAGAACAAGAATCTAAGCAGTAAGCTTCATATTCACATTTCAAGCAGTAACTTAACTTCAGCCAAACATCATTACATTTAATTAATGTTGTCAATGGGTAATGTATTATTTTTATCATACTATATCATATCATATCATCATTTTGTCTATAAATTTGTTATTTTTTAGTTGTGTAAGAGCTAACCGCATAAGGAGCATATATCTAGTTTTATGCATGTACATCTATGCATATTATAATATTATAAGTCAATTCTAGGGATCTACCAAAAAAATGTTTTCAGTGAAAAAGGAGTTCCTACATTAATGGCTTAAGAAACACTGTTTTAAGATGCTGAGACTCCCACGTGTTAACTTGCCTTCCACGTCAGCTCGGAGCCTAATTTGCAGCCCATCTCTAGCAGTATTTAGGATTTGATGGAATACATTTTGTGATTAAATTCACCTTCATTCTGTATAATTTCCTATATTTATTCTCTCTTCTCCTCACAAACGTTCAATGTATTTTATCATGCTATATTGTATGTCTTGAAAGCTGCCCTAAATCCTTTCTAAAGAATGAATATACTTTTGGTAGTAGGCAAGGGGTGATAAATAATGTGAACCTGATATAAAGTGGAGTAAATTTACAATCTCAGGTGAGTTTGGGTCTCAAATTCTAAATGAAAATACAAGCTTATACTCCCCCATAATCATTTCTAGAAGACTAAATGGAGGTGACTCTTACTTTTCATTAATCTACCTAAAAAATCAACAAGTGCAGGCTACCTGGCGGCTCAGTGGTAGACCATAGGAGTCTTGATCTCGGGTTGAGCTAAAGCCTCATCTTGGGTGAAGAGATTACTTAAAAATACAATCTCAAAAAAAAAAAATCGAAAAGTGCGATGCTATGTATTCTTTCTTCTTACTTTTTTCTTGGGGAAAAAAGACCAGTGCCCTCTAGTGTCCAAAATGCGTCTTGTGTGGTGCCTGTTATTACCGGTTTATCTTCCAAGAGTAATTGTAATAATCCGATGCTACAAATTTTTAAAATAAATTTTGGAACACTGAATCAGGACAGCTATATACAATCATTACACTCACTACAAATCACTGTCTAAAATACCTCTCCCCCCCCAAATGAAATAAAATACTCCTCCCCCATGTTTTCAAGAGTTAAGTAATACACAAAAAATAATTCCCTGCAGGGGGCAGAATTTTTTTTTTTATTCCACTGTTTTCTTAAGGCTTCACATCTTTGTTCCGGCTTCACTGGGATCCACACAATCTTCTCCTACCCTTATCTTCTAATGCAAATGACAATTGGGTTTATTTATAGCATGTACTTAGTAGTAATTAGAATTACAGGTACTGAAGTTCTGAAGACGTAGTCGTTGGTGGTGACGGAAATTATTTACCGTGGTATACCTGCTTGTTTAACTGTTTAATCCTTTGCATTCTCGCTGCACCAAGAAGCCCCCAATGCCACCTCAAGCTCCCTAGCCCCCGCCCGCACTCTTCCTTCAGCCAAACGCTCGTTCCAGTCCTCCGCACACCCAGGTAGAGCCGGAAGTGGGGGGCGCTCTGCCCTTGTTCGCCTTTACTGAAGACCTGGAAATTCACTCTGCGAGGCCCTAGGCGGTGTGGGTCTTAAAATACCAGCCCTGGCGCGCCCGGGTCGCGAGCCTGCAGGTGGCTTTCAGGTCCTTCCGCCGCAAGGAGCCGGAGCCGAGTCCAGGGGGCGCTGCGGCCCCTTCCCCACCGCGAGTGCGGCGAAGGGGGAAGCGAATTCAGCCCAGAAGTTCCGGGACTGGTCCCCGCCCCTTGGCTCCGCCCACCCCCGTGCGGTCGGCGCGCGGCGACTGGCGGCGTGCAGGGGGCGGAGCTCCGGGAGGTGGGCTGAGGGGGCGGGCCTGGGAGGGGACAAAAGCGAGGCGGTGCCGAAACCCGGCCCTGCCGGCCCTCCGCTGTGTCGGTGCGGAGGCGGTGTCTGAAGCAGCAACAGCTGGGGCCCAGCAGGGATTGCCAGTGTAGACGCTTGTGAGTTTCAACGTGTCAGTGGCTGTGGTGCCACTAGCTCATCGTCCGCGTCCCTTCCCCTGCAGGTAACCGCAGGCTTCGAGGGGCGGCCCCCAGCCCCTGGCTTTTGCCAGGAAGCTCTGAGCCAGCCGATAGCTGGAACGGGAAAAAGGGAGAAAGCTCAGATCTTGGGTATGGAGAGAGGAATTTAGCGGCGAGCCCTAATCGAAAGGAAGGGGGAAAATCCAGGTTGGGCGTGGGGAAGAGACGGGGAGAAAGAGGGTGCTAGATGTCTGGATGTGGAAAAGGCCCACTCTTGGGCACGGAAGGGTGGAATCGGGCGGCAGAAAGTTGCTTGCAGTGACACATAGAAACCCCGGTCTGCATGCAGAAAGGGAAACCGAGCGGTGGGAGGATGCAAGGAGGCGTGGAAGACTAAGTCTTGGGTTTAGGGGTAAGAAAACGTGCGGCAGTGGCGAGCTGGATGCAAAGAAAGGTGGAAGTCATGGACTTGGGCGTGTGCAGCGAACTCAGGTGGCTGAAACTGGCGGTGCGGCGGGGTGGAAGTGTCCTCTTGGGGGCGTGGAAGGGTCGGGATGGGGTGGAGGGGACACCTCCGCCCCCGCTCGGGTCTCCAGTTTTCCAGTTCTAAGGAAGCGTTCCCGCAGCAGCCTCCAGGCCCCCGGGGTAAAGGTTCTTGGGCCGCAGAGCGAAGGGGTGGGCGTGGAGACCTGGAGAGAGGAGCGGAGCCAGCTTGGGTTGCAGCCCTCTTGCACAACGGCCACAAGGACGTATGCTGGCCAAGAGCCCACTGGTCACAGCGTCACCTAAGGTCGTGCAAACCCCAAGACGAGCTTACGGACGACGAACCGAAGACACGCCCACTGACGCACCCTCCAGTGTGTGCGGGGCAGAGATATTTGTGCTCCCTTCACCTTTATTTGGCAGGTGCCTGCCTGCGCCCCCAAAACTGCCCTTTGGCCCTCTCGGTATACTCAGCGCTGTACTTTAAACCGGATAAACCCGGCTGTCTGGCCCTTATTAAAAACAGCTAAATCCTCCTGACAGGCGTGTTTTGAACGTTAAGTCTTTCTATTCCCCTTTTAGTTTTGTCTTAGGAAATAAACTGCACTCAACTGAGTCTGCAAGATTGAAAGGAGTTGGGGTGATTAGAAGTTGTAAAGGTGAGAATTAGCAATTTTTCCCCTTCTGTACTTTGATGCGGCAATTCTGCGTTTAATTGGTCTTGGGGGTCTTAAGGTAGGGGAAGGCACTGCAAGGAATGAGTCAGGGGTATTTCCAACAATAAATTGCAACTGCTTCCTTGTTTCTTTCAGTGCAGCTCTTCTCTGCAAGAGACTGTTTTTTGGTCCAGAAATTACTGTAATTCATGAACTCAGCTTAATAAAAAATGTGGCTAAAAATTTGGGGTTGATGAAAATGAAATGATGAAAAGAAAAGAGCAACTCTTTCTGTATTCGTCCAGGTTTATTTTCTGTAATGACACAAGTGTGTCAGGATATTGGAACTCACCTGCTTTTGGACTAAATGACCTGGCTTGTTGGAAAAGTCCTTCCTTCTGAAGTCAGGGTTTGGGTGGAGAGGGAGAATCTGAGCAGCAAGGCTTAGAGAAGTGAATCCAGTGGGGCCTAAAGCCTACCCCAGGGAATTTAAATCTAAAATAAATAAATAATGTCCTATGTTGTCGTAAGCAGGAGTCTACAAAAAAACTTTACTTTTTTAGTTAAAAGATGCTAAAATTTTAATGGATACTGTGAGGAAATCCTGAAATGTTTCAGTTCTGAGATATAGAAAAATTACTGCAGAAAATGTTTGCTTCCACTGAGAAGGAAATAGTTTTAAAAATGCTATTACTCAGTATAAACAGTATCACTTGATAAGTTGAACTGAAGTAATTTGATCTTTAAAGAACAAAAATGTACCGGGGGGCACCTGGCTGGCTCAGTCAGTAGAATGTAGGACTCCTGATCTCGGGGTCATGAGTTTGAACCCCATGTTGGGTATAGAGATTACGTAAAAAAATAATCTTTAAAAAAAAAAAACAAAAATGTACTCATTAGTGGACTGTGAACCTCAGTTCCTTGTGACAAGGTAAGACATATTCAAGGATGCTATATGACCCATCAGTTGTATTTGCCATCAAGGAAAAAAAGCCAAGTCATAACTCTTGTATAATATTATGTAGGAATGCAGCCATGGAAATGTTGTATCAAGACCAAGATAAATTTGCTGCCTCTTTTTGTGTTTTGTTTTGTTTTGTTTTGTTTTGTTTTAAATGCAAGGACAGATGTGACATTGGGCTCAGGACTGAATCAACTTAAAGCTCTACTGTAAATCATACTTGAAATTACACATCAGAAGTAATTAACTCCTCCACACCAGTTTGTTCACTTCTTTTATTCTAGCTGAGTTCCAGATGGTTCCTCAGTAATGGTATAGAGAACCTCCTAAACACTAATAAGCAGGCTTCTAGAATTACAAATTTGGGAAGTGAAAATGGCCTGAGGATTAGGAATATGTCCTGGCTTGTCACAAGGAACTGAAGTTCACAGTTGGCTAATAAGTACATTTTCGGTTTGGTTTGGTTTTGTTTTAAGATTTTATTTTTTTAAGTAATCCCTATACCAACATGGGGCTCGAACTCACGACCCTGAGATCAAGAGTCACGCAGTCCACAGACTGAGCCAGCCAGGTGCCCCCCAGTACATTTTTGTTATTTAAAGATGAAACTACTTTAGCTCAACTCGTCAATTGATAACTGTTTATAGGCCTCTTACCTAATAATTAAGTCCGTTCTCTTGACTTTTCCAGGCTTCAGCCATAACTTAAAGGGATAAAAGCAATTTGCAGTTATGTTCCCCCAGGGTAGAAGTTTCCATTAGAGCATCATGGAAGGGAACAGACACCTTCCTCGGGCTCAGGGCCTCCTCCACTTCTCGGGAAACACACACAGGATAGGGTCTTCCTTGAAGCCTCATAGTTTCGCTTCCTCCAGAGGGTGCACCCCTGCCCTGTCTGGGAATGAGATTAATTTGTATTTGCTGTCCTCACATCCCAGGAAGACATGTCTTCCGGGGACAATTCCATTTCTCTGTCCCACCCACTGGCAGCTTAACTTTGCCCAAGAACAGTCCAGGAGTTTGGTGACCGAGGAACGGGACAGGGACGTGCTTGGCTCCTGGGCAGTAGTAGTAACCCTTCTCTATACAGGTTTTTCTAAATTGAGAAATCACTTTTGTATTTAGTGTGACATCCTCAGTATCCATTAGTGTCCCTAGAGAAACATAATTCCACCAGAAACTCTGCATCTTTCGCTTTTAGCCTTAAAAGTTTCCTTAGACACGGTTTGTAAGAACTTGTCGAATGACCCCAAGTGCAGTTTTGGTGTTTTAGGTTTTTTTGTTTTGTTTTGGTTTGGTTTTTTTGTTTAAACCAAAACAGCCTCTTAAAAGAGGGGAAATACTAGCACCCATCATTTTGCTGATCTTGACGGTGTTGAGGGTTGGATAGAAGGATTCAAATAAACATGATATTGCAGAAATCATCTCGTTTTAGAAGATAAACCAACAGTCAGGAATAATGATACCATTTTTAAGAACATGTTACAGGGTCGGGTCCCCCCACACTCTAGTGGGATGGCCTTGGGAAAGCTATTTTCCCTCTGTCAAAGTGAAATGGGACGATAATTTCCATCTTCCAGGGTTGTGCGGGCTGCCTCAAAAACCACACATGAAGCATGTAACACAATGCTTTACACAGAGAATGTGCTCGATTCTAATGGTAAATATATTGCTATTAGCTTTTTATGCAATAGGGCTGTTGTGAATGTAGTGTTTAGTAGTCACCGAATTCTTGGTATTTTGTTTTTACACTGTAATGAAATAAATGAGAAGACCTGTGTCTTACCTTTTGTTCTCTTTAAAGGTTTCTTGAAGTCAAAATGTCACAGAAAATCCATGGCGGTTCTGTGGTAGAGATGCAAGGAGATGAAATGACACGAATCATTTGGGAGTTGATTAAAGAAAAACTCATTTTTCCCTATGTGGAACTGGACCTGCACAGGTAAGCAGCAAACTCAGAAAGCATAATCTAAGTGATTTCAGGGTATGACTGGTTGTTTAAATAACTATGGCTGTATCTTATGAATAAAGCTTTTCAGGGAGGGATGCCAAAATATAGGTATACGAAACTTCTATTTTAATTTTATTAATTTTATTTATTTTTAAGATTTACTTATTTTTAGAGAGAACACAGAGGGGAGGGGCAGAGTGATTCTCAAGCAGACTCCCCACAGAGCCCAAGCCCCATGACAAGGGGCTTGATCTCCCAACCCTGAGATCAGGACTTGAGCCGAAACCAAAAGTCAGACGCTTAACCAACTGGACCACTCAGGCGCCCCAAACTTTCTATTTTAATTTTGACATTATTGGCTGGAAAGGCTGGACTTACCATTGTTCTGAAGAAAAGAATTGTGATGAGAACAAAGTGATTCTCCACTCTTTCCAAGCCTCTATTTCCCCTGAAGGTGGCTCAGAGCAGCACAAGGTTTTTATTTGTGGAAGGGAAAATAATAGAGGTACAGTCTGTGTTGAACAGTAAAGTAATTGTAGTTAACACAGTTTTATCCTTTCTACCTACCTCTGTTTACTATCACTCTACTTAACTAGTCAGTGGACCTTTCCCCCCTATTCTTTCCTTGGCTTTTGCCCTTTTCACACAATTACAACACAGAAAGAGCCCTTGAAGTTATTTATACAAGCCCCACCTTTTTGTAGACAGTCCCTTAAACCTTTTGTGTTCTAAGGATTTGAGCCATTGCTCTTTTATAAAGTGTTTGTTTGGAGACAGATATGAAAGTCTCTGTGGGATTCTTCCTTCTGTTCCCTGTGATTTTTTATAAACTTGCTCATGCTCTTCATACATCCAAACAAGGAAGAGGCAGAATTTTTCCAAAAGGGATGTGGCTGAAGCCTGGCATGGCAAAATGTTGACCCACACAGTTTAGCCAAACTACAGCAAGTCTTAAGTATATTTGTCTTGACCCACAATTATTCATCAGACCCACGTGTTCCGAGGGCCTGTTGTTTTGCCTGGGTGTAGACACTTCATTCACGTGGTGTCATTAGACACTCTTTTTAGTTATTCTAAGCCCAAGCTATTGATAATGTCTATATTGCAACCCCGAGATGAAGCAAATACTTGCAGAGGTCAACCAAGCATATAGGAAACAAAGCATAAAAAACAAAAAACATCAAATGGGTTACGAAAGCATTTCATGAGCACTCTCCTGGTTCGGAACTTGACATGGCAGTAGGTGAATTTGCCAAGTTCTTGCCAGTGTAATGGCTGTAAAATGTGTTTATTTTCTGCAGGCTAGACAGTGGTCCAGGCCACTTACTCATTCTCTTCTGTTAGAGACGTTAAGAAGAGAAGCAAAAACCCCACTAATTTGCTGGTAGATTCTTCTGATGAGAAATGGTTCCTACGAACATGAAAAGTGCTGACCCCAGTCCTCATTTGAGTTAGGATTAGACATTTGTAATATTCAGCATTTCCTATGCCAGAAGATAAGAGAGTCAGTGGATTCCTTACACGTAAGTGAATTATCTTAAGACCAAAGCCGTTTGGAATAATTTTTATTTGGAAATACATTAAGATTGCTGTCTTTGTGTGTTTGCATCATGAGTTGAGATAGCGAAGGAAAGGAAAATGCAAAGACTAAAAGGAACTGAAAGGAGAAATCTAGAGGCTTAATGGGTTAGCAAGTTTTGAAAGCTGAAAAAAGCTGAAAAACTTCTTTGAAGTCTTGGAAGACAAAATGAATTGTTACATTACTGTTTTGTTTCTCCTGCTTCTGACAGACTGTGACATACTTGAGATAAAGCTTTAATCATTTTCTATGCTCCGTGGACAACCAACATTCTTCCCAGGTCTGAAAAACCTGCAGCCTGGGTATTGGTGTATATTACTATAACTCCCTGGGGGATGTAAATCCGTCATTGGATTCCATTATTTACCCAACAAACAGCAGGCTTATTTCCAGAACAAAGAAACTTACCTAAGAATTAGGGAAAGGTTCATCTTCTGACTAACTGGCATTAATGAAGAAGTCGGTAGCATTTTTGGCACGGGCTGTGGCATTTATAGCTCCTACCGCTTGAATGCCATAATACAAACAATCCTTTAAACCCTCTGACCCCTTTATTTTTAGAGCACAGTGTTTACTAAGGGAAAATTAAGTGCTTAGGCTTCCGTTTTTATGCTAATTTTATGGAAGGAAGTCTGCAAAAACGGTTGCTCATATGCCATGATTGCCTCTTGGTGCTGAAGAGCACGCAAAGGGGCAGAGCACAATGGCTTCCATTCAGTCTCCTTCTAGACAGCTTCCCACACCACAGGCGGGTGTGGCTCATAGTGCACCTCTCTTAGTGCTTTGTTTGGTTGGCAGCCGTCTTCTGGGTCTGAGGTACCCTAATCCTAAAAGTTGGCAGATTGAGGTGTATTTTGAGCCTTTCCTTTCTTCAGGACAGGCTCTGCGTGCCATCACCATGCATAGAATGGTGACACCCTCAGTCATTCATCAGTTTGTCCGGAGAGTTACGCTTAATGACTTTTCCCTCCCAGCTATGATTTAGGCATAGAGAATCGTGATGCCACCAATGACCAGGTCACCAGGGATGCTGCAGAAGCTATAAAGAAGTACCACGTTGGTATCAAGTGTGCTACCATCACGCCCGATGAGAAGAGGGTTGAGGAGTTCAAGTTGAAACAAATGTGGAAATCACCAAATGGCACCATCCGAAATATTCTGGGTGGCACCGTCTTCAGGGAAGCTATTATCTGCAAAAATATCCCCCGGCTTGTGAGTGGATGGGTAAAACCCATCATCATAGGTCGTCATGCTTATGGGGATCAGGTAAGTTGTGTTGGCGTAGTTGAATTCTCCATACTCTTTTTTTCGTGACCTTTGGCTGCCCAGAAGTTCTGATCTATATGTTTTATTCTTTTGGTGTCTACTCCCTTTAAGCGAGGTACAAAATTGAGAAGTGTGTATGTGTATATCTGTATATTTAGGTAGAAATAAATATAGATAAACTTATAGATAGGTACCTGTTTCAACACAAATGATTTTTTTTCAGATGTATTTTTTTCTTCCTGTGTCTTTTCTTTTTTTTAATGTGGGCTCCACCCCCAGTGTGGAGCCCAATGTGAGGTTTGAACTCACGACCCTGAGATCCAGACCTGAGCTGAGATCAAGAGTTAGAGCCACCCGGGCGCCCCCATATATCTTTTTCTTTTTTTTTTTTTTTTTAAGTTAAACATATGATATGGCGATTTTTGTACCATTTCCAGTGGTTCAGCCAAATTAGTGGTTCTTCACCCTGGGTATACAATAAGATCCATTATGGGTTTTTTTGTTTTGTTTTTTGTTTTGTCTTACTTCTTAAACAAATTTGGGTTTTTGTTTTAATTCCTGTATAGGAGTTCTGCCCTCCACCAGCTGAACCTGAATTTCATGAGGTTCAGACATTTTAAAGCTCCCAGGTGATGCCAGTGTACAGACAGGGTTGTGAACCACCAAAGATTATATTGAACATAATCTCTTCGTGCAAAAAAGGAAAAACTGATTCAGTAGTTGAAAGTATTCTCTTTAAAACATTCCTCTCCTCCTTGGAAAAGAAAGAAGTATTAGTTTCTGTACTTTTGTACCAGTAAGCTCATTGCCAAATTAAACAGAAAAACTGCCAACTAAACAAAATCCGTATTGAAACGGAGGTTTCGGACTTTCATAAAAAGCAGCTTATGTCCTGAAAGAGCCTTAAGAATAAGAATGTCTCATGCTGAAATCCAGAGGCTTTGATGTAGCAGTCCTCAGAAACAGTGTGGCCAGACCACTCTCTGTTCCTGGGGATGGGGTCACTGGGTCAGTCCTTGAGGATCAGCTCACTTTGTTCTACCCTGTGGTTCAAACTATCCCTTCATCCTGGCCAAACCTTCCAGAGGCCCAGGAGAGAGAACGTCGACAGGAGCACTACAAACTCGCATATCCCAAGAAGACCACTCTTAAGTTCTTATGAGTTCATGGTGTCTTTTTCATCCTCCACCACCCCCATCCCCAGCCCCCCAGCTTTCTTTTAATTGTTTTGGCATCAGTCACTTGGAAGAATGGTCATTCTTTTCATTAAAGTCCAGATTGAAAATTCCCAACCTAGGGTTGATTCAACTCAATGTGCATAAACCTCTACAAAGCATCTGTGAGGCTTTGGTGCCTCAGGGTCTTCCTTTTGAGAAATGGGAATAAGTTTCCACCATAGTGAAGGACTTTATATGGCAGAAATGTGCTGCGGAGAAAAGATATTTAATCTTCACAGTTACCCGATGGTTCTTTTCCCAGCTGTCATCAGGATTGCCCTATGCAAACGTAAATAAATAGGTATGGCTGGCAACTGTTGGTACCTGATTGTAAAAATGTTCTAATTTAAGTGCAGCAGAAATTCACAGATGCCTCGTGTGGGCCAGGCACATTTTTCCACCAGTGTAGCTCACTCCCATGAACAAGATGGCTGCCCTTGTACAGTGCTTCCCTGAGGGGCACCAACTAGCCTGTCCCAGCTGCTTCCACAGTCACTGCTGCTTTTGGACAAATCCTGGGCTGGTGTTAGTAGCGATCATAACCATGAAGAGACTGAGCCCTGAAGGTCTAAGGACCAGATCCCAAGTCTTTCAACCCTAGATGTGTTATTGCCACTATATCACAGTTCCTCCGTTGTAAGATTGATGGAAGAATCAAATGAGATAAGGAGACGATTCAAGTTAGTCACTTAAAGTACCTGTCATATAGTGAGGACAAGGCATTAGCTCTCGTCACCATCCGTGCTGTAGCTAGTGTGTTATCATCCCCCTGTGGAAAGACTTCCTTGACCTCCAGGTCATGGTCATTTCCTCTCCCTGTCATCCTACTGCATTTCATATCTAAGCCCCGCTTTGACATTTGAAAACTCTTAGGTTGCGTCTCACTTTTGTATGTCTTTGTTAGGATATAAGCTTCCTAAGAGAAAATGCTTTGTCATTCTCCTCTCCTTCTCGGTGCTCAGGAAACTGCTCTTTCCATGGGAGGCGCCCAGTAAATTCTGATTTCCACTCTACTGTAGGATCAACTTGCTTTGGGAACTCTCTGGACCTCTTTTTTCCCATCTCTAAAATAAATGACGGTTGAGCCTCACTGCCCTGTTTGTCTAGGTATCTTCCAGCTCTATATTCTACGATTTTTCTTCCCTTATAATTCTTGAAAGGATAGTTCGGTTTGGTTTGGTTTTTATACCTTTCTCCCCCCTACACAGTACAGAGCAACTGATTTTGTTGTTCCTGGGCCTGGTAAAGTTGAGATAACCTACACGTCAAGTGATGGATCCAAAAAAATGACATACCTGGTACATAACTTTGAAGGTAAGTCCATCATGAACTATATCTTTTCATTTTTTACAGATCATTTAGACACTATTGGTACTGTTTTTTAAAAGTTAGTTTTGTGGCTGCCAAAAATACAACCTGGACTCTACAGCATTTCTACAGGACCCAAAATCTAACATAAAGAAGTAATTGGCTTCCATGCCTTCCATGGGGTGGACTAAAGACACAAAAGGAGCCAGCCACTTAATTGGAAATGCATGTGGGCAAAGACAGGTAGATAGTTTTGCACTTCTCCTGAAACACAGAGGGAAGGTCGGCAGGAATCTGTTGTGCCTAAATTATGGAAATTAAATATTAATAATCCCGTATCACCTGTCACGTAATCTGCGCTTTGCTCTGGTAAGGGTTTGTATTTGAAAATGGTTGCGTTATATATTTGCTGAAATTTTCTTCTTGCCCTGAGTGTTTATTCTGTGAAAGTGAACATTTCTTTTTTTGCCTTGTCTTCCCCACCATCCTGCTGCTTGAAAGGTCTACTGTGTCAAATGCCACCCAAAGGTTGTTG
The DNA here is from genome assembly GCF_009762305.2 of Zalophus californianus. Classification (NCBI taxonomy): domain Eukaryota; kingdom Metazoa; phylum Chordata; class Mammalia; order Carnivora; family Otariidae; genus Zalophus; species Zalophus californianus. The sequence continues at coordinate 167,394,454 of NC_045597.1, read as the reverse complement.
AAAGAACAGAGAACGCCTCTCTCTCTCCACTCCTGAAGTAGTTAAAAGCTCTCATACAAACAAAAGCTCAAAGCTGACCTAGCCCTTGTTCTCTTTGCCTCCTCTGAGTAATAATATCATTTTAATGGAATCTCGTCCTGCGGGTTTGGGCCTTGCACATTTTGAGCCTAGGTTGGCCCTGGGCAATGGCACAGATTGAAGTGCTTTCTTTCAGTAACTACAGAGCTCACCAAGGAAGAGTCGTGAAACACTAGTGATGACATGTAGCATAATTATTTCTGCCAGTGAGGTATGAACCTTCAGTCTCCTCCAGGAAAAGATGAGAATTCTCATTCGATATTTGAAATGCCAATTTTTTCTCAATGGCTGAAGAAGGAGCACACACTCAGAGTTGAAAACACATCTGTGAAATTTTTTAAAAAGTGTGAAAGACAGCTTAAAATGGATTCACCCTTTCTTGAGTGTATATCTGGTCCATATTAGCACTTTTTAGTATTTTTGGTATCTTCAGGATCCTGAAGACCGTGTGTTTCTCACTTCTATTGCCCTTTCAAAACAAGTTAGGATGTCCTTTTCTAGAATTGACTTTCTTCCGATCATGTGCCTCGGCAACTCATGGAATATTCACGTTTGAAGCCTGGCCGGGACTTTTTGAAGCCCTGGGAGCTGGGAATTGGGTGCTTGGGTGGTGGTGGGTGGATTTGGACGTGTTACAACTCTAGCCCATTTACCCTTCTCCTTTTTCCTCTCTTCGGGGTCCCCTCCACAGACGGTGGTGGTGTGGCTATGGGGATGTACAACCAAGATAAGTCGATCGAAGATTTTGCACACAGTTCTTTCCAGATGGCTCTGTCTAAGAGTTGGCCTTTGTATCTGAGCACCAAAAACACGATTCTGAAGAAATATGATGGACGTTTTAAGGACATCTTTCAGGAAATATATGACAAGTAACTACAGTTCTTTTTTTTTTTTTACTTTGTCTTTTTCCTAAAATAAGCTAGGATTTCTAATATAGAATTTCCATCCTTATCCCTTTGATTCTGGGGCAAATTGAGTGAAAACCATCACTATCCCATAAAGTAAAGGGCACAACTAAGATTTAACAGATGTGAAACAAGCCATTCTTGAGTTGCTTTTAGAAGGTAAATGCTTTCAAATAAAGGTCCCACATTTAGTTTTTTCAGAGCAAGAATTGTTTAATGTTTGAATGTAGGTGCCCGGTGATTGACAGAAAGTTCTAATTTTGGGGGGTCACTGGCTGGCTCAGTCAGTGGAGCATACGACTCGATCTCAGGGTTTTGAGTTCGAGCCCCATGTTGGGTGTAGAGATTATTCACAAATAAAATACTAAAAAAAAACAAAAACAAAAGAGGGCCACCTGGATACCTCAGTCGGTTAAGCATCCAACCCTTCATTTCGGCTCAGGTCATGATCTCAAGGTCATGAGTTCGAGCCCCTCCCCCTCCTTCGGGCTCCGTGATGGGCAGAGAGCCGACTTAAGATTCTCTCTGCCCACCCACCCCCAGCTCGTGCTTGCTCTCTCTCTCTCAAAAAAAAAAAAAATTATAATTTTTCAAGCTTATGCATATGAGTTTCTGAGTTGGGCACATTTCCACTCTTTCTGAAGCCCATTGTTGTGATTTAGAACTCTGCCTTAGTGGAGTCATTTGAACTTAGTTCAATATTTATAACAGCTTCAAGTTCAACAACATGGGAGCATGTGTTAACTTTTAAGATGGCATAACTTCCTTTTAGTTGCATGTGTTGAGGCCAGGGCTTCGGTTTTAGGTATCTTTCCTAAGACATCTTAATTCCTCTTCCTGCTACCCATTCATACCAATCCTAGGAGCTGTCCTAGTTTCCTGAAAGATACAGAGTGGTAGAATCATATTTTTCCTCCATTATTACATTTTTTTTAAGATTTTATTTATGGGCGCCTGGGTGGCTCAGTCGTTAAGCGTCTGCCTTCGGCTCACGTCATGATCCCAGGGTCCTGGGATCGAGTCCCGCATCGGAGCCTGCTTCTCACTCTGCCTCTCTCTCTCTCTGTCTCCTATGAATAAATAAATAAAATCTTTAAAAAAAAAGATTTTATTTATTTATTTGAGAGAGAAATGGAGAGGGCACAAGCAGGGGGAGGGAGAGGGACCAGCAAACTCCATGCTGAACCAGGAGCCCAAGGTGGGGCTGGAGGCGGGCTCGATCCTGGGACCCTGAGATCATGACCTGAGCCGAAGTCAGATGCTTAAGCCACCCATGTGCCCCCATTATTACATTCTTAAAGTAAGCTGTATCTCAAGAATCTGATCAGTAGTGTACTGAAAACTAAAAATAGTGCTGGGGACACTCTACTCTCTCCCTTATTCTCCATCTCTGCGAAGGAAGTGAAATCACTCTAACAGGTGGGGACATGGGGTTTCACAGCTAAAAAATGGGCAGGATTTGAGCTTAGGTCTATCAGATTCTCAAGTCTGTGCTGCTTCTACTAAAAAATGCTGCTTCCAGCTCCACCCTCTTTGGGGAAGCAAGTGCTGTCCCTAGTAACACTAATTTTCTTTTTTTTTTTTTTTTAAGATTTTATTTATTTATTCATGAGAGACAGAGAGAGAGAGAAGCAGAGGGAGAAGCAGGCTCCCAAGGAGCAGGGAACCCGATGTGGGACTCGATCCCAGGACCCTGGGACCATGACCTGAGCCGAAGGCAGACGCTTAACCATCTGAGCCACCCAGGTGCCCTAATTTTCTTTTTAATTTCCTTTTCTCTCTTGCTTCTTAGGCAGTACAAATCCCAATTTGAAGCCCAAAAAATCTGGTATGAGCATAGGCTCATTGATGACATGGTGGCCCAAGCTATGAAATCGGAGGGAGGCTTCATCTGGGCCTGTAAAAACTATGATGGCGATGTGCAGTCAGACTCCGTGGCCCAAGGTAAGGAGCTGTGGGACCGAGCAGAGGTGGAGCTCAGGTGGTGGCACATAGGTCATGCCACAGTAGTTCTCTAGTTTGGGAAGGGGGGTTTTGCAGCCCTTCGTTTGTTAAATGCTGAAATGATAAGCACTGCGAGCCATCCTGTTCCATCTGACACAAGCAGAGAAGCCCAGGGCTGTTCACAGAAATTCCAAGAACCAGGGGCTTTATGCCAGAGGTAAGGGCCAAATCAACAGAAACTCTCCCTGCCCCGATTTCTTCAGCACCAAGCTGCCCTTCAGTTTCAATTATCCATGGCAGCTATGTAAACGTGAATCTTCCCCTGATAAACGTTTGTGTTAACTTTAATCCTGTTTGCTTTTCCCCAGGAAGTACTACTTTTTCTTTTCTCTTATGAAAACTTAAGCAACTCCTACCAGTTTGAAAATTGGTAGATCAACCCAGGTTTATGTCAGATAAATGAGTTAGACAACTCTCTTTACCCTCCCTCCCTCTGTTTCTCCACATCCTCATAATCCTTTGGGCTGTGTTCAGTAGAGGAAGGAGTAGTGCTTTATGATGCTTCCAGGGCGGGTAAGGGAAAGTATTCCTTATGAGCAGATTTCTTGGGAAGGGACCCAAATCATTCCACCCTTTCTAAATGTCCTCATAGCAGCAAAGAGTATCTGGATGGATCTTTCAAATTCAAATGTCAAGATATGGAGGGCTAAAGGACTTTGAAATAGGACTTCGGAAGTGCAGGGTCTGGCAGTGCACTGATAAGGGAGCAAGGCTCTGTGTCTGGGCAGAGCCTGTAGATAAATGTGACCTCAGTGCCGCTCAACAGGCAAAAGCAACAGTGCTGTCTGCATGTCCAGTCTTTCCTTTTTTTTTTTTTTTTTTAAGATTTTATTTATTTATTTGACAGAGAGAGACATAGCGAGAGCAGGAACACAAGCAGGGGGAGTGGGAGAGGGAGAAGCAGGCTTCCCGCAGAGCAGGGAGCCCGACGTGGGACTCGATCGCAGGACCCCGGGATCACGACCTGAGCCGAAGGCAGACGCTCAACAACTGAGCCACCCAGGCGCCCCTGTCCAGTCTTTCCTAGGATATGAGCTACTGTGGACTCACACCACTTATGTCCTCAGTTTTGACCGTGGTACCAACTAGTGTCCTGATATTAAACATAAGCAAACTCACTATGGATATGGTCCTGAACTTCTCCAACCAATAAATATTTGGGAGTCTACCAAAGCCTCAGACCAACACAATGATATGAAAGGAGCTACTAGTCCCATGCAGAAGTTTCTAACGATACTCAGAAATGAGTTAAAAAAAAAAACAAAAAACATTGTTTATGTATCTACTCTCAAACCAAAAAAAAGAAAAACACACAAAAAAAACAAACGTAGCAGCCTGTGATAAATTTGCATTATTAACCCCACAGGTGCTATTGGACGGTAGCTAAAACAGAAAAAGACATTCTTCAAATTCAAGTATAAAAGAGTGAATAAGAGAAGGAAAATCAATTGTCTGGACTTAAAAGTGCTAATGTCGTTCTCTGAAAAGGAAGCCACAGAATGGGACTGTCTTGTTGGGACTTTTACTGGGAGCAAGGGCAAGAGGGGTATTCTTGGATCATCCCATCCTGTTTTCAACCTGCCTTTCCAGTCCCAGTGAATCTGAGCAGCTTGATGGCAGGACACAACTCTGATCTTTATTTTCCTGGAACAGCACAGCATCTGCACATAAGAATAGTGGTAATATGGGGCGCCTGGGTGGCTCAGATGGTTAAGCGTCTGCCTTCGGCTCAGGTCATGATCTCCAGGTCCTGGGATCAGGCTCCCTGCTTGGCAGGGAGTCTGCTTCTCCCTCTCACTCTCCCTCTGTGCTTGCTCTCTCTCTCTCTCAAATAAATAATAAAATCTTAAAAAAAAAAAAAAGCAATATACTGAGCTCTTACTCTGTGGCAGGTACTGTTCTAAGGAAGATGAATATATATTCTTTTCACATATATTCACAAATATATGTGTATTCATCTAATTCTCGCAACAATCCGGTGAAGGAGGTGCTTTGATTATTTCCATTCTACAGGTAAGAAAACTGAGTCACAGTAGCAAGGAAGTCGCAGTACTAGGGTAGAAGGCAAGCAGGCAGATCCTGAGTTCTCCATCCCAGAGCAGGTGCCTCTGAGATAGACAAGTGAAGAAGAAGCGTAGCCTCTCCAGACTCTTTGATCCTGATCTCTGTAGCAGGGACCTTGCTTCCTGAAAGGTGGAATTACTGATGACTACACATGCTTATGCTTATTTTCCTGAGACTGCTCATCTCCGAGAGATGGAGTGCTCTTCCTGCAGTTGGACCCAATACTTCATGCTTTGCCACTTCAGGTTATGGCTCTCTTGGCATGATGACCAGCGTGCTGATTTGTCCAGATGGCAAGACCGTAGAAGCAGAGGCTGCCCACGGGACTGTGACACGTCACTACCGCATGTATCAGAATGGACAGGAGACGTCCACCAATCCCATTGGTAAGATCGTGTTTACTGCTACCCTGATTTCCACCCAAAAAGTGGTGATCTCCAAAGGGAATCAGATGTGCTGCTTTGGCTGCCCAATGCCTTGTGTATAAAATCATCACCAAACAGTGCATCTTTTCTACTGATAAGAGCCATTTGAGGGTGCTTCTTGAAATTACACAAATAGATTTTTTTTTTAATTTCTATTCAGTAAAAGTACTTCCAGTTCTTATATAACCCGTGTGGATAGCGTCTAATGGAATCAGTCACCAAAACAACAACAAAAAAAAATTGTTCTAATTTTGGGAACTGAAACATTTGGGAATCCCTCTTGGTATGATCCAAGTGTTGGTTTTTTGGTTTTGTTTTGTTTTGCTCTTTCAGCTTCCATTTTTGCCTGGACCAGAGGGTTAGCCCACAGGGCTAAGCTTGATAACAATAAGGAGCTCAGTTTCTTTGCCAAGGCTTTGGAAGAAGTCTGTATTGAGACCATTGAAGCTGGCTTCATGACCAAGGACTTGGCTGCTTGTATTAAAGGTTTGCCCAAGTAAGTATAAGATGCCCTGAGCTCTGCAGTCAAATCACCGCATATTTTTTCTGGGCTCAAAACATTCTTTTCTGGGCTCCAAACATCAGGGCTTTTTGGAAGTACATGAATTGTTATTTATCACATACCTCAGGGATCAATAGACACTTATCTATAGAATGCCGACAGTAAGCATTTCAGACTTTGTGGGAACATACAGCCTTTTCAAAACTATACAGCTATTGAATTTTGCCACTGTGGAAGGAGAACAGTCATAGATGATGTAGAAGCTAGTGGATGTGGTAGTGTTCCAATCAAACTGATTGCAAAACCAGACTAGCCTGGATGGAGTCCAGGGGCCAGGCTGTAGTTTGCTGACCTCTGATTCAGTTGATGATCTTTGGGTGACAAGGTTCTTTTTAACAAAATTATAGACCGTTGAAACAAAGGGACCTCCAAGGCTATTGTACTCTATCCCTTTAATTTCTTCAATTTATGGGTAAGAAAAACAGCTCAAGTTTTATTTTTTAACTTTAAAAGATTTTATTTATTTATTTGACAGAGAGAGCACAAATAGGCAGAGTGGCAGGCAGAGGGAGAGGGAGAAGCAGACTCCCCACTGAGCAGAGAGCCCGATGCAGGGCTCAATCCCAGGACCCCGGGATCATGACCTGAGCCGAAGACAGACGCTTAATGGACTGAGCCACCCAGGCGCCCCAACAACACAAGTTTTAGATGCCCACTTGGTCATAGTCCCAATTATCTATAACCAACCAGCAGATATTCGAGGCCCATTTATTGCCCAGGATTTTTCTCAGAACATGGTAGCCCATATCCCAGCTGGATTGGCTGCTAATCAGAGACTTCTCCCTCACAGGTGGTCACTATTGACTCACCTCAAGAAACCCTACTAAAGTTTAACACCAGTCCCAAGTCCCAACCGTGCATCCTCCAAGATTTCCGTTAGGGTCAGTATACCTCAGTGATGAGGATATACTCAACCACTATGTCGTTCTTATCTTAAATTTCTGGCAAGAACAGTGTTTGAAATGTGCTTATCAGTATGTTACCTTTGTAGCCTATTTGAATAGGCACCTATCAGCAGGATTACTTTAGCCAGTCCGTTACCTTTTTTTTTTTAAGTAAGACAATGATAAAAATAAGCGTTCAGACTTTTTTAAGGACATATGACAATTTGTAGGAATGTAGATGAAAGCATGGCTGTTCCCCTGAATAGGTTTTGTTATTTTTAAGAATGAGGAATAAGAAGTGGGATGATTTCAGTCAGGCATTAGTCTGAATGGAAGCTCTGTGATAGCTTCACCCTCCAAGACTCAGGGCAAGGGACATCCTGTGAAGGTGCAGGGGTCAGCCCCTTGAACCTTCAGCACGGTCATAAAGCCATATATTCATAGCTTGTTAATATTAGTGTTCTTCTAGACATAAATAAAATGCTACCTATGTAGCATTTCTAGGACTTTCCCTCTACCTGCTACCAGACCAGAGACAAACTAATTTCTTTCTCTTCTTTTTTCTCCTTTATTAGCGTGCAACGTTCTGACTACTTGAACACATTTGAGTTCATGGACAAACTCGGAGAAAACTTGAATATAAAACTGGCTCAGGCCAAACTTTAAGGCCATCCCTCAGCTGAGGAGGATACGTGTTTTTGGTAACTAGGTCCACTGGTTTACATTTTCCTGTATAACACTCAAGGGTAAAGGTAAAATCAATTTTGTAATTTGTTTAGAAGCCGGAGTTTATCTTTTCTATAAGTTTACAGCCTTTTTCTTACACGTACAGTTATGCCACCCTCGTGAACGTGGCAGGGGACTTTTTTAAATTTTATTTTATTTTCTACTGGAACCCAGGAGTTACTTCAGTGCTCATTTGTACTCGTAGTCACTTTTTCTCATGTTCTAATACAAATGACCAAAATGAAGAGTGCTCGAAAGGGTAAACTGTAGCCACAGTATTGTTCCTGAAAATATGAGTGAAGTACAAATTCACCCTCTTCACCACTCTGTGGCCTGGGGCGCTGGGTGGTTTTGGTGTAACAGATGTCCCATCACGTGACGTAGAGCTGTCCAGGAAACTTGCCCATAATTTGGAATGAAAAGCAGAGGTGTAACTAAAACCTGTTGGAGACACCGCGGTCACTTTTGTAAAGAGCTCTTCTTAAATGTTTTGAAAATGCTAAATATTTGTGAGGCGACTGGAGAGTTTGGAATCCCGAATAAATACTACCTGGGGGTCTGTCCTCTGTGTGTGTCACCTCCTCCCGCCCTTGTGTGGCCTGAGTATTATGCTACCCTGAACAGCATATTTCATCCAAGTGCAATAATCCAAGCTGCACCTTTTTTGGACTTTTGCTGGCCCATTTTATTTCCCTTATATAAATGTGATTTTTTTCAGAAGTTGATTTTAAACACTATTCTAGTCTGTTCTTCATCCGAACTACTAATTGTAATTAAAATTCAGTGCTAATGACTAGTCTTCTTGGGTTTTTATTTATTGAATATACTTTGGGTGCCTGGCAGGCACATGCTAGGTCCTGGCCACAGGAATTTGATTTTGAACAGTCTCTGCCCTGAAGGAGTTTACTGTGGTGGAAATGGGTAAGTGAACGGTAAGAATTGGATTCTACAGTGAGAGGGAAAGAAGACCGAAGACAGAACAAAGGAGGTAACCGGAATATTAGGGAATCAAGTGTAGGCACATGCTAAGGAGTATACGTATGATCATGTAAGTTAATTGGAAGCCAGTGAAGACTTAAGGGAGGGACATGATCATATTTTCCTTTAAAAAAAATAGCACAGCTTGTATGAAGAATGGATAGTAGTGGAGGAGGGGGTGGTGGGCACAGTCCAGGAAGGAAGGCCAGTTATCAGGGTATTGTGATACTTCAGGCGGGAAATGATGAAGATCTGAACTGGGGCAGTTGCCCTGGGGATGGAAGAAGCAGGGTGGGTCCCCGAGAAGAGAAGAGAATGGATGGGGATCGGTGGGTACCCAGGGGATGTGGGAAAAGCAACACGTCAAAGAGGTTTCCCACATTTCCAGTTCACACCTGAAGAAAACCAGGTCAGCAGCCCAGCAGTAGCCATATACTATGGGGAAAGAAACTGAGAACTCGAGAGGCACTTTGATCAGGCGCACACAGTACCTCAGTGGCCATCTTGGCCTGGAAGCCAGGAATCCTCATCGCTGAGCTGGGGCTCTTTCCATGGGACCTGCACATTTGCAGGTTTGGATGGATGAAGAAAGCATCGCGTGGAACAAGTGATGCCATTGGATTGGATGACCACTGGTCCCTCCAGCACTCACAAACATCCTGGGAGGTGATCAGATGAATGTTTGTGGCTGCAAAGTCCCGCCTCAACGTCTATCAGATCAGTATTTGGCCAAGAACCGGTTAATGTTCTAAAATATTTAGTGAATGAACAGATGCTGACCAATACATGCCTAGGCTAATGGTTTACTTTGTAACAGCATCAGGATCAGAATTGTTGACCTGGAAAATGACTCCAGCTTCGCAAAACACTGAAGGCAGCAGGATCAAGGAACAGAGAAGACAGGAGTCCCACACTTCGAAATTCTCTCAATTGCAAGTACTATTTCTTAAGTAGAATTTTTAACTGAAAATACTTCATAACTAATCTTCACAATTAGAATCACAGCTCCCTTGTATTTTTCCCGGATACAGACTGTCCTCCTAAGGCACTCCCAACAAGTGATTTTCCATCCTCCATTTGAATATTTCTATCATAAAAATTTCTTCCACATTAAGGGTCTTGTCTGTTCCTGTTGAGAAGGAGCTAAGATATGAAACGAATATAAAAAATATTAAGAAAGACTAGTGTTTATATAAATACTGAAAAATTGTATATTCTGTTATCTCTGTACTATTAGAAATTTTACTTCATAGGCCCTATTCTTAACATTAGGGAGAGTGCAGCATCCAAACTGCTAATTCCTCTGGAACAAGAAAGTTGAAAACTCTGGATGGTATCTCAGACTCAAAAGAGGTGACCTTTGCAGACAGCATAGCATTGTTTGTAATTTTTAATTTTGATATTATTTCAGACTTATAGAAAAATTATGAAAATTGTATGAGGAAGTCCCATAACGTTTTGCCAATTTTTTACTTTTGCACCCTTCGTTCTGTCTCTCTCGTCTTTCTCCCTCCCTACACACACACACACAACACACACACACTTTTTTTTCCTGAACCATTTCAGAGAAATTTGAAGACATTGTGCCCCTTCACCCTTAATCCAGTGTGTATTTCCTAAGAACAAGGACATCCTCTTATATAACCATACTACGATTGTCAGTCAGGAAATTTAACATTGATATAATGCGATACGGTCCCTATTCAAATTTCAGCAACTGCTCCCCTAATCTTTACGAGGTTTCCCTCCGAGGTCCAATCCAGGATCATACATCGCATTCAATTGATCATAGCTCTTAAGCCGCCTTTTGCCTGAAACAGTTTCTAAGCCTTTCTTTGTCTCTCTAGACCTTGACATTTTTGAAGAGTACAAGCTAGTATCTTGTAGAATGTCCCTCAGTTTGGGTTTATCTGATGTTTCCTTGTAATTAGATTCAAGTTATGCATTTTGGGCAGAAATACCACTGAAGTGATAGAGGGGCAGAGGGAGAGAGAGAGAGAGAGAATCTTAAGCAGACTCCACACCCAGCATGGAGCCTGTCGTGGGGCTCGATCTGATGACCTGAGATCATGATCTGAGCTGAAATCAAGAGTCAGACGCTCAACCGACTGAGCCACCCAGGCACCCCAACCCGTGTTCTGTTTCTTGACATGGGTGATAATTATAAGAATGCCTTGTAATAATTTATTAAATTGTTTTTTGTGGTCTACTCTGTCAACTCTATTTCACAATAAAAAGGTTAACAAATATATTAGGAAACCTGCTCTGAATCCCATGGACTAATGACACAGGGCCACACTCTCCAGAGACAAATCAAGAACTTTCTCTCCAATGTCAGCTGACCCTGCTGTTCAGGCCTTCTGTTTTGCCTTTGACAGAGTGACACATTCCAGTCACATTGTCTCTAACCTTTTCAAATATAAGCTGTGAAGTGTTTCTCTAAGAAGATGCTCTACGCCTGTAATTTCAACCAGCCTGCACACCAAGAATTATGAATAGAGATGCTTGAGCGTCCTTAGGTGGCTTTTTGGACTTCCCTTCTCTCACCTTGATGAATCCATGACACTTTCTTGTTAGGAGTACTTGGGTGTAAAGCTCTCATTTGGCTTCTGCCTAAGAATTACTCTCTTCCTCGTTGGCTTTGCCTTGTTTTGCCTGGTGCACTCTTTATATGTTCAGAGATGAAGGTCCAAGGCATTTTCTAACTGAATCACATTTTCCTCTTTTCAAATCACTAGTTCAAATTTCTTCCTTTTCTTCCTACTTCAAGAGATATTCAGGCATTTCTTACAGGGTTTTACTGTGAATTTCCCAAGTAAACTTCGAAATGTTTAAATTATATGATAGAAACTAAAAATTTAACTCTGACTCTGAATTTTGATTCTAATACCCTAAAGCTACTTTCATCTGTTTCACTTAAATTTTCCATGTTTTCTGGTTGCAGTTACTCCATTTGCTAAAATTACTCAATGGCTTTATTTTTTAAATCATGTTCCTATTTTTATTGTTTGAGCCAGCCTACTCATTGCTGCAAATTAATTACCACACCCTCGTACTATTCCATAAAGACCTACAACTTGGATCTCAGCCAAAGTTTTTAATCTGGTTTTGGCATCTGGATCAAATTCTTTATATGAGGGATCCTTTTGCTTGTTTGTTTCTTTATCTTTGAATACAGTTCACCCAAGAAATAGATTTGAGTACATCCTCTAATCCCTGACACTCTCTTGGGACACCAGTGTCTCATAAGACCCACAGCCTCTAGATGGGGGTACTTCTCTTCAGGTCAGGCTATACCAGGGATTCACATTGTACTAATTCTAAGAGCCAACCAGCTTGGGTTTTGAATCACTGACTTTGTTAACAGTGTTTTAGTGAGATTCTTTACTATTATGACGGGAAGACTTTTTAGACTTTATTTGGAGTTAACTTGGGTCTTCCTTTCCATGAATATAGTCTCCAAATTTCCTGAAGCTACGGCAGGGTAAACAACACCTTTATCGGGACTCTGAGGGCTGGAATCCTTGCCCTCTAGCACAGTTGTGGCTAACCCCTGGTTTGGTGCCATCTGTTCTATTTGCTCAGTCAATTGCTGGAAAAGTATCAGGCCTGATGTAACCACTTCATAAGCTCCCAGCCGAGGGGTGGCTCAGATGGTTAAGCATCTGCCTTCTGCTCAGGTCATGATCCCAGGGTCCCGGGATCGAGCCCCCCCACCCCCCCGCCCCGCATCGGGCTCCCTGCTCAGCAGGAAGTCTGCTTCTCCCTCTGCTGCTCCCCCTGCTTGTGCTCTCTTCCTCTTTCTCTGTCAAATAAATAAATAAAATATTTTTAAAAACCTCCCAGCTATTTGAGACACATAAAGGATGGAATTTTCCTACTCACACATTTACTCCTAGTCCAATTCTCCAACTTGGGGGAGTGGTTTGAGCTCTTATCTTTCTCAAAGTCTCCAGCTATGGGCTCACTAGTGATTTTGTATACAGACATGGTATTTGAATCTTATTACTTGCACTGTACATGAGACATTAACCCATTTGTATTCTCAATACATTTGGAATGCTTTTAGTACTTCCATCAGAAACAAAGATGTGCATGGGATACCTTCTCAGAGACAAGAATTCATGAGCCTTTCCACTTGAAATAGTTTGCAGATGGTTATTTTAATTATATAATGTGTCAGTCACCTTTAAGGTATAGCAGGCCACTAACTATTTTGCCTAAAAATAGCATAGTGGGGATCAAGTCATTGGGTTATCTTTTACGTAGCTAATACCATGTTTTTTTCTGATATAAACTTCATATGGTTCAAAGCCACAGCTTAAAAAATATATAGTCAGGGCACCTGGGTGGCGGCTCAGTTGGTTGAGTTTCCAACTCCTGATTTCAGCTCAGGTCGTGATCTCAGGGTCCTGAGATTGAGCCCCAATGGTGGGCTACACTCACTGGGGAGTGTGCCTCTCCTTTTGCCCCTCCCCCTGCTTGTACACATGCACGCTCTCTCCAATAAATCTTTTTTTAAAAAATTAAAAAATATAAAGCCACTACAATAACTGTGAGGTAATCCGGCCTTGCAGTAGATGTCACCACAGCCCATTAAGAAGAATCTATTAAAAGAAAATGCTCAACATCACTAGCCATCAAGAAATACAAATCAAAACGACAATGAGATAGCACTTACACCAGTTAGAATGGCAAAAATTAACAAAACAGGAAACAACAAATGTTGGTGAGGATGTGGAGAAAGGGGAACCCTCTTACACTGCTGGTGGGAATGTAAGCTGGTACAGCCACTCTGGAAAACAGTATGGAGTTTCCTCAAGGTGTTAAAAATAAAGCTACCCTATGACCAAGCAATTGCACTACTAGGTATTTACCTCAAAGATACAGATGTAGTGAAAAGAAGGGGCACATGCACCCCAATGTTCATAGCAGCAATGTCCACAATAGCCAAACTGTGGAACAAGCCGAGATGCCCTTCAGATGAATAGATAAAAAAGATGTGGTCCATATATACAATGGAATATTACTCAGCCATCAGAAAGGATGAATACCCACCATTTGCATCGACATGGATGGAACTGGAGGGGATTATGCTAAGTGAAGTCAAGCAGAGAAAGACAATTATATGGCTTCACTCATATGTGGAACATAGGCAATTGCACAGAGGACTACAGGGGAAGGGAGGGAAATCTGAAGGGGGAGAAATCAGAGAGGGAGACAAACCATGAGAGACTATGGACCCCGGGAAATGAACTGAGGGTGTCAGAAGGGAGTGGGGGTGGGGTATGGGGTAGCTGGGTGATGGGCATTAAGGAGGGCCCATGTTGTGATGAGAACTGGGTGTTATATGCAACTAATGAATCATTGAACACTACGTCAAAAACTAATGTTGTACTATACAGTGGCTAACTGAACATAATTTAAAAAAAAGTCAATGACAAGGAGAAAATCTTGAAAGTAGCAAGAGAGAGGCTAATTATCATGTATAAGGATCCTCAATAAAATTAATAGCTAATTTGTCATCAGAAACCATGGAGTCCAGAAAGCAGTGGAATGATACATTCAGAGTGCTGAGGGAAAAAAAAAAAACCCAGCCCAGACACACTTGAGAATAGTTGAATCTATATGTAGGAATGGCCTTCACTTGGAATGAACGCTGAGGGTAGTTAGATTACCGTTGAACTCCCTTTTTTATGACCAGAATCTGTTCAGCCTAAAAACCTGTCAATGGATATATCCCAAGGAAACACCCTGCATCTTACTGGTATACCAACATTTAAAAAATAATCTAGCGCTGTTGAGTCGCAGACCTGTACCTCTGAAACAAATAATACATTAAATGTTAAAAAAGAAGATAGTAGGAAGGGAAAAATGAAGGGGGGGAATCGGAGGGGGAGAAGAACCATGAGAGACTGTGGACTCTGAGAAACAAACTGAGGGTTCTAGAGGGGAGGGGGATGGGGGGATGGGTTAGCCCGCTGATGGGTATTAAAGAGGGCACATATTGAATGGAGCACTGGGTGTTATATGCAAACAATGAATCATGGAACACTACGTCAAAAACTAATGATGTAATGTATGGTGATTAACATAACATGATAAAATTAAAAAAAAAAATAACCTAGTGTATGGGGTGCCTGGGTGGCTCAGATGGTTGAGCGTCTGCCTTCGGCTCAGGTCATGATCTCCAGGTCCTGGGATCGCGGCCCATGTCGGGCTCCCAGCTCAGTGGGGAGTCTGCTTCTCCCTCTCCCTCTGCCTCTCCCCCTGCTTGTGCTCCCTCTGTCTCTCTCTCTCAAATAAATAAATAAAATCTTTTTAAAAAAAATCTAGTGTATAGAAAGTTTGGATTTCTACCAACCCCTAAAAAGTCTTTTTAGTTGTTTTTAACAGCTAATAACTCTAATTTATTACACACATTTATATCTACCATACAGTTTCTTGCACTCTCTCTTAAATAAGTAAGAAAATAAAATCTTAAAAAAAAAAATGAGTTTCTCTGAGTCTAGACGAGTGAATCACTTAAGGGCCCACCATCAAAAAAGAGAAGTGTCAAGAAGATTACTGGTTCCAAGCCAAAGATGGTTCAGTTGTAGACAATTAATTTGAGATAGGCAGAACACCCAACTAGGGAATTTCAAGCAGCATCAGAGGATGAAGAATTGAAGTCAGGGCCAGAGATGTAGACAATAGTTGAAGTCTGGTAGATTCGCTGCAGGAGAAAAGAGCGAAATGAGAACCATAGATGGTCGCTGATGGGCCACATTTAGGAAGCCAGAAGAAGAATCAGTGAAGGACAAAGAAGGAACAATCTGGAAGACAGAGGAGGTCAGTGTCAAAGACAGGGCAAAAGCTAATTCCTCTGGAAAGGGGTAGGCACATAGGTAGATGTTAGAGACCAAGGTGAACGTAAACTAAAGGACAATCACTAAGAATCACTGGCAACTCTTGATAATCATACTCTAAAAGGCATACTAGGATTTTTAAATTCATGTTTTACTCATTTGTATGAAGCTTACAACATTCTCATCTCCTGAACTGACATTTTCTGCCATCTCTGATTAGGAATCACGTTGAACAAAGGCCGTAGAATCATTATCGGCATGGGAACAAAGTAAAGGGCATCACCTGAACAACTGAATAAAGCCCTACGAAAACTTCATCTCCTATGGAAACTCTAAACCTACACATTCATTCAACAAACATGATTTGAGGGTCCACTGTGTGCCAGGCACTGGCCTAGGCACTGGACACACTGTGGTGAGTGAGACTTGGACCTGGCTCCTGGAAGCTTTAATATTTCACCATTTTCATACTACACAAAGAGAGGGGAGCTGGTGAGATTATATATAATTTTAGATCAGCACTAGGGGCCCATATGTATAAAATATACAGGCAACTTTTTTAACACAGATATAAATAATTTATTTCAATAATTATGTCAATTGCTCATGGAGGATCCAGCTTTGTTGTTTATTCAAATACAAAGTGAGCAGGCACTTTTGAACTTTTAGTCTCAATTGGCATGATTATGTCTTAAGCATATGTGTTAACCTTATGGAAAATAAATCAGTTACTCTTTTGAGGGTGGGGTAGGGTGGACCGGGAAAGAAATACAAAGAAAAGAGAAGCGTGAGTCCCTGCAGAGTTCTGAGATGGGGAGAGAGTGATAAACCACAGGCATATGTGAGTGGTTGGGATGCATAAATGGAAATACCATGTGGAAACTAGAGTTATGGAAAACAGTATATAGACAGAGTTCTGTGCAAAGTAAATGTTCTGAGCATTTATGCTGACAGTCTGTAGCATGAGGAAGTAAGTTGTTTCTGGTCACGTGGTGTTCCACGTGAAGTCCCAGCTTCAAGTTGCAAGCTTGCAATTAGACCATGTTTCAAAAGTTTGCATAAATCAGTTGTTTGGCACTAGAGCACAATTTATTGCAGAAGCAATGGAGTAAGTCTTCAGTTTGTAGCTGGGGCAAAGTTTGAGGGAACTCACATTTGTGTGTGTCATCTCTTGCGTGCATCTTCAATTCGTTCCCACCACCATCTGTCACTGCATTTTACTCAAGAGGACACTGAAGCCCAGAGAAGAAAAGTTAACTTGTCCAGGGTCAGCTTGCAAGCAGCAGAATAGAAGGCAAACTACCATTTGCTCAGTGCCTCTAGCTAGATAAAAATGTTTCTTAAAATATGAACCAAAGGCCACCCATATGAGACTCACCAGGATGGGCAGAACACTAAGTTGGAGAATTCAACTGGAAACCCCCAGTAGGATATTCAAATGCAGATTCCTGGGCTCCACCTACTGAATCAGACACTGAAGGCAGGGCTCCAGGAGTGTCTAGGTTCACAAGCTTCTCTGCTGATTGTTCTAAATGGGAAAATTTGAGAACTATGAAAAGGGTTTAGGAAAAAACCACGAGATAGAGTAAATTTACACAAGATTTTTGTTGGCTAATAGCATCCATTTTAAAAAGAGGACGACGATGATGATTAATTGCAAGTAATTCCTAATAGATACAATTTAAGGTGTCTTACTGACTTTATTCCCTCTGCTGCATTGATAGTATATGTATGGGGGAGACTTTCTCTGAGGTCCGCTTTCCAGCCTGTTTTCAACTTCCTTCCTTTCTTCCACTTCTGGACCCAGAGACTCTCTCAAACAGCTCAGCTGGGTTTGGTGTCACTGCCGATCCTCTAAGAACTCCCAGTGATGGGGTAAGAAGAGTGGCAGGGCCAGCTGTGGGTCATTTGTAAGTCAGGAGTTCTGGATTCCCTGGCTGTTGGGATATTTGTCCTCGTCTTCAGGCAACTCTATGATATTTTCCCCAGAATCTCCTGGATACAAGGCACATTTGCATTTAAAGCCACTTTGGATGTGAAAATCTGAATGATAATGGTCAGTAATCAAAGATACCTCAGGAAAGATGCTATCACCACCGTGAGAGCTACAGCGGGGAGGCGTGGTAAACCCAGGTTATATTTGAATGTTGTTTTGTGATAACTCAGATAAACAGAGTTCACACTGATGCAGAAACTGTTCCATCATCTGTGTGAGTGTGTGTGTGTGTGTGTGTGTCTAGACCTCTGCTTTCCCCAGTATCTCCTGCCACAACTCCCCCTCACCTCCCCTCAGTCCCCCACATCAATTTTCTCTCTCATTTCTGTCTAGGGATTAAGTGTTACTGACAAGGTTGGCGAGAATGAGTTAGCCTCAGTGAATCCAGATGCCAAGGCAACCTCTAAAAACCCATACAGGTCAGGGGCAAGAACTGGAGCCTAAGGGTTAATGATTTGGCATTTTCCAAAGTCTGAAGTTCTAAGTGCTTTTCCAAATGCTGCCAAGGCCTTCTCCCTGCCCTGCCAGGAGCTGAGGTCAGCACCTGGGGTGAAATGGTCCCTCCTTGGTTTCTGACAGGCATTAGCCCTTGGAGAGAATTCAGGTTCCCTGGGGGTGGTCTCAGGACCCCAGGCCCCTCGTAATCCATTCTGCCTCCCCTTCTGCAGATTCTCCTTTCCAAGGTTGTCTGCTGGCCTGACCCATTGGGACGTTGGCAGGAACTGCAGGGTCAGGAAATAAGGGTTGGGTGGGAATTGTAGTTCTTTTAAAAATAAATGTACACACTGAAAGGGGGGCCTTAAAGATAATTTGATTTAGCATACTCTGTGCTCAAATTGGAAACAAAAGAGATGTAAGGCTTTTCTTAATGCTGTTTATTACCAAATAACTCAAGTGTTGTTCAAGCAACAGACATTTTCCATAAAAGAACATTCCTTGATAAGCACCCACAAACACGTTTAGCTCTAAAGGTTTGTACCCATAGAGAAGAAAAAAAGCTACTCCCTCTGGGGTTGAGGGGGAGAGGGTAACCTAATAAAACCATCATTTATATTTAGAATGTACATTTATCCCACAGGCCAACCAGAGGATAAAGGTCATCTAAGGATGTGCTCAAGATAGAAGCCACTCTGTTGCCAAGTTCCAGTGGTTCACTCCCAATCTCTGGGGATAAGAGAGGACGAGTGATTTAGTGTCATTCTGGAACTGACCCAGAGCTAAATGGGCTATTCCATATCTTGCTTGTCCTTTTGTTATAATTTGGATCCGCAGTAATAATACCTGTAGCTAATATTTACCAGTCTCATAGAAACAAACACTGCCCTAGATCCTTTACTTGATTACTTGTTTTGTGTTTGCAGTAGCCCTGTGAGGCAGGTACCGCCATTTTTTTCATTTCGTAGATAAACTGAGGCACAGAGGTGCCTGGATCACACTGATGGTACTCTGTTTTGTTGCAGAGCGGATTATCTTAAAATGTAGTGGCTTAAAACCCTATTAATGACTTTATTCTTACCTCTCATGCTTCCAGAGGTCGCCTGCACTCAGCGTGGCAGTTCTCACTTCGGGATTCTCGCTCGGGGTCTCCCATGCAGTTGCAGTCAGATAGTGGCTGTGGCTGGAGTCGTCTTGTGTCCTGTCATGTTTCCTCATTCGTACATCTGCTGGCTAGGATCCAAGATGGGGCTGTCATCAAGAACCCCACACATGACCTCTCCACGTGGCCTGGACTTTCCCCATTGCGTCTCAGCTGGGCTCGAAAAGCAGGCATCTCTAGAGGACAGGTAAAAGCTGTATTGCCTTTAAAATGTTTTTTTTTTTCCCAATTAATTATAGACTTACTAGGAAATTGAAATACAGTTATAGAGTTCCATGAACCCTTCATTCAGCTTCCCCTAATAGTGTGGTCTTCTATAACTGTAGACCAACATTATAACCAGGAAATTGACGTTTGCCCAATACTACTAACTAGGTTATGGATTTATTCTGTTTTACCAGTTTTTACATGCACTCATTTGTGTGTTTTTGTGTGTGCGTGTCTATGTTCTGTGCAATTTGATTCCATGTTAAGATATATATAATCATCACAATCAACATAAAAAACGGTTCCCCAAAAGGACTCCTTCATGCTATCCCTTTAGAGTTTCTCCCGTAGTCGTCCCCTAGCACCACTGAACAGTTCTCCATCTCTATAATTTTATCATTTTAAGAAAGTTACAAAAATGAAATTATACAGTTGTAGACTCTTGAGATTGGCTTTTTCACTACACCTCAAGCCCTTTAGATCCAACCAACTGTGGTTCCTTTTATTGCTGAGTAATAGTCCATGTGTGCCTTTAAGACCTAGTCTTGGAAGTCACACAATTTCACTTCTATAATAATTACAGTCCTGTCCAGCTTCAAGGGGAGAAATGCACCCCCTCACCACCTTGATGAGAGTAGCATTGATATCCCTTTCTGAGAAAGACCATGAAGAACAGGAGAGCTGTTGTTGCTACCTGGGAAAATACAGCCCTTGACAGATGGTTAAGTAGCAAAGGTAGAGTTCAAACACAGATAGTTTGACTCTAGAGCCCCTATTTTTAGGGTGACAACCTGTGTGTTCTTGCCACAACAATGGGAATGAAATTATTGCAAAGTTAACCGAAGAATATTTCTTAAATACACAACATTGATTTTATCTAATTTAAAGAATTTGGAGGTAAATAGGAGAGGGTTGGCAAAATCAGAATCCTACATGCTCACTGAGGAAAAGTGTTGGGAAATGTTTAGCTAAGCAGCCTGGATGTAAAAAGACAGAGCTTATCATTCCTTTTTCAGTCTATGGAACTTCTGACTTCTTACCTGTTTACTAGAAATACCCCATGAATGCTTACTACTCAGGAAAATCTCCATACCCACTGAAGTTGGAACCACACTTTTGTTCTACGGATTTCCTAAAGGGTTCTATCTTTGCTACAGGGATTATCCAGGATGCTTTACTAATAGGAAAAGAATTCTGGAACCACAGCATTGCTACTACCCCAAATAAGTTGATCCTCCATCCATCATGGGGCCTCTCTAGCCCATAGGCACCTTCCATAGTGAATTGGAAAAAGACACCCTTTCCACTGGGCAGACACATCTCACGACTTAACCTCTGTTGCTCCGAAATAATAGAAAACATGTGTGTTGGTCTCTGCCCCCAGTTCTTGGCACAGAGCTCTTAAAACTTTGTAATTTCATAAATGAAAAGAACACAGGAGCATCTTTTGTTCTAATTCTGGTCTTTGATCCTGAATCCTGACATGGAGCTCCTAAATTCCCTGGGATTTCCAGGAAGATAAGAGTGCCTTTTGTTCTAACCAGGCAACTTTGGTTGGGCTCTTGTATGGCGCTGGTGCCCAGAAAGACCAAGCCATGATCAGCAGCTTGGAACTTTCAGCTCCATCCCCCATTTTCTGGAGAGCGGCTGCAAATTGAGTTAAGGGTCGATCAGGCTTACCTGATGAAGACTCCATAAAAATCCCTAACGTATAGCATTTCGGAGCTTCTGAATTAATGAACATGTAGAGATTTGGGGAGAGTGGTGGTCTCAGAGAAGTCATGGAAGCTCCCCAGCCCTCCCCACATAACCTACCCTATGCATCTCTTGCAGCTGTCTGTTCCTGAGTTATAGCTAGTAAACTAGCAAATTAATTGAACTCAAGGAGGGACTCATGGATTTACAGCCAGTTGGTCAGAAGCACGGGTAGCAACTTGTGACTGGCATCTGAAATGGGAGAAGTCTTGTGAGACTGAGCCTTTAGCCTATGAGACGTAACACTGTTTCCAGGTAGGTAGTATCAGACTTAGGTTAAATTTGTGGGACACTTGGTCAGTGTCTGCTGAGAATTGGAGACTTGCTTAGTGGTGTGTGTGGGGGATGGGGAACGCCACATACTAGAGTGGCATTCACCAAAGCTCAACTCACAATCCTGGTAGCCCTGCCACTCAACCTTTTTTCCATTGGTTCCATAAACACTGGAGTGCCTACCATGAGACAAGAGTTTTGCCAGTTGCTAGAGGTCCAAGAGCATTCACACTGCCCATAAGGAGCTTGTAGCCTGCAGGAGAAGCAAGCCAAGTAAGCGGACAACACAACATGATATCATAAATATTGACATACAGGACCTGGAGGCCTCAGGGGGAAGCATAAACCTGACTAGAGGTGGGGAAATGGTCCTCAGGGAATGCTTCCCAAACAGTGAGTTCCCTGAGCTGAATTTTGAAGTTTAAGTTCTGGCAAACAGGACTTAGCCAAGGGAATGGGGGTGAAGAGAATGGGAGGCAGTGACCCTGGAAGTGGGCAGGGGTCACATAATGGGACTCAGGGCCACTGTTAGCTCTACAGAGGCTTTCGTACAATTTTAGAAAACAGCCTCCCTGCCCCCCTGAAATGCCGTAGAGAAAGCACCTGTATTAATTTTCTAGTGCTGCTGCAACAAATTACCTCAAATTTGGTGGCTTAAAAATAAGAGAATTTATTCTCATAGTTGGGAAAGCCAGACGTCTCAAATCCAGTTGTCAGCAGGACTGGTTCCCTCCGTAGCGTCTGAGGGAGAATCCCTTCCCTGCCTCCCTCTGATCTCCTGCTCTGGTGCCTGCCCGCAATCCTTGGCTTTCCATGGCTTGTAGACTCATTGCTTCAGTCTCCGTCCCCATCTTTCTGTGAAGAAATACTTTCCTATGTTTCCTCTTCTCTATCTATGTCTTTCTCTCTTCTTTTTTTTTTAAATATTTTATTTGTTTATTTGACAGAGAGGGGAAGCACAGTCAAGGGGAGGGGCCCAGGGAGAGGAGAAAGCAGACTCTCCACTGAGCAGGGAGCCCAACACAGGGCTTGATCCCAGGACCCTGGGATCATGACCTGAGCCGAAGGCAGATGCTTAAGTGACTGAGCCACCCAGGCGCCCCATGTCTTTCTCTCTTCTTAAAAGAATACTTGTCACTGGATTTAGGGCCCACCCAGTTAATCTAGAATTATCCCATCTCGAGATCCTTTACTTAATGCCATCTGCAAAGATCCTTTTGCCAAACAAACAAGGTCACACGCATGGATACCGGAGTTAGGACTTGGACTTCTTTGGGGGGACCACAACTCAACCTACTATAACCCTCTTGGTGAATCAAGTGGGACCTAGAGCAGGGCACAGTCTGTACATGCATCACGGTGGGCCTGGCCCTGCTAAGCTGAGCTCTGCCTACCTACCCTCTAGGGGTAAGGGTGGGCCTGGGAGGAAAATGCCAGTTCCTCTTATTCCAGGGCTTGTGTTCCTCACTCGCTGCATCCACTTCTCACGCCAAAGACAAATAAAAAGTACTCTTAAAAACAATCTGCAGAACTTACCAACCTTTTACTCTAAGTTGGAACCCAGTCACGAATGAGACTAAGCCTTGTTCAAAAATGCTAACAGAGGGGCACCTGGGTGGCTCAGTCAGTTGGGCATCTGACTTGGTTTCAGCTCAGGTCATGATCGCAGGGTCCTGAGATCTAGCCCCACATCAGTCTCCGTGCTCCACACAGAGTCTGTTTGAGGATTCTCTCTCTTCCTCTGCCCCTTCTCCCGCTTGTGTACTCTCTCTCGCTCTCTCTCTAAAATAAATAAATAAAATCTCTAAAAAAAAATGGTAACAGAAAAGTTGGATTTAACCAAGCAAACATTAAGTTAGAGACTGTGTAACTAGAAACTTAAGAAATGGGAACCTGAAAAGGAAAGCTAGAGAAAACCTCTTTTCACTAAATTCTTTAAATTTTTCCTCAGATTAATGTGTACACTGCTATGTTCCGGTGGTTACAATAGTGAGTTCATTCAGTCTAAACCCTGTAATGGAGAGGTTTACGGTAGAGTATCTGTCATCTCTGTCATCTTTCTGAATGATCTTCTTCATAGAATTCCACTTTCAGAGGTAGTACCATGGCTTTAGAATTAACATCAAGTCTAGAAGAAATTGCGGAGGCATTGAATGGACTGGGGTGGTACTTGCTATTATACAGAAAGGAGGATTTAAGCACTATTCAGCACTCAAAACTTAGAGCCTGTGTCTGGAAAATTACTTAGTTCATTTACTTACCAAAACCCATGTCGAAGAAAATTTATTCAATAAAATCTTTCATTTTATAACCAAGCAACAGGCATCCCCAGAAATTGTGGTTTAAAAAAATCTTTATCCTAAAGATTTGAGATGTGGTAATCTAGCAATTGAAAGTTTCCGAATCCTTTATTTGAACCTTGAGCCAGATTTCAGGTGTTAGAAATGTCACAAGGTGTATATTCTGCATATTATAAGCCACCTGCGGAAGGGTCCAGGTTCCCCATAGCTAACTACAATATTTTTACAACCAAACATGAATCTTCTCATTGAGGGACAGATTAAAAACTATAGCCTCATGTCCGTCCAGATTAGATTATTAAAAACACTTTCAGCTTCCAGAACTTCTCATATTTTCAAATTGTTGAAGAGGCACTGCAGACATGTAGGTAATATTTCATCTCTTCTTGAAGAAGGTAATGATTACCTAGAGCTTATCCAACCAGTGCAGACACACCCTCCTCCACTCCTTTCATCCCTCCAGCCAGCCCCTGATAATGGACTAGGTAGTTTGAACTCTGATCCTTTGACCACATTCCAAAGCCACACAATCTGGGGTATGATTGGAACTAGTACCTACAACTCCAGATGTCCAAGCCTAAATGTATTCATTTCTTATAGATTGAAATTCTTACAAGTGATTTTCGTGCCTATCATTTTACCATTAAAAGTGGGAACTCATTTTTTAGGCATAGGACTTAAAAGAAGATTTATTTTTAATAAATGGAAAGATGTAGCATATTTGCACATGGTAAGTCAATATTACACATGTACTAAGTGTTCACAAATTTAAAAGTGGAATGCATTTTTCAATTAAAAGCCAAATGAGATTGGGGAGAAAATTTGAAAAAGCAATTAAAGTCTCTTGGGAAGAAAAACATGCAAGAACCATCAAGAAAACTTGGTAAAAGAATAAAGAAGTAATAGCATTAAGTTATTAAATAGTCAGTCAACAATGAGGTGCTAGTGTAAGAACAGAGATTCATTCATTTTGTCATCCGCTATTTCAATAGGATCTTTTAAGAACCTATTCTGTGCCAAGCCCTAGAGAAACGGCAAAAAAACAAGATGGATAGGGTCCCCTTCTCATGAAGCACATATTCTAGCAGGGGAACTAAATATGGGGAGGGGCAGAGGAAGAGGGAGAGAGTGAATCTTTTTTTTTTTTTTAAGATTTTATTTGTGAGAGAGAAAGAGAAAGAGAGAGGCAGAGCAGAGGGAGAGGGACAAACAGACTCCATGCTGAGCATGGGGCCCCACACGAGGCCCAGTCCCAGGACCCTGAGATCATGACCCAAGCAGAACCCAAGAGTCGCACATTCAACTGACTGAGCCACCTAGGTACCCTGAGAGAGAGAACTGTACGCAGGCGCCACACCCAGCAAGGAGCCTGATGCAGGTCTTGATCTCATGACCCCGAGATCATGACCTGAGATGAAATCGAGAGTCAGGTGGTTAACCGACTACACCACCCAGATGCCCCCAGAGGACAGAAAATGATGTGGGCTGAGGTTATTTGTTACCAGTGCCAAGTTTTTTAGTTTGACAAAAACAACCCTTTTTGTAGATTAGGGGTCAAAGTTACCTCATGGCCAATCTTAAGGTCTAAACTTCATCTTTTCAGAGATGTCAAGTGTCAAACACATTTTCCCCTATTCAAATGATAAAAGAAAAGCATTTTGTTGGTCAAAATTTACTCTGTTAAAAAAATAATAAAACTCTTTATTTTTCTGGCCCTTACATATTTCATTTTCTCCTTTATCTCTTCTGTAACATTAAGTAGGTTGAGTGTACAGGCATGGAAGGCATTTGGGCTTCCTTATCCTCCCAAAGAAAGAAGGTTTTAAAGGCCAGAAAGTTTTCTTTGATATACTTTTTCCATAATTTCTACAATGTTCCAACAAATGCGCATTAATACTACAACTAGAAAATAAGATCATAAAAGTGGAGTGCCTGGGTGGCTCAGTCAATGACGTGTCTGACTCTTGGTTTCGGCTCAGGTCACGATCTCAGGGTCGTGAAATCAAGCCCACATTGGGCTCCACGCTCAGTACGCAATCTGCTTGAGAGTATCTGCCTCTCCCTTTCCTTCTGCCTCTCCCCTTGCTCACTTGCTCTCTCTCTAAAATTAATAAACAAATACAATCTTTTTTAAAAGAAGATAGTAAAAACAGAGCACTCTAAATACCTTGCTATTATTCATCAATTGCCACAAGACTGGCAAATCATTTTTCATGTCATTTCAACAATAGCCCCATATGCCAAAGTGCATTTACCAGTCCACATGCATCATAACTCAGGAAAGGTGGTCTCTACTGATAGTTTTTCAGGCAGCAGAGAGGTACAGGCCCCCCAGAATAGGTAAACTCAGCTGTTTGACAGCACGCTTACAAACCAGAATGCCGAATTTCTTCTAAGTCCCTTTGGAATTCTTGAAGCACATCTAAGGTGATGTCATTGCAGACTCTGCTACCATCGATACCGGTGGATAGTTTATTGCCAACTCCAGCAGGAATATTGAGATGAGGATAAAACACGTCTCTGTGGGAAACACGGTGGCATTCCGGGCACTAGGGCCCGGATTGTCGTGTTCAATATCAGCAGAAGCGACTCTGAGTTCCACCCCTAAAGGATGACATGATGGTTGCCAATCATGGTATCACAGTGTCTAAAATTCTACCATAAGAAAGCCTCCCTGTGCATTGCTAGGGTGCTAAGGCTTCCAGAAGTTCCTATAAATGGCAAAACACCAGTGCCCTCTATGACAAGCTCTAACCCAACTCACTGCCTGGAAGTCAGGAAATAGAGATGTGACAGCTACTCTGGGTCACAGGAAAGAGGTGTGGCATGAGGGGGATACGGTGCCAAAGACCAATTTCCTGTTTCACAGGTTTTCTGAGTTTGGCCCCACGTACTGGCAAGGTGGTTGGACAACCAGTCCTCCACTCCACTGTGCCAGACAGAGCTGCAGCCAATGCTCCCAGTCACCCCTAGGCATAGCGAGTAGACGCAGGGTTCCTCTACTCTCCTGGACCTTGGCTGCTACCAGGCTCAGAATGGCCAAAAGCAAACCTGGCCAGGCAATCACAAGGGTTTCTTCAATGCTGAGGTTAATGCTCAACGGAAAAGCTTCAATAACAACTTGGTCTGACCCCCCATATATATCCCTGGCTTGACCACGTGAGCCTGTGACATCACCACTTTTATGCATCCAGAGCCACCATTTAAAAATGTCCCAATCTCGATGGGGTACCAGTGGATTACAGCTTGGTGCCCACAGATATTGTCAAGCTTTGTAACAGCACCATTCCCATGTATTTCTCTTTAGGTGCTTTTATTCTCTTTTCAAGGAGAGGATGTTATCACTGAATCCTGCAGAGAGCCACAAACAGTGTTTGTCACATGGTTGTAGAGATTGGTTGACTTACAACCTGGGCAGAACAAATTCTAGATCTAATCATCGTTGGACAGAATTACCCCATGTTTCTTGCATATCTTCCCTTCAGAATAGTTTTTGTATCAAGCTAAAATCGGACAACTTTAATCCTAAGGAACATCTCTCCTGCATTATCTAAAACAGAGACTGGCCACCTTTAGCCTTGCAGTCCAAAGAGGAAATGAGAGAGGCTTCATAGAGTCTTCACTAGACCAGTTGACTTAAGGCCAAATCAGTGAAAACAGCCACATTCTTTCTAAAAACTATAATCCAAATCCAGATTTATTTATTGTTTATTGCAATTATTGTGGTACAAACCGCATTATTGTGAGAACCACCAGGATTTTGATATAAGACAAATGAGGGCTGAATCTTGCACAATTACTTATGAGTCATGAGGCTCTGGCACGTCATATAGCCTCTTTGAGCCTTAGTATCACAGCTTAAAGTGAAGAAATGGCATTCCTTCATAGGGTTGTCACGGGGTTTAGAAATAAGCATATATTGGGGCACCTGGGTGGTTCATTCAGTTAAGCGTCTGCCTTCAGCTTGGTCTTGCTCCCAGGGTCCTGGGATCGAGCCCCACATCAGGCTCCTTGCTCTGCAGGGAGCCCGCTTCTCCCTCTCCTCCCGGGTTGTACTCTCACTGTCTCTCCTTCTCTCTCTCTCTCTCAAATAAATAAATAAAATCTTAAAAAAAAAAAAGAAAGAAAGAAGCATATATTGCAACCAGCAAGCGTTCAACAAGTGCTCTGGTTAATTTGTCTAAACTGCTGTTTCTGCTGCCTTCCCCTCCTACTTCCAAGTCTAAAGTATCTCTAAACTCCACATATTTTTACAGCCAACCCCTCCCTCTCCATCACCCCTCTACTCCGTGTAACACGGAGGGTGCAAGTTCATTTTCCACAGCTTTTCCCCACTATGGAAAAATTATAGTCATAAAGTGCAATGGAGTATCATAAAGACTATAGCATTTTAATTCCTTAGCTCAAGAAAAATGGCAGGTCCTGTGGAGTTGAGAGTGGGGTCATTCCAGGGACAAGAGAGGACAGCAGACTTAGAGGGACTTAGCAGTCACAGAATGCAGGCTCATTCCTCAAACACACCACAAGAATGGTGCTATTCACGGGAGGTAAACTAGGAGTTGGTCGGGTCTCTCCTCCTATGTAAGCTCTGGGAAAGCCGAAGGGAATGAGTTTTAGGATTAGAAAACGGTTTCAGTTTCCCCTGCCTGAGTCTTTAATAAGGAAGGAAAGGCTTTTCCCCCTACAGTCCAGGTCAGATATTTACAACTGACCCACTAACCACTGTAACCACACTGTGGGCAGAACACAAGCTACTGCTGAGGCTAGAAAGTGTGTCTTGCAAGTATTTTTTTTTAAAGATTTTATCTATTTATTTATTTGAAAGAGTGAGAATGAGAAATGGAGAGAGAGAGAGCACATGAAAGGGGGGAGGGTCAGAGGGAGAAGCAGACTCCCTCCCGAGCAGGGAGCCTGATGCGGAACTCGATCCCGGGACTCCAGGATCATGACCTGAGCCGAAGGCAGTCGCTTAACCAACTGAGCCACCCAGGCGCCCCTCTTGCAAGTATTATTAATAAAACACGGCGTTGTGAAAGAAACCTCACAGACAAGAAAGGAAATGCTTCCCTCGGAAACCACAAGCGCACAAAGACTGTTTCATCTCCTTCTGGATCAGAATCTGCAACCGAGAAGTTCAAAGACTGCTTTCAATAGCCCAAGGGGCCAGTGTACTCTGAAATAGTTGCCAAAATTGCTCCTTGGCTGTTGGTACAAAATCCTGGTGATCCCCCAATTGCACCAAAAGAATCAGTTGATTATCAGACTCTACGCTCAGTGTCACAGGAAGGGGAAAGAGAGACAGCCATTCTAACGGCTTCCATCAATATTGAAATGTACCTATCCCTTGATTCGGCAAATCTGCTGCAGGAAATCTATCTTAGAGACATGCTTATTCACAAAGTTAAATATATATTTATATAAAAATGCCGCTGCAGATGCTCACCATAGCAAACAATTAGAAACTACCTAAATGTCTCTTTCTAGAGGAACAGTTGAATGTCTTATGATGTAATACAATGGGACAGGCACAGCAGTAAAAGTAAATAGATTTATGTGTCCCAGTAAGGAGAGCTTTCTAAGGGGCTTTTAAGGGGGTGGGGAAACTACACAGAATATCGCTATAATCCCATCACACATGTGTCTACTAGAAGATAGTGGTATAAAAGAAGTATAAGACAATGGAATATTATGCAGCCATCAAAAGGAATGAGATCTTGCCATTTGCAACGACGTGGATGGAACTGGAGGGTGTTATGCTGAGTGAAATAAGTCAATCAGAGAAAGACATGTATCACATGACCTCACTGATATGAGGAATTCTTAATCTCAGGAAAGAAACTGAGTGTTACTGGAGTGGTTGGGGGGTGGGAGGGATGGGGTGGCTGGGTGATGGACATTGGGGAGGGTATGTGCTACGGTGAGCGCTGTGAATTGTGCAAGACTGTTGAATCACAGATCTGTACTTCTGAAACAAATAATGCAACATATTTTAAGAAAAAAGAAAAAGAAGAAGATAACAGGAGAGGAAGAAAAGGGGGAGTATGTCAGAGGGGGAGACGAACCATGAGAGATGATGGACTCTGAAAAACAAACTGAGGGTTCTAGAGGGGAGGGGGGTAGGGGGATGGGTTAGCCTGGTGATGGGTATTGAGGAGGGCACGTTCTGCATGGAGCACTGGGTGTTATGAACAAACAATGAATCATGGAACACTGCACCAAAAACTAATGATGTAATATATGGTGATTAACATAACAATAAAAAATTAAAAAAAAAAAAAAAAGAAGTATAAGGCAATCATGTATTCATTCAAAAGATTTATTTAGCAACGACTATGTGCCTTTTATTACTCCAGATATGGAGAGACAATGATGAATAAAATAGAAAATCTCTTCCTTAAAAAAAAAAAAAGAAATGCCACAACTGTTTTTATATTTACCTACATATGTAAAGACTTAGCATACTGTCTTCAGTGACACATGCTGAAATGTTCAGAGTGCTTACGACCAGAGAAAAAAATTTGCTGGGGAACTGGAGGGAAGCTGTAACATGTGATTCAGTCTCTCTCTATACCATTAGAGCTTCCAGCAAGAGTGTATTTGAGCATTTCTGGAATCATTTTAACTAATTGCTTTTAAAAAGGAATGTAACAGTAATTAAGTTAACTGGTGTAGCCACTCTGGGAAAACAGTACGGAGGGTCCTCAAAAAGTTAAAAATAGAGCTACCCTATGACCTAGCAATTGCACTACTGGGTATTTATCCAAAGGATACAAAAATACTGATTCAAAGGGGCACATGCACCCCAATGTTTACAGAAGCAATGTCCACAATAGCCAAAATATGGGAAGAGACCAAAAGTCCATTGACAGATGAATAGATGAAGAAGATGTGGTATTATATATATATATATATATATATATACACACACACACACAAACACACACACACACACACACACACACAATAGAATATTACTCTGCCATCAGAAAGAAAGAAATCTTGCCATTTGCAACAATGTGGATGGAACTAGAGTATTATGCTAAGTGAAAAAAGTCAGTCAGAGAAAGACAAATACCATATGATTTCACCTATGTGTGGAATTTAAGAAACAAAAGAGACGAACATAGGGGAAGGGAAGGAAAAATAAAATTAGATAAAAAGAGAGAGGGAGGCAAACCATAAGAGACTCTTAACTACAGGGAGCAAAATGAGGGTTGCTGAAGGTGATGGGGTACCTGGGTGATGGGCATTAAGGGGGGCACTTGATGGAATGAGCACTGGGTGTTATATGCAACTGAGGAATCACTAAATTCTACCCCTGAACTAATAATATACTATATGTGAACTAAATTTAAATAAAAAGTTTTAAATAAATTTAAATAAAAAGCTTTTTAAAAATAATTAAGTTAACTACTTTGACTATCCTCGCCAAATCTTATTTACTTCCCTATATATACCTTCTTTATAAAAACGGGATCTCAGAGAGAATATCTAAATCATGTACCTGTGGCAAATTCACACAAATCTAGGATTTCCTGAGTACATTCACCCAGGATCCTGGGATCTAATTGCTTCAGGAATGGAAGAGACCCCCAGAAGGAATTCATACGCTGAACCAAGTAAAAATACTCAAGCTTAGTTTAAGGATTCTGCAGAACCATCCAAAAGGAGAGGGGTCATTTGTGAGTATATACCTGTATAATCCCAGGGGCTTCGCAGATTGCTTTCAAACACAGGGATTTATAACAAAGTCTTGGAGAAGGCTATTTAAAACACGAACCTACCAACAAAATCAAAATCCTCACAATCTGAGTCAGCAAGAGCATCGGACAGTAATGCATGATATGCCATGAGATGGAATGAACCCGGGCATGTGAGGGGTGGTTTCTCTATTCCTGAGAAAAGTGACTACAGGATGGGTCTGACCCATGGAAGCGGGTTGACATTACGATTCAGTCCTAAGAAGCTGAGAGTGACCTGAGTCTCAAGCCACACGGATTAAGGGAGGTGAAGGTGAAAATGTTGGCAGTGACCAGGGAAGCAAGAGACCAACTACAGATGTGGTTGAATAAAACTACACAAGATTGCCAGGAGAACCCCATGGAACTTTCTGAGCTTTGGGGGAAGGGTTTGTGGGAAACTGGGGTTTCCTCAACTCAGGAATAGAACCAGTCTATGAACACTGCTCATTATTACAATTGAAAGTCTATTACAAACTCTGCACCAGCCTGATGGGGCTGAGGAAATCCAGGTTACACTTAAATACCAAGTCCAGGGATGCCTGGGTGGCTCAGTCGGTTAAGTGTCTGCCTTCGGCTCAGGTCATGATCCTGAGGTCCTGGGATCGAGTCCCACGTCAGGCTCCCTGCTCAGCAGGGAATCTGCTTCTCCCTCTCCCTCTGCCTGCCCCTCCCTGCGCTCAGTCTCTCTCTCTCTCTGCCCCCTGCTTTCTGTCTCTCTCTCTCATCTCCAGAAGTCTGACTCCATTTCTGAAATCTCCTGTATGGTCCCTGTACAGCTGACAGTTTAAAACAAGGTCCTGAGCAGGAAGGGGAGATGAAACTGGCAGGTGACTGGGGGATCTGAGGTAAGAAAGAAAATCAAAAGGGCTTCTGTCGGACTCCATGATGCTGAGATGAATTTCACTAGCTGTTCCATGGAGCCAGTGAAGGGGGGGTGCTTCTTTGACAGTGCTCCATTTCCAACTATTCATGAGATCAGTGATGCCCAACTACTGAGGAAATAAGGAGCGAGTGACAAAAGGGAGGAGGAGGTGAGATGTGTTCTTTGATAGAAGCAGCTTCTGTAATATTTTCTGATTTTATTTGGGGACAGCTGTACAAATCTTCTTCCTTCAGTGTTACAAATATCTAAGGAAGGTGGGAAATGGTTCAGTTTACCAAAATGCGGTGACTTTTTTTTCCCCAATGCTTACACTAAGTTCCTGAAAGTGGGATTCTCCTTTTATTTATTTTTATTTTTTTAAAAATTTTATTAGTCAGAGAGAGAGAGAATACAAGCAGCGGGAGCAGCAGGCAGAGGAAGAAGCAGGCTCTCCGCTGAGCAAGGATCCTGATGCGGAACTGGATCCCAGGACCCCGGGATCATGACCCGAGCTGAAGGTAGGCGCTTAACCGACTGAGCCACCCAGGCATCCCTCTCCTTTTATTTTTAAAGTAAAATTTCTTAGATAAGAAAGCAATAGTAGCTTGAAGCATGATCTTTTATTCCTTCTTATCAGAATAGTAGATTAATTTCTAAGTTTTTTGTCATTTTAAGAAAGATTATTGCAAAGGCACTATTTCAGGATGATTTATCTCCTTAGGTGTGCTGAGAAATAAGAGCTCTGGGTAAGCCCAATCCCTGCCATGCTTCTAAAACATGAGTTGGAAAAAAATTAAGGTGGCAACATTACCTATCACTTCTTCACTGTTGGTTTCTTGAAGGCAGGTTCCTTGTCCTACTGGGTTTTGTATCGTTTATGAGGGCGGTCACAGAGTAGAACAGCAGTTCCATCTTTAGAGGCTTGCAGTGTAATAAGAAATATCAAAACAGGTATATAAAAACAGTAGTATATTTTAAATGTTGAAATTTAATACCAAAAATATTGATAGGAGAAAAAGACATAGATCCATGATGATCTAGAAATAAGATACGTGTTTAAAGTTGACAGATAAAAATTGTGTCTCTGTTGCATGCAGCCAAATGTCCTACATAATATCCCTTGCTGCTACGTCTAAAATGGCCCCAAGGGAAATGGCAGCTGGTATCCACAAAAGAATATCACAGCTGCAACTCAAAATCAACTGTCAAGGTGAAGGGAATCAGAGTATAGCATGCCAGGGGCGCCTGGGTGGCTCAGTTGGTTAAGCGGCTGCCTTCGGCTCAGGTCATGATCCCAGGGTCCTGGGATCAAACCTCGCATCAGGCTCCCTGCTCAGCAGAGAGCCTGCTTCTCCCTTTCCCTCTGCCTGCCGCTCTGCCTACTTGTGCTCTCTATCTCTCTGTCAAATAAATAAATTTAAAAAAAATATAACATGCCAAAATATACCACTTTGGCATAAGGATTACTTTGATTTGAAGGCCATTGAGATAAATCAGACACAGGAAGAACTTGCTGCCCTCCATCTGCCTAAAAGCAGGGCATAAATTTCCCCTTTGTAGGTATCCTCTCCTGTACCAGGTAGAAGAGAACAATTGTTATTACCCCAAACAGAGATAACACCAAGATGAATCTGCACAAATAAACCTGGCTAAGTAATCATTATTCACCATTATTTTCCCCCATATATTTCTTACTCACTTTCCCATAATTTATCATCCCTGGAAGCCCAAACACACTTTGCTTTGTCCAGATACTTCTCCATGATTTATTGCCCTGTGTTGAAATTGTATATAAGCTCCTGAACCTAATCATTTTGGGTTTTCACTTTCCTGTGAAGCCTCCATGCCCATAAAAAATATTAACATCAATAAAAATTGCTATGCCTTTTCTCCTGTTAATCTGTCTTTTGTCAGTTTAAATCACAGGCCTCAGGTACATAACCTAAGAGGATAGAAGAAAAGGTTTCCATCCCTACAAACATCTGCGTCAAAGCTACTTATGTCTAATGGCCAAGCGCTGATGTCTGAAATTAAGGCTGTCTCCAGTTTTGCTCTCAGGGCTATTGATACTGCTCCCATCCTGGCAGAAGCTGTGGTATCATTGCTGCTACCAGCTTGTGCTCCCAATGTCCCACGGTGATCACCAAGCAATTTTCATTTTCATTTTCATTCACTCTTCTCGTGTAGTCCCTTCTATTGAGGATCCTGGCATGAATTTGGGGCTAGATTTAGGAAAGTATATCACTTAGGATGTCTTTTGCTAAAATTACTCTTAATCTCTAACTACAACTGGCTTTAAAAATAAAAATTATTTTAGAAGTAAAAACTTTTTAAAAAAAGATTTTATTTATTTATTTGTCAGAGAGCGAGAGAGGGCGCGTGAGGTCAAGCAGGGGGAACGGCAGGCAGAGGGAGATGCAGGCTTCCTGCTCAGCAGGGAGCCCAACGCAGGACTCGATCCCAGGACCCTGGGATCATGACCTGAGCCAAAGGCAGATGCCCAACGACTGAGCCACCCAGGCATCCCTCAAAGTAAGAACTTTAAGACATAAAAGCCCATAACCAGAAGTTCTTTGGTTCTGCCTTCATCCATTTAGTAGCTTTATCTTCAGACTGGTAATAAGTTGACTATCATAGTGCTGGGCATCATATCTAGTGTGACCCTGACCAAAGGAGAAAAGCGGTCTGTCTCTTCCTCATGGCTTTTTTGGGAAGTGAAGATAACTTTCCCTCAAACTAAAGGTTAGTATAACTGCAATAACGGAGCATTACCTAGGCTATTCTTCCATCTTTCACATGTCAGTAATTCTGTCTCATCAGCATATTGGAACCCTTGGAGAAATTCGAAGAATATGGATGCCTGAGTCCTACCCCCAGAGATTCTGAGTTAATTGATCTGGGGAGTTTTAAAAGCTCCTCAGTGATTCTAAAGTACCGCTGATGTTTAGAACCACTGATGCAAACGGAACCTTGGTACAATTCTCTAACCCACGATCCCCTGACTTGCCCAGATATGCTCAGACATGTCTAAATCCTATGGTGAGTAAAGTCAGTCTCTTATGTTCACAAGGAAGATTATTAAATCCCATCTCTTTTTTTTTTCTCACGTAAAAACTTGGTCCTCACATATGCTGGCTTACCATACGCTATTTATACGTGCATGAAGGTTTCTCCCCCTACCAAATGCAAATGCTAAAAACACTGCCATCTGGTCCATCCCTGCTGACAAACCACCCCCCCATTGTTCAACCAATAAGGGCAAGAAGATGCCTACAAATGAGAGAGCAAAGATTTTATCTGCTAAACGTGTTCAGAATTCACATTACATTCAGGACATAAAAAATTTCCCCATATCAGATAATATTTAGTGAATGCATAATAGGTGCAAAGCATTACTATGTGTCTCATTTGGGGAACACAAAAATAGAAAACATAACGTTTACACTTTAGAAGCTTACCATCTAAATAAGGAGATTCAATATAAACCCACTAAGAGAATATTTTTAAAGAACAAAAGATGAATAAATACAACTGAATAAGATGCAAAAACTGTACTGGTAATAACAACCATTCTGTAAAAGACCTATGATGTTCCAGGCCAAATATATATATATAACATTCCTAATGTTTGGAAAACTATGAGGTAGTTTTTCATTGCACTTTACAGAAAAGGGGAATAAAGTGCAGAAATTGAGTAACTTAACCAAAATCACATAATTACCACTTCATTGTCTTACTGTGTAGCAATGTTATTTTTCAGTAATTTAAATATAGGTTTTGATGAAGATGAAAAATTCATATCTACAATCTGTGGAAATGTTCCACAGTGTCAAGCCAGTATATTATATGCAGATATCCCGAAAATTTTAAGAATATTAGGAAGTTTAAAGAATACATTAAAAAGTCTGGTGAAGGGGTGCCTGGGTGGCTCAGTCGGTTGAGCGTCCAACTCTCGATCTCAGCTCGGGTCTTGGATCTCAGGGTTGTGGGTTCAGGCCCCATGTTGGGCTCCATGTTGAGCATGGAGTCTACTTAAACAAATAAACAAACAAAAATGTCTGGCAAAGACACATTGCCTGGGGAGTCAGACCTGATAAAGTGGATTTTTTTCTCTGGCATATTACTCCCCTTTTCGTCCCTTGGTTTACTTATGCATAAAACATGGATATTATTTTCACATCTGCCTCTGGGATATGCTGTGAGAACTGAGAATTTCTCACTGTGGTATGGAAGTGCTTTTGGCTGTTGTGTTGTTTTGTTTCAATTTAATGTCTTGACAATCAGTATAAGAAGAGGTGGGTTTTTTTCCCAAAGCTAAAGCAGCTGAGGTAAAGGGCCCCTCACTTTCTTGGGTTCTTCAAAGGCTGGACGAGTTCTGTATGGGGGAAGCAGGAAGAAGCAGCATAGTTGCAGCCTGGGCATCACCCTCGGTGCCCTGGTGGCTGCCCCAGCTTTCGGGCAGGGCAGGTACACGGTTAGCTTTACCTCCACCAATGTTGGGTCTTGGCAACCAGCAGCCCCTGTTGGTCCATTGAGCACCTGGACCCTCTCTGGGTCTCCAAGGACTGAAGCTGGGGAGGAGAGCACTGGAGTTGCTAAGTCTTGGCTGAGTCGGACCAGCTGCAGCAGCTTCAGCTGAGGTGGGAGGGAGATGGGGAAGGAAGCAAGGTTGAATAGGCCTAGCCAAGGTCAAGGCTAAAGTTCTCCAGGGTTGTCTCTTGGGCAAGGAGCAGCTCGGGGGAGCAGGAAATTGTGGCAAACATTAGAGAGCAGGCATCACTAACAGACAGCCGGTAAGCTGAAAAACAACTTTTCATTTATCCTAATATTTTATTCATAATTTAAAACAATTGTAAACAACCACTCGAAGAAAGACTAAATTATCTTTCTAATCTCTCAATGGAGAATAATATTACAAAATCTTGGTCATGTTAAGGAGTCATCAAAAAGTATGTAAAAAAGAATTTTAGTCTAGTTCAGTTAATAATAAAGATAATACTGTGATTTTTTTCCTGTTTTTTAATGTGTGGCATTTGTCAGCTGTGTGATTAATGGTTCTAAAAAACATTCAATTCTGTATTCACAATTCTGCATTTTTTTCTTAAATTGCATAAAATTCAAATGGTATAAACTTTAGGCTCACAAAGCCTGGAAACGTCTGGGTATACTAGCAATTCAACGTGGAGTGAACAACTAGTCTATGAAAATCCAAATCTAGAGTTCTCACTGTCACTCCTGGAACACCTGAGACTTAGTCCGGGGAGAGGAGTGGAAGCGATACGGACGCCCAAGGCGCACAAGAACCGGAACAAACTCTCCTCTGTCCAGGGGCGTGGAGTTGACACACGCAAAGGCCACGGTGCGTTTCGGTCTTCTAAGAGCCGTGGGAAATCGAGAGCAAGCTTCAAGCAGGGGAGGAAGTACTTAGGATGAGGAGGCAAGTGTGTGAGCAGGGAGACCACTTAGCAGGGGGTAAACGGTGATACCTTGCATCAGGGTGATGGTTCTTCAGGACTCCCACCGATTTGTGTAGAATCATCCTGAGTGCTTCTGGGCATCCGAAGTGTGCAAGGAATGACAGGTTCCTTGGCTTCCCCAGCAATCCCTGCTCAGTCGGTTGACTCCCGAGTCTGCAGCCAAGTGCTATAAACCCCCCGGTGTTGGCGGGGGGCACTTCTTGCATCCTCTCAGCTTTCCGATTAATCATTTAGGTGGGAAACCGAAGCCTACTCAGGTAAAAAGATACGTGAACTCCAGGTCAGGATCACAGTCCTGCTCTAAATATATGACATTCTTTCCCCTGCAGGCGGCAAGGGTGAGGGGGGCTGGGTAAAAACAAATTATTTTCATTCAGTCACTGTTTCCTAGCAACCAAAAAAAAAAAAAAAAAGCATTTGCTTTCCTGATGTCTGTGAGCACCAGCCCAAGCCCATGATGTTCGGTGCTCCAGCACGCCTCCAGAAGCAGGGAGAGAACAAAAGCTCCGGAATCGGTCTCTGGTTGGTGAGAGATTCTGAAAGGGGGATTTGTTAAGAGCTGGGCACCTAATAGAACACCATCTGAGAGGCCCGTATCATAGATGTAGGGGAGCAGACA
The DNA here is from genome assembly GCF_009762305.2 of Zalophus californianus. Lineage (NCBI taxonomy): Eukaryota > Metazoa > Chordata > Mammalia > Carnivora > Otariidae > Zalophus > Zalophus californianus. The sequence continues at coordinate 167,356,152 of NC_045597.1, read as the reverse complement.
GGGGATCTGCATGGAGTGTACAGATATTCAGGGCAGGATGTTCTTACAGAGCAAGGCTGTGACTTCTGGGGAGTTGGTTTCTATGAAAGAGCTAATGCCGAAGACAACTGACCTCTTTCCATTAGCTCCTTTGTGTATATTTCCAACCAGTCTTGTTTTTTGTTAAAGCTCTATACTATAGATGGAAAAGAAGAGTGACTAGCTGAATTCAAATTTAAACTGAATAGTCTTTGCAAATGGCCCCCTTTCAACCAGGCAGAGCTCCTCCATGCCTGTAAGTCACTGAACTCCACAGCTAGAAGGGACCTCTCCAATCATTCGATGATTGTTTTACAGAAGAGGAAACACACAACCACAGAGAGACAAATTCACTTATCCAAGGTGACACAGCTAGCAGATAGGTTTACTGGGTCTTTGGACCTCTTGGGGGAGGGACATGCTCATATTTTTAAGATTTCCACATTTGTATAGTATACCACATTGAATGGTGGGCCGGGAGGGGGGTCTAAGAGGAAACTGTCACAGCGGCCAAGAGAAGCATATTTTATCCTTTGTAAGTCTGAAAATCAAAGGGTTGCCTCGGAATTACAAACAAGAATAGGTTAAAACAAATGCTAAGTCTTTTGCTTTTTTTTTTTTTCACCACCAGCATCCCCTTTAATAAAATGTGGAAGGTTGCGTGAAGGGGAAGGGGGGGGGAGTGAAATATGACCATTTACAACCACAAAAAACCTCTGTACATGTCTAGCGCCTGGCAGAGGGGAGGGCAGGCAGGGCAGCGGCGGGCGGGGCCAGCCCTATTTGTAGAGGATGTCGTAGTGTCCAGGCGGATAGAGGAGGTACACCTTGGGCTCGGAGCCCTCGGGAAAGATGTGCGGGTTGGTGGTGCCGCCCTCGCCGCGGTCCATGTACTGCACCTGGATGGAGACGCTGAGGGCCTGGGCCAGCGTGATGATGTGAATGTGGTCGCTCTCCTTGCACATGGGCTCCACCTCCTGCTGACAGAACTCCTTGACCGTCCGCCCCCCCTCGATGAAGTGCTCGAAGAACTTGCTCTCCCGCTGCAGGTAGCCTGAGGTGAGCAGCCGCAGGTACACCACCAGGTAGTCGGAGGTGCTCTGGTCGTTGAAGGAGGCCAGCAGGTCGGCTACGGAGGTCTGCTTCTCCACCTGTTCGATCAGGTCCATGAACGTGTTGTGGAAATCCTCGATTGTGAACTCGGTGAAGCCCTGGGACACCAGGTCTCTTTGCTCTTTGCGACACGGCCTTAAACCGCTGCAATTCCTTGCTGTCGTCCAGCAGCGCCTCCAAGTGCGAGAATCCGAAAGCTCGGTAGAAGCAGTTTCCGTCGGGTCTGGTCTTGCGGATGTATGAGTACCTTTTGTGGAGGTCCTTGATCTTCTGTTGATAGATGTTGTCATCCTCAGCATACTCCTTGTACAGGACCGAAAGCTCCAGCCGCTCCGAGACCAGGGGGGTTCTGCACAGCAATCTCTTGCTGAGTTCGGTCCTGCTGAGCCATGATGGCTTCATCATAAGCAAGACAGTTAACACCTTCGGAGTCGCTGCCGAGCGGCTCCTGCTTCCACTGCTGAGGTTCCTCCGCCGCCATCTTTAAACAGCACCGCCAAGTCTTTTGCTTTTTAAAAAGACATCAAAGCGGGGCGCCTGGGTGGCTCCGTTGGTTAAGTGACTGCCTTCGGCTCAGGTCATGATCCTGGAGTCATCGGGCTCCCTGCTCGGTGGGGAGTCTCCTTCTCCCTCTGACCCTCCCCCCTCTCATGCTTTCTCTCATTCTCTCTAAAAAATAAAATCTTAAAAAAAAAAAGGCATCAAAGCTAAGGGATCCCACCCACCCCCTTGTCAAGGAATTGAGATAAGACAAATGTTCTACCAACAAATGCTTTTCTAACTTAGTGAAGTAGAAGAATCACAATGCTAGCCTTTATGAAGTTTCTAGTGCTAGGTTGTTGTTGACGACGTTAGCCAGGCTCATCATTTTTTAGACAATACCCAGAACTGGGGTGCAGAAGAGCCAAGAGGCTTGGCCACAGCCACACCAGTCAGTCGGTGGTGCAGTGGACACCACATCCCAGCATCTGGCCTCCCCAGGCCAGTGCTTTTCCTTCTGGGCTACGAGGTCCTCTGTCTGGCTTGTAGTCCATCTCCTGATGGACTCTCCCATAGAGAGCTATATTACTATCTATGTGGTTCATTCATTTCCTATGGAATGCTCTTACTTTGCCTCCCCCTTTCATCTTCATCCTTTCCACATCCCATCCAAGACTGAAGCAGATGTAGTGGCAGCAAGAATGGTCCAAAATAATGAAATTGGTCTGGTGAAGAAGTCATTTAAATTAATGACATCCTGTTTTCTCTCTGCTTATTGTTGATGAGCTGAATCAAATAAAGCTTAATGTTTATAGGCTGCAATTTTTTTTGAAGTTTCTAAAGCTTTATTTATTCCAACCATATCCATGGTAGTGATTTAAAACACATGCACAATTTCAAAAGTACAATAGGTAATATAAAGAACATCTGTGGATTTATCTTCCCAGAGTCAATAAATGTTAACCTTTTTTTTATTTGTGTATTAGGGTTCTCCAGAGAAACAGAAAGTATATGTATATATGTGTATACATGCACAGAAAGAGATTCAGTTTAAGGAATTGGCTCACGTGATTGCGGTGGCTTGGCCAGTCCAAAATCAGAAGGGATAGGCTGACAGGCTGGAGACTCAGGGTAGGGTTCTCCTGGCAGAATTCCTTCTTGCTTGGGAGAAGTCGATCTTTCTTCAAGCCTTCAACTGATTGGATGAAGCCCAGCCACATAATGGAGGGTAATCTGCTCTGCGCAAAGTTCACTGATTTAAATGTTAATCTCATCCAAAAAAAAACACCTTCCCAGAAACGCCTGTCATAATTTTTGACCAAATCTTTGGGCACAGTGGCCTAGCCAGGTTGACACGTAAAATTAACCATCACAATTTGCTTTTGATCTTGTTTAAGAAATAAAACATTACAGACATAGTTGATATCCTACTTATACCCATCGGTGGGCACCCCATTTAAAAGTGATAATTTTGTTTTTATAAACTCCTTTTTGTGATTTCAAACCCTTTTTAATCCCATTACCTAAATTCCAATTTCTGGTTCAATGTGAGGGTAAGAACTGAAGACATGGCCTCATATTTGCCATGGTGACATCTCCTTTCCAGGACCTTCTGGCCATAGGAAATTGTACATGGGTTCTATAGAAAATTCCATTATGAGCCATTGCACCAAGGTGGATTCACTGGGAATCACTATGCTGAATACACATAGAACTTACATAGTCAGATCACAGCATGTTTGGATGCTTCTGTCCAAATAGTTTCATCTACTCTTACATGATCCATCACCGTTTTACTTGCCAGTTTATTGCAAGGATAAGTAAATGATGAACGTTCGGAAACTTGGAAAGAATAAGGGATGTCAGACAAACTCAAGGTACAGTGCACTACCCTCCCACCCCCCAGCCAGTTTAATTCTCCTCTGGAACCTGCTGGGTAAGAGGTCTGAGCTCTGCACGCTCCCAGATCCCTTCCAAAGCCTAGGATTCCATGACTGGTATTTGGAGTGATAGCATCCCTAACTCAAATTCTCTCTGATTTGCTGCTGTAGCTTATAGGCTCAGAGAGGCTGGGTCTTCCCCAAGGATATCAGGTACAGTGTAAGCTACAGATACCTGCTCAGCTGGATAAGCCTTTAATCATGGAAAGAAAGCTCCTAAAGAAGGAAATGAAAAAGCTCCTGTAAGTACGATTGAGAATAAATTTTTGTTTATTACACTCGGCCTTTGGTGGGTTTCAGGTCATAGATGGTCTGGATATTGGCAGGAGGTGGAGGTGGGTAAAAATCTGAGGAAGAATCTATTCCTGCACTATAGGAGAAAGCCAGATGATCTGGTCTCTGCCTCCTGCCTGAGAGGCCTCACATGTGGTGCAAAGCAGGATGCTGACTCTCTTGGATGTTTCTGCCGGGATCATGCCTATCGTGCCTATCAGAGGCATCCCCATTCTAGAGCCTAACAGCTGAGCCCCCAGCCCAGACTGCCTGTACTGGTCAGGATGTGCCTTTAAAAGGGCCCTGCTGGTAAAAGATAGAGGAAAGATTTCTGCAAAATGTACCCAAGGGCCCAGCATTTCAATTGCCGCTTTTGCCGCTGGTATTGTCAGTCTTACCGACTAAATAATTCGTCTCCTTTCTCTTGACATCTGAACTTAAAAAAATAAAAATAAAAAACAAACAAAATGTCAAGTTTTCCCCTGGAAAAATATTTTCTCCTATGGTAGCTTTTCTGTGACTTGGTACTTTTTTAAGAGGTTGGTGAAAATCACAGAGCACATAAAAAGGGGGGAAAAGGCTATTCTATTTCTTATACATTATAGGCACAACAATAATATCCTTTTGATCAAAGACCTTCTCACAGTCCCCATCAAATGTCCTTTCTCTGCCTACTATGGTAATTACTTTTAAACAAGTCCTTAAGAAATCCTGGAATAAAAAACATATGACTTTACACATATTTACATGTATGTGTTTGGAAGCCAATATAATAAAAAAATTGTTATCAGAAATGTCAATTCCTCCACGTAGAATTAGAATTTCAAAACTGATATAAGTATAATTTTATAACCAACGAATACATTTAGGCTACTTTAAATAGAGTATCTTGGAATTAGAAAGCAAAACTTGAGAATTTTTATCAATTTTAGCTTAATGACTCAGAAGAGCTTTTGGGAACCAGACACAAACTTACTCCCCCACGCCCCCTCTGCCCTGGCAGTGGCTTGCCCAAAGTGCATGGTAAAGACCTTGAAAACAGAACCAGCCTTAGGTCCAAGTGTGGATCTGTGCAGATGGACCCTGGGGACCCAGAATCCTTTTTCCTGCATCGGGTCCCTCTTCCTCTTCCTGACTTCCCCCCAGGGGTAGCCCCCTGTCTGTCCTCCTGCCAGGGCCACTAGGAAAGTATTCTACAAGACACACTGAAGTAGAATTCCTGGTTTGTTTTTATGCATAACTCCTCCTCGGGGTATTTGCATTCTAATGGGGGAAAAAAGGCCTTCGGGCAAGAGAATACATCCATACAGAATATCATATAGTTGGAATTTTTCAAACTTTGGACATTCTGAGTTTAACATGGGCAGCAAGGGACTCTTTGTTTTATTTATTTATTTATTTATTTATTTATTTATTTATTTATTTATTTTTAAGATTTTATTTATTTATTTGACAGAGAGAGAGACAGCCAGAGAGGGAACACAAGCAGGGGGAGTGGGAGAGGGAGAAGCAGGCTTCCCGCTGAGCAGGGAGCCCAATGTGGGGCTCGATCCCGGAACCCTGGGATCATGACCAGAGCTGAAGGCAGATGCTCAACGACTGAGCCACTCAGGCGCCCCACCGAGGGAATCTTTGTTTTAAACAGTGGGTCTCAATCCTTTTGGTTTTGGGAAATCATTTCTGCGTGTGGGAATGTGTCACGCCCCCCACCCTGCGTTCCTATCAATTCTGTTCCGACTACGTGAATATTTATTTTTAGATAAATGTGATTGAAGTTCTTAGAGGTTAGACGTTTTAAAACCTATACATTGCAGGATTGCTATTTAAATCAAAATGAGTATCAGTCGAGCTACCAGAGGCACCTGTGACTTTGAATTTTGGTGGAGGAGGGAGGGACTGGGAAGAACGCTCTTCTGCAGACGGAGCTCCCCCCTCATTCCCAATGGTTCAATGCTGCTCTCTTGCTTTTAAGGGGAGATTATATTGGCATCAGACTTCGGGAAAATGAATTTGACCCAAAAGGAAGAAGGCAACTCACCTTTCTAGATGATATGGTAAAGAAAGGCATGCCAATGCAAGTCACATTTGTGTTATTTGTGTTCAGGGGTCGGAGCAAGGATCTAATGTAGATCATGAACAAGGTTCAGAATGTCCAGTTCCTCATCTTCTCATCCTAGGGCCCTCCACATGGCCTTTTCAAGTCATTACACTGCAAGCAAAAAGATTGAGAAAATAAGTCGTGAGGCTTTTGCTATTTGCTCTTTCTCTCCTAGAAAAGATTAAAAAGCAAATGAGTGAAAGGTTAAATGTCAGATACATGATGTTAAAATTTTTTTTTGACAAAATGACTTATGTATTTCTCTAATCTATGTTTTCTTTTGTTTTTTACCATTTGCATTCATGGAGAAAACCACAGAATGAATAATCCTAAAATCTTTCCACATTATTCGTGTTGAAACTCAGATTCATGTTATGTAATGAAAGTTCACTTCACAGAAATTAAGGAAGAAATTATATAAAGATCTAATTCAAAAGAAATGAGTAAACCCTCAGCTTTTTTATGCTTACCGTTTACTCCTCTTGCACTAAGAAGGAAGAAAGTCTCTCTCCCCGCCCCTCCCCCTCCCTCTGCCTGACCTCCCTGGAGCCCTATAAGCAGTTCAGCCTTGGGGTTCTAAAGTGCCTCCCTGTGCACATGTTAAATGGAGAAATTAAATCGATTAAATAAATGGTTCTCAAGCTTTAATGAGGTCTTAGTGCAAGGCCCTTTTGATTTGGGAGGTTTGGGTGGGGCCGGGAATTTGCATTTGTGATGAGCAAACAGGAGATGCCAAGGCTGCTGGTCCACGCACCAACCTTTGGATTGGGTTTCAACCACTGATCATGGTTCTTTTTGTTGTTGTTCACTTTCTAGTCTGGTTTAGTTGCTGAAAGAAATAAGTACAGTTGACCTTTGAATAACACGAATTTCAACTGTGTGGGTCCACTTATATACGGAATTTTTTTTATAAATACAGTACATTACTGTAAATGTATTTTACCTTATGATTTTCTTTTTTTTTGATGGTTGGTGTATTATTTCTTTAAGATTTTATTTATTTATTTGACAGAGAGAGAGAGTGCGAGAGGGAACACAAGCAGGGGGGAATGGGAGAGGGAGAAGCAGGCTTCCCGCAGAGCAGGGAGCCCGATGCGGGGCTTGATCCCAGGACCCCGGGACCATGACCCGAGCCGGAGGCAGACGCTTAACGACTGAGCCACCCAGGCGCCCCGTCTTACGATTTTCTTAATAACATTTTCTTTTCTCTAGCTTACTTTATTATAAATATGCAATTTATAATATATATAACATATAAAATATGTGTTAATAGACAGTTTATGTTACTGGCAAGGCTTCCAGTGAACAGCAGGCTATTAGTAGTTAAGTTTTGGGGGAGTCAAAAGTTATAAAAGGATTTTAGACTGCAGGCATTGGTGCTTCTAACCGTTGGGCGTTCAAGGGTCAACTGCACATTGTTTAGACAATGTTAGAAGCTGAGAACCCCTCTAAAACCCCCAAGACAAAAACCAACATTTCCTCTTCTGGAGGTGGGGGTAGAGCGGAGAGAAAAGGAAGATTGTGACAGGGACAAGGTGAATACGCTTAGAATTTACCAGAAAGATGGTCAGTAGCATAGGAATGAACATTCAAATTGGTCCTCAGCTTTTTACTGTATACAGGACCCTTAGCAAGCCACTCGGTTGGCATCTACCTCCAGTTCTTTGCTCACCCTGGCCCCTCCACCCAGGATGTCCTTCTTCACCTATAGAATTCTCCTCCTCCTCCTCTTCAAGCCCCAGCTCCACTGGGACCTCCCCTCAGAAGCCTCCTAATCTCCCCACCCCCCCCCCCCCGACTCTCCTGTGCTCCTGGGAGTGCATTTCCGATGTTCTGCTCACAGAATTGAAAATCATTCTCTGTGGCCCTCTTCCCCCACCTTCACCCTTTTCTATTTTAAAATTTGAGGAAACTGAGACCCTGAGAACATCAGTTGCTTACCCAAGGTTATACCGTGAGTTGTTGGCAATGTCTAGATTTGAATCTAGATTCCCTGATTCTTAGTTTCTTTTTTTTTTTAAGATTTTATTTATTTGAGAGAGCGAGAATGAGAGAGAGAGAGTACATGGGGGGAGGGAGGGTCAGAGGGAGAAGCAGACTCCCCGCCGAGCAGGGAGCCTGATGCGGGACTCGATCCCGGGACCCCGGGATCATGACCTGAGCCGAAGGCAATCGCTCAACCAACTGAGCCACCCAGGCACCCCTAGTTTCTTTTTTTTTTTAAGATTTTATTTATTTATTTATTTATTTATTTGAGAGAGAGAGAGAGAGAGAGAGAGAGCATGACTGGGGGGAGGGGATAGAGTGAGAGGGAGAAGCAGACTCCCCACTGAGCAGGGAGCCCGACACCGGGCTCGATCCCAGGACCCCGAGATCATGACCTGAGCTGAAGGCAGACGCAGAACCGACTGAGCCAGCCAGGTGCCCCCCTGATTCCTAGTTTCTTTCCAAGAATCCATCCTTTCTTTTCCTGTCACCATGAATCAAAAATTTAAAGACAGCCCTAGGGAGAGGGAAACGTAATGACTGAAGATCTCTAAATAATCTGTCTGAGCATCAGGTTACTGGACATAGAGGATGGTCCTCACATTGTGGACATGACAAAATAGTAGACTAGGCTTAACAATGCCATTGTCATTGGGCCCATGGGGTGCTCCAGGCAATGTCCAAGCCCCTCCCTTTGCTGTCTGTGCTTCCTGCTTCCAGGCACACTATGACTTGGCCATCAATGTTGCTTTGCAATGGCTGGATCACTCAGAAGACTTAACTTGGCTGGAGTGGGAAAAAGTGTGAGTTGAAATAGTATTTTTTTCCTTCTTCTTTTTTAAATGTATGACTATGAGTAGCGATAGAGAAAGCTTCTGTCTGGCATCTTCCACCACGAGGCACTCTGATTTGAAAACGCTGCAGGGTGAGTATCCCTCACCAGCTAGATAACCGAAGAAACCCCACAGTTGTCAACATAGACATGTTTACATACTTTGCATCTCTGTTGATTGGTTTCTGTCAGATGATCTTTCTCACACATAATGTTGTGTCTTAGAAATATAACTGTGCCTTATTGGGCATGTGTCATGATTTCTTAAAATGGTCAATTCTGTGGGTAAAGGCTGCGGTTGTTTTCAAAGGACTATCAAACACAATTTCTGAAGCATTCAACTAGATAGATCCCTGAGCTGGAGCTATTTGAACTACAGCTGTTTGAATCCCTTCCAGGATTATAGGCATGTTCATGTGTGCCAGGCAGACTCACTCAGTTGGTAAGAATAAGGAACTAAGGAGACCAGGTTTTAATAGCTTCTTCCGGAGGCCAGCTATTTTTTCTGTTCCATTGCCTTAGAACACATACCTTGTCCTGGATAGCTATATCAATTAGGGTTTAGTTGTAATAAGCAGAAAGTCCAGCTTGAACAGACTTAAACACACTCCCAAATGGGAGGGGAGTAGGAATTTATTAACTTTATTTGAAAAGTCCAGGGGTAGGTCTACATTAGGCATGGCTTGATTCAAAACTCAAATCATGTCATCAGGATTTACTTCTAGACTAATTCCTCTGGGTGGACATTCTTCTTTTTTTTTTTTTTTTTTTTTGAGAGAGAGAGAGAGGGCATGTGTGAGCACGGTGAGGGGCAGAGGGAGAGAGAGAGAGAGAATCCCAAGCAGGCTCCACACTCAGCACAGAGCCCGATGTGGGCCTCGATCTCAGGACCTGATCTCAGGACCCTGAGACCACGACCTGAGCTGAAATCAAGAGTCAGATGCTTAACTGGTTGAGCCACCCAGCGGTGGACATTATTCTTAATTTCAGCCCATTTTATCACAATATTCAGTCCATAGGAGAATAGATTAAGAAAAAAAATCACAGAATTGTGTCTCAACTGTGCCTCAGCCCCTGACGTGTCCAGAGGTGGAGGGTGAGAGGAATGGAATACTCTGACTAGCTTCGTCCACAGTGTGTTTTCCACCCTTGGGATCCAGGGGTGTTTGTAGCTCCCCTAGAAGCACATAGGCTTACGGTGGGTAAAGCAGTTCTCCCCAGCAAGAAGGGAGAGCTCTGCCACAAGAAGGGGAAAAGGATACAGGTTGGCAAAACCATAACTGTCCACCATAGTGGCCAGTGCTTGAGAGCTGTGAAAACACGCATAGAAGGCAAATTCATCACCACTGTTAGAAGATTCGGAATTCAAAGTATGTACTTGACTGACGGCAGACTAATCACCTCAGTTTTGTAAATAAGTGCATAACACATGGCCATTGGAGATTAATTATGGATTATTATTATTATAAGCTTACCAGGTGTCAAAAAGAACAAAAATAAAACTTCCACTGTTATTTATTCATATTCCCCCTCAGGAAAATGCCATTTCATGACGGACCTGTTTATCCAAACCGGAAAGAAAGAGAAGCAATGATTTTATCATCTTATGCTGGAATCCTAATGGTAAGGAAAAGAACACTATTTGCATATATGGAGATTTTATATTTGTTATGTGCATTTTTATGTTAATGCATATTTATTTTATTTTTCAACCGATCTTTCTGAATGCCTACGATTTACTAATACTAAATGTTTCAGTTTTAAAGATATAGTAAAAAATCTTTGACTTCTATATGGTATTGTGAAAACATTTATTTAAAAGGCAAAAAACCAGAATGAAAGACATATATAATTAGATACTGTAGACTCTGATTTATCCATTTATTCAGAAGTTATTTATTTATGGGCACCTGGGTGGCTCAGTTGGTTAAGCGACTGCCTTCGGCTCAGGTCATGATCCTGGAGTCCCGGGACCAAGTCCCGCATCGGGCTCCCTGCTCAGCAGGGAGTCTGCTTCTCCCTCTGACCCTCCCTCCTCTCATGTGCTCTCTCTCTCTCTCTCATTCTCTCTCTCAAATAAATAAATAAAATCTTTAAAAAAAAAAGAAGTTATTTATTTAGTGCCCATGCTATCCAGGCATGATACTAGACATATGGGAGCTATAATTGCTTTGTTTTGTAATGTAAGAAAAACCATGATATGATGATGCATTTGTTGGTGCTACTGTCTTGTTTGTTTTTTTTTTTTAACAGAACAGTATCCCAATTGAGGAAGTCTTTAAAATGTATGGAGCTGATTCTTCTACCAATTCTGGGGCTACTAAGGTAGGGGTGATCTGACACTATCAATAAAAGGGATTTTTAGAGAAAATTTATTTTATAAATTTAAAATGTATTTTTAACATTTTCAACTGCATGAAACAACAGTTTTTTTTTTTAACCAAAATGTACAAAACCAGATGTAGCCATATCTTACCTGGATAACAAATCTTTGTAAAATGATTTCCTTACGTGAGGGCTGTGTCAGTAATAACAAGTATTTTGCCTAAGGCTGAGTAGAGGCAGCAAACACGGCACCAGGCTTATGGTCTAGATTCTGCCTCTGTTTCTGGTGAACAGAATTTCTCACCTACACATTTTGTAATGTAGGTTTGGCAAGTCCAAGCACTCCTCTTGCATGATGTACTAGAACATTTAGAACTAGGAGAAGATCTGCAAGGTTCAAACTCATGATAAATTCTGTAGTTCGTTGCTACCACTCTTCTCCTTCACATGAGAGTCCTTTAAATCACAGCAGTAGAAGAAGCAACTATCAGAAGTCCGGTGACCTGAGTTCTGACACCACTTCCACGGAGCCTTAGGTCCCTGTCCTTCTTTGAGTTTCCATATACCGATCTAAAAAAATTTTTTTTTGAAAATTCTGAATGATCTTTATAGCCAGTTCAATTTTTGCTATTTATGGACATAGGCACATTTAGTAGACATTAAATACAAGCTGGTATTTAGAGGTGAACTACCAATCGGTTTACCTTTAGATACCTCTAGAAAAGGGAAGAGACAAGGGGGTTAGTGCAGGAGAGGTGTGCAGGGGGGGGGAAGAGAGAGAATCCATACCCTCATACCCAGCTTTCTGCTCACACTGTCACTTCCGATGCCCCACCCAGTCTTGGCAGGAAGGCCAGGGCAGGGGCAGGGCTATGACCACAGAAATGCCTGCCCCCCTTGTTCTTTTACCCGTAGACAATACAGCGAACAGTGGGGTCATATAAAATCAAGAGCTCACCAGGTCCAGCTTAAGAGTCAAGCATTTACTAAGAAGTGTTGTAACTTGGAATCCGACTGCCCCATCACCTTAATCCCTATGTAAGTTGGCTCTCGTCCTAAGACTCAAGGTCCCTTGATCACAGAGGACATCAGCACCTTTCCTCTGATCACCCTAGTTTCAACCTCATTCATTCAATATAATTTACGTACAAGGGATATAATGGTGAACAAGTCAGACAAGATAATTTTTCTCACAGGTCTTATATCTTATGTTGGAGCTGCCAGTCTACCTTGGTTGAGATAAAAGCCACCCTAGGCCCAATGCTCCTCAGAGACCAAGCTGTCCTTGGCTTTTAAAGAAAGATCTTTTAGTTCCTTAGATAGCCAAGCAAGCCAAAATGCTTCATTCCTGCTGGTTTTTTCGATAGCTTTCTCGCTTCCAGACTGCCCTCTTTTCCCCTTTCCCCAACGCACCCCCCAATACATACACATAAATATCTCAGTCCAACACCTTCTGGTTCAGCCGTTGCGTTTTTCCACATCTTCTGATGCCTGGGGACGGCTAGAGCAGGCACCAGACCTTGACTGGTTGGCCTCAACTCACAGGGTCAAAGGGCAAATATAGACAATCACATCCTGGAGGAGACGGCCCTATGAACCCTTCCAGTCTTGGTTGGGTTATCAATCAAGAAGATTTGCAAACATGGTTGTCCAAGTAGCTCAGGCCATGTAACCAAGTAGCCAGGTTCATTTTAAGGGGCCAGACTAGGAAGCCATGCTGTTTAGAGGTGGGCTGGCCAATTTCTATCTGTCCATCCCATCTTTCACTTATTCAGTAAAGAGATTTTATTCAGCACATTCTCTGTTTGTTTATGCACAGTCTCTGTCCTCATATCGGTGACCAAAATCAAAAAGCCCAGATGTGCACATGGACTACACAATGAACAGCTCGAAAGGGAAATAGATAATACGTCATGGAGGAGCTTTCCTTCAAACACCTGCATTTGTATATTGTTACAGGATATGACTGTCAGCTCATTTATTGATTTGTAACTGGAAGGCAGCTTCGGGTAAGGGTTCAGCATGAGGATTCTGAAGCCAGGCTGCCTGGGTTTGAACCAACTTTGAGCAGAGGAATCCTGGACAACTCTTCTAAATTCATCATCCTTGATTTTATCATAAAAACAGGGAATAGAAAATGGGATTGTTGTGGGAAATGAGAGGAATTAGTACCAGTAGAGCCCTTAGTGCTTGGCACATGGTAACCTCAAAACAATAACTATAGTTAAGGTTCTGGTACTTGGGATTTGAATGTCTGATTTCCTCTATATTCCTGTAAATCAAGGTTTTTCAACATTTCAGTCCAGATAATTCTTTGTTGTGTTGTGTAGGGGTGGAGCGGGGGGCTGTCTTATGCATTGTGGGATGTTTAGCAGCAGCCTCTACCCTTTAGATGCCAATAGCTTCCCCTCAGTGTGACAACCAAAAACGTCTCTCAACTTGGCCAAATGTCCCTTAAGAAGCAAAATCACAGCTGGTTGAGAACTACTGCTCTAAATAATTAAATAGCTCATCAAGCATCCTTATATAATACTAACATAATATAAGCTTTGCCTATTTTAGACACCGAACTATCACAAAGGGTACAATACCATTTGAGCTACAAATACAGAGTCTAAGGATTACCCACCCTTGTGGACCTCACAAGATCCTCCCAGCTTCAAGAACGCCAGCCCAGGCCTTTCTATTGCAGCTATATGTCAGTTCAATTCAGGGACCTCCTCCACATCTTAAACAAGAAATTAGTAGAACCTCTCAATGGAAATGTAGCATTTCAAAGATTACATTGTAGGAGCTATTTTAAAAGTCTTTTGAGGTTTAACATAATTTCAAAAAAGTTGTTCGAAAGAAGTTATTGACAAAGATTCTTCTCTAATGGCTGCATATATCTGAATAAACTTTGATTCCTTTAGATAACATGTCTCCTAAGCAACAGCTAAAATCCTCTCCAAGCAAGAGCTTAAAGCCCTGTAGAATACTAATTAGATTGTGGAGAAGTTCTGGCCACTAGAATTGGCTACATGATATAATATGGGTTATGCATAGTCTTGACGGCTTTCTTCAGGAGTATTTGCTGCCACCTGGTGACAGAAAGGCATCACGGGTGCAATGTTGTTCACCGATTCTATTGTCCTCAGGTTCTACTCCTGATAGCGAGCTGCTATTTGACGACAGGGAGCCATTTTTCTGCTGAAGACCTTGGGCCTATAGAGAAAAAAATCAACTAAGGGTCTCACACAAATGACGGTATTTACGATTAGCTTCAGATAAATATAAAATCGCCTACTCAATTTTAAGCTGAAGAAAAAGGAGCATAAATCTGCCTTCAACACAGCAAGCAAGCAATAGAAATATTCTTCACTTCCATTTGTCAGAGAAAGAGGGAAAAAGGAAAGGGAAGCAGAGAGAGTAAAAATTAGTGTAACCGAGAGAGGAGGAAGACAAGGAGAGGTGGCTGGAGATCAGCAGAACCTCTACTCCTCTCTTTCTGCAGCCACACCCCAAAGTCTGAGGGGCCATCATTTAACTCCATCCTGAGTCCAAAACAGACTCTTCAGAGGCAGCCAGATCGGTGTTCCGTCCCAGCTCTGCTGCTTCCTAGCTGTGTGGCCTTGGATGAGTTTCTTAATTTCTCTGATTCCCAATTTCCCTATGTGTAAATATGCATGATTACGCTTCCAAACTATACTGGGTCCTTCTGAGCATTCAGTGAGACCGCACATATCAGGTGCATGATGCTGGCGTGGGGTGGGGAGCCTTCAACATTAAGCATTATTTCCAAACCCACCCCCGCTCCTGTTTCCCATCCACAGGAGTCCACCAACAGCAGCCTGGTCTCTCTGCAGCAGGCCCATCTTCCCACCTCACACCCTTCTGCAGCCCCAGCCTCTAAGCACTTACACAATAATCTGCCGAGTGTTTTCTCTTCTTGGAGGATGCTGATCCAGCCTGAAGTGTACAGATGTGAAAAAGAATTTTCATGATAAGGAGAGGGACCTATCAGGTTTAAACAAAAGCTCAATATTGGCAGATCTTCATGAAGGGAGATAGAAAACCATGCTTTCGATATCCATTATGTCCAAATGAATACTTATGGTATATGTTTAAAGTATAAAACCCAAGCAAACAACAAATCCACCAAAGGGATGAAATGGAACAGTATCAACAGTTTGGGAGCTCTCCGTGCATCCTCTCCAGCCCCTACCCTTCTTGTTGCTTCACATTTCTACTATCTGGAATCATGGGTTTATAATTTTCTTGTCTTTCTTTCTAGTTTTACCACATATGCATGTCTCACCAATATATTGTTTAGTTTTGCATGTTCTTTGAACTTGATAGAAGTAATATAAAAAGCAGTCTTTATAAGTGAAGCAAATGTTTTATTCCATGGCTTTCTTTTGTCATTCAACACTATGGTGCACAAATTCATCCCTGTGGTTACACATAGTTTATTTTCACTGCACATAGCATTCCGCTGTAGGAGTATGCCACAATTTCTTTATATATTCTTCCGTTTTAGACATTTGGATGATTTCTATTATATGTTTCTTTATGTCCAGTAAAAGAGTTTCTGTGTGGCCTATGGGATGTGCATCTCCAACTCTGCATAAAGCCAAACTGTTTTCCAAAATGGTCATACCAATGTACACTTCCACCTGCAATGAGCTTATCTGGCTGTTACCAACACTTGCTATTTTCAGGCTTCTCAAGTTTGTCAGTCTGTTAGGTGGCTGTGATCTTTACATTCCTCTGATTACCAATGAACAACTATTTTTACATTCTTCTTCTGTGAAGTGCCTGCTAAAAAGCTTCTGTCCATTTTTTTTTTTTTTTTTGGTTGGGTCACTTTTCTTTCTTCTTCTTGTTTTTTTAAAATTTACACAGAGCCTCAATTTTTAGAAAAGCTGCTATAGGATATAATCAGTCAAGTCCTAGATTTTCCAGTACTCTTCCTATTTGAAATTTGCCTTCTCACTTTACAAATATTAAAATGTTTAGAAAACATGATGTTGCACCATCCCAAACACATTTGAAAAACTTCTTGGACAGTACAAGCTGTCTTTCTGGACCATGTGCCCTGCTTTTACTTTGGAAAGTATGATATTCATGAGCATATGTTCAATTGCTTTGACATCTAGAATCAGAAATTCTCTACCTTCTGGCTCAGTGATACCAAATGACATTTTAATAAGTTACTGCTCAGGCTGAAAGGCAGATGAAGATTATTGGCTGTACTCTTCACCCCTTGGGGCGTCTGGGTGGCTCCATCAGTTAGGCATCTGCTTTTAGCTCAGGTCATGATCCCAGGGTCCTGGCTCCCTGCTCAGTGGAGAGTCTGCTTCTCCCTCTCCCTCTGCCCCTCTCCCCACTCATGCGTGCTCTCTGCCTCTCAAATAAAAAAAGGAATCTATACTCTTCATCCCTTGCTGATGTATCCAGGTCATTTCTTGTGCAAGTTCCTATATGACATCCCCCATCTTCTCTCTCTCTTCCCACCTCCAGTTAGAAGAAATTTTTGTTGAATGGCTTTGGACATAATTGAGCACTTAATAAGAATATGAATTAAGAAATAACAATTGTAATAATACTTCTATATTGACACAATGATGATATTAGTAAATAGCTTTAAAGTAAAAAAAAGAATATATGATCAACTCTAGGCTTAGGATTTGATTTTCATCCTACTTTGAGAATAATTTCTCATATAAGCCACACAGGAAGCCATAGGAACTTCTTGCATGAGCCAGCAGATTATCAGGACTCATAGAATATTTGAACTGGAAGTGACCTTTAAAATCATCAGTTTCTATCTTCCCCAGGGGATAAGGAACTAGAGCATCTGTAAATATAAAGCTTGAATCTCTCTCAGTGAGAGAGCAGGAAATGATTGATCTTTTATTTTTTTTTAAGATTTTATTTATTTATTTGAGAGAGAGAGCACGAGAGGGAAGAGGGTCAGAGGGAGAAGCAGACTCCCTGCTGAGCAGGGAGCCTGATGTGGGACTCGATCCCGGGACTCCAGGATCATGACCTGAGCCGAAGGCAGTCGCTTAACCGACTGAGCCACCCAGGCACCCAATGATTGATCTTTTAGAGGGATATTAATTACTTCAGGGCTCCTGGCTCTGATTAGTTATTAGTTATTTGATTAGTTATTTCCAAGCAGGATCTTGTAAAGGAAAGGGTGGCCAAGTTGTTGCCATGGGTTATTCTACACAATAGAGATGATGATGATTATGACAAATATAAATAATAATTATTATTATCAAAAAAAGAATAATTATTATTATCATTAATCTTAAAACCAATATACTGTACTATGTGCCAGGCACTATTCTAAGTACTTTACATATGCTAACTTTAATTCCTACCACAACTCTATAAGGTCATTACCAGTATTATTATTATCACATGAAGAAACAGGCACAAAGGAGTTAGGTGACATGCCCAAGGTCACACATCTTATAGATAGATGGTGCAGCCTGCACTCACATACTGCCTATTTGACCCTAAAGTGTATGCTGTTAACCACTATTGCTTGGCTAGAATGCTAGCCGTTCAACTAGTCAATGACACCTGAGGGCCTCCTATGTACTAGGCACTCTTTAAGGCACTGTAGAGAAAAGGTTAAATTCGCTAACTGGGCTCCCTGTTTCCACACTCCAACCCGTTCTCCACACGGAAGCCAAAGCGATTTTTTTAAAACCTAAGTCTGACCTCGTCACACTAGAGCTTAAAAATATTGCAATGGCTTCCACTGAGTCCTGGAATAATGTACAGCTCCATACCGTGGCCCACAAGGACCCATATTATCTGGCACCGGCCTGCCTCCTTCCCAGCCCCATCTATAATTTCCCCCTTTCTCCCTATGCTCTAGCCACCCTGGCTTCCTTTCTGTGTCTGGAAACACAGGTTATTCCAAGAAGATCTTCTCGTTCTGGAACGAGCCTGGAACACTCTTCTCCAGCTCGTCCCCTGAACGGCAGCCACTCAGTCTAGAAAGCTCAGCTGAAGAAACACTGCTTCTTTCTAAAGGCTTTCTCTGGCCCTCTGCAGTGGTGGCTGTCCAGTTGCTTGCTAGTACATCATCTTGATTTGTTTATTAAACTCATCACAGTGGATGATTTATTGTTTGCGTTTCCTCACTCGGCTCCAGCAGGGCGGGAGGCCTTGTCTGTCTTAGTGACCACAGCTCCTGACACAGGGCCTGGCGCATAGTAGGTGCTCACTGAGAACTTGTTGAAGGAAGGAAGGAATGAAGAGATAGTCTTAACCTTGAAGAAGTTTCCAGTGCAGCAGACAGTGGGTTATAACTAACTGCAGCACACTGGGGTTGCTCTATGTGCTGCATGCTTTGAGTTCCCAGATGAGTGAGTGAGTAATTCTGCCTTAGGGTAAGGTTGGGGCGCGGGGTGCCAGTGGGGGTGGGAAGACACGGGGCAGATGTCTCAGAAAAGGTGATATGTGAGCTACATCTCAAAGGAAAAGTAGGAGCCTCTAGGCGGAAAATAAGCAAATGGTTATCCCAAGTAAAAGGCAACAATGTGCAGAGCATCAGTGTGTGAAAGTGCATCCTGGGCAAAGGGGACCAAGAGTGGGAGCAAAAGGCAGAGTACGAACGTGCATGCCGTGTGAAACGTGAGGCTCCCCAGCAGGTGCTCGGTGCTGTCTAAGGACTATGGGTTGGTTCAACAGACCAAGTGCTACACCTAGCAGGTGTTAACAGCCACACCTGCAGCTGTTAAAAAGAGGACTGTTTTCCTTTCAGGTACCCCGAGCTCCACCTCTCCGCCTCTCCCTGCATCCCTTTGCCATGTTAACAGCACCCAAAGCAGCAGAATACGCCCACAAACAGAGTAAGCCTCTTTCCTTCCACCTGCTTAGGGGAAATTTAAGTAAACCTAAGAGTTAAACTCACAAAGTAAGGCCAAAGTTGTTACGGTAATAAGATTTCTCTGTCCAGTTGAATAAAGAGGAAACAAACCAGAAGGATTCATGACTTAATTTCCCTTCATTATAGGAATCAGGGAAGTCTTACTTCTCAGACCCTTTAGTGACAGGAGCAAGGCATTCTAGAAGGGAAGGATCTAAACCTGTGGGTGGACTCATTTTAAAAAAAAAAGGTTTTCATACAGTTACGGTTACCACATGTGTCTCTAGGTGTCAAGTTAAGAAGGGGACCAACAAATAAAAATGTCACCAGCAGCTCTGCAAGGGAAGCAAATGCCACAGCGTGGAAATCATCAAAAAATGTATCTTTGGACACCCAGCCGAAGAACAAAGTAGGTCAAAAAATATAAATTGGACCAAACGGATCCCAAGGGTTTGGGGAGTACTCTACTGACATTGTGGTTAAAAGTCCAACCTTTGGAGTTAGATGCTGTGGGTCTGAATCTAAATGAAGCCACTACGGGGGCGCCTGGGTGGCTCCGTCGGTTAAGCATCTTCCTTCGGCTCAGGTCATGATCTCAGGGTCGTGGGATCCAGCCCCGCATCGGGCTCCCTGTCTCCGCGGGGAACCTGATTCTCCCTCTTCTCCCTGCTCCTGGCCTCTCTCTGTCGTTATCTCTGTCTCTGTCTCTCAAATAAATAAATAGATAGATAGATAGATAGATAGATAGATAGATAGATAGATAAAATTTAAATGAAGCTACTACGTACCAGCTGTGTTGACTTCAGGCAGGCTACGTAACCTCTCTGTGCTTCAGTTTCCGCCTCTACAAAGTGAGAAAAATAAGGGTACCTCCTCTCCAGGTTGTCGGGATAAATAACTGGGATTATGCACTTTAAGAGATTAGATGTGTGCTTGGTGCTGAGTAAACCCTAAATAAATACGGACCATGATATTTGGGAAATACTATTCACCAGTTAATCAGCTGTTATTCTTTGATTCAACTAAGTGTGTTGAGGAGAGTTATATGAATGTCTGTGTCCTAAAGATTTCTCTTCTCAGTCCCTTTCTCACTAATGAAATTTTATCTTTGCCTACTTTGCATCTCTGCTGCTCCCGCCCTGTCCATCTGGTTCCTGGGACATTTATGCTGCAGAATTCAGAGAATGGTCGGAGATGCACAGGGCTGGAGACAAAAGAGAAAGGCGGGAGAGTTCTTGGCCCTTCCAGCCCTCGGCTCTCTACTGTAACGCGCAAAGTGAAAAGGAAATTTAAAAAGTCGTCAGGAGACCAAGTTAGTGAACATAATAAAAGCTGAGAGGGGAGAGAATCAGATAAGTGGTACAGCTGGTGGCTGGGATATTTTAGGACTTTGTTGAATGAGAGACTGTGGGCCAGCTGCAGGGTTGTAAGGTAGGAAAGGGAAATTGGGAATTTCGAAACTCGGTACACTGGGTTATGAACTGCGTTTGCTTTAAGAAACACAAGTGAAAATTAAACACAAGTGAAAATTAAAATTTCTTATTATCTAGTTTGGTTGCTGTACTGTGCATCTTTTAATGTGAATCTCTGAATAGACTGGACCACATAAGGCCCAGGATTCATTCAGGTTTTAGAGGCAAACAATCGACTGGTGAGAAATATAACCTCATCATAGCAAATGCTTTAGGAACAACCTGAATTCTTTGGTCACATTAGGGTTTTAATAAGTGTTATTCTAGTAACATAACAATACCACTATTGGGAAATCTTTACTATATTGAGTTTCCTTTTAAAGATATTTGCTATAGTGAGATTTGAAGGCATAACTTTTCTAGAAACGTATCTGTTACTGAAGAACTCTTTGAAGTAAGATGAGGCGTTGTTGTTTTTTTTTTAATATGAGTTTGGATATAGCAAGTTCTAAATAGTAAAACAGAACAACAGGAGAAAAAAATAACTCCAGAAATAACACACAGGTGCGCGCGCACACACACACACACACACACACACACACACACACACACTGATATCTAGACTTTAAACTTAATCATGAAAAAAAATACATCTCTGAAACAGAGGTTCTTAGACCCCTTGAGGCTCATCTATGCATCCGATGTACTGAAAATCCAGCTCTCAAGATCATTCATTGGTATGTTTGTTTTGAAAATATTATTTCATTTCCTGTATATTTCCTTCCATAACCATTGAAGATTGTTGGCTTCTTGATGGAAGCAGATCTTTTATTTCCTTATTATTTCCCACAGGTATATAAAGTGCTTTGCAAGCCGTGGCTATTCAATAATTATTGTTGATAAGTGAATTGGCAATAACTACATGGTCCTGAGTGTTCTCAAAACACTGTGCTCTGTCTAAACTGATTGAGAAGTTCCTTTCTAGGGACCAGCCATTTCTATAGCCTAATTAATGCCTATTAGTCTAGGATGTCCAAACAATAAGTGCCTATTTTGCAGTAGGGATAGGTCTTGAGATAAATCCTTTCCATAAAGTCCTCTTCTTGAAAATCAAACAGCAGAAAACACATCTATGATTTTTGTTCATTCTTTATTATTTGTGGACTTTAACATCTTTGCCAACTTCTGAGTAATGTACTTTTTAAATTAGCTTAAAACATTATCATAGTAATACATGCTTATGGCAAAAATTTCAAACAATAGAGAAAATATAAACTGAAAAACAAAAGAATTCCCCTTTCCCCACAGCTCTGTCATATTCCTCAGAAATAACCACTGTTAATATTTCTTGTGCTATTCAAATATTTGCTGTACATGTACATATAAATATACATACATGTGTCCTACTGATTTGTTAGAAATTAATGAAAAGTCTTTTTGTTAAATGTATGGAAAAGGCACGCCTGGGTAGTTCAGTTGGTTAACCATCCAACTCTTGGTTTCAGCTCAGGTCATGGTCTTATGGGTCATGAGATGGAGCCCCACGTCAGGCTCCATGCTCAGTGGGGAGCCTGCTTGAAGATTCTCTTCCTCTGTCCCTCCCCCCATTTGCACACTCACACTCACTCTTTCTCTAAAATAAATAAATCTCCTATTTTGTTTTTATCTTTTTGAAGATTTTATTTATTTATTTATTAGAGAGAGCACAAGGACGAGCAGAGGGAGGGGCAGAGGCAGAAGGAGAGGGAGAACCCGACTGCCCACTGAGCAAGGAGCCTGATGTGGGGCTCCACTCAGGACCCTGGGATCATGACCTGAGCCGAAGGCATATGCTTAACCAACTGAACCACCCAGGTGCCCCTAAATAAATCTTTTTTTTTTTTAAAGTTTGGAAAACAGGGCGCCTGGGTGGCTCAGTCAGTTAAGCATCTGCCTTCGGCTCAGGTCATGATCCCAGGGTCCTGGTATCGAGCCCCGCATCCGGCTCCCTGCTTGGCAGGAAGCCTGCTTCTCCCTCTCCCTCTGCCCCTGCTTGTGTTCCCTCTCTCGCTGTGTCTCTCTCAGTCGAATAAATAAATAAAATCTTAAAAAAAAAAGGTTGGAAAATAGACTTTCACAGTTTATTGCTTGAGAAAGTTTTTCATTTTATATATTTCAGCTTCTGAGTCTTTTCCTTACCTATATGTTTTATGGATATTGTACCATGTCTTTTAGCTGGTAAACAACTTTTTTCAACCTCAAGATAAAACAATGCTTCTTTCAGAATTTTGTATTTATTTCCAGCCACAGAATTGCTTCATAAAGTAAGGGAAAGGAAGAATTTTCTTTTAAATAATCCAGGTATTTGGTGAAATAGTTTTAAAGATTTCTTTTATACTATATTAATATTAGCAATCCATTTATTAGTCAAAATGAATATGAGCAACACCATATCCTAGGAAAGCGTAGATACTGAGCACATTATCAGGAAATGGATTCGGAATGGATAGGACCATACCAAAGAACTAGAAAACAGATACCCTGTTGATAAAGAGTGTGGATTCTGGAGTCACACAGCCCAGAGTTTACTCTTGGGTCTCCCATTTAATAACTGGCATGAATTGTTAAGTGAATCTCTCTGCTTCTGTTTCTCATCTATAAAGAAAAGATTCTAACAGTACCTATCTCATAAGGTTGTTACAAGGACTAAATGAGCTCACATATATGGAACGGCTTAGAAAAGTGCCAGGACCATTGCTAGCAATAACACAGGTGCTCCCATGACTACTACTGCCCCTGACAAAGTCACAGTATCGTGAACCGGAGCAAGACACAGAGACAGGGCAATTTGAGGGATTCTGGTTTCCAGTGTGGAACTGGAATTCCGGCAAGGAATTTAGAGACTGCCACTCATCCTAATAAGTAAAAAGCTGAACAGGCTGAGAAAACAACTCCTCTTGGATCTGTAAGACAGGGGAGGTCAAAGGGCAAACCTCTGCCCCCAAGTTTGGAGAGACAGATAGGCGGATATAGGGAGTTAGGGTTTACCAGAGCAAAGACTCACAAGCAGAAGCTGCCAGAAATACAGGGCTGGAGTAGGAAACCCTTAACTGCAATTGGCAAATCACAGGAACCTCAGTGCAGACAACTCGGAGGGTTAAAAACTCCAGGGGGACCCAGTCATAGCAGGGTACCCACAATTTTGTGAGATTTACCAGCAGGAGCTCTGTCAGGTTCTCACAGTAAATCCTGGAGAAAATTCTGTTCAGGTTTCCAGCAGTTGGGGGGGGGGGGGAGAATGGGAGGAGGTAGGGGTGGAGGAGGGAGGTGGGGGAGGAATCATTTTTATTTATTTTTTAAAGATTTTATTTATTTATTTGACAGAGAGAGAGAGAGAGTACAAGCAGGGGTGTGTCAGGGCGAGGGAGAAAGCAGGCTCCCCCTGAGCAGAGAGCCTGTCCTGGGGCTGGATCCCAGGACCGCAGGATCATGACCTGAGCTGAAAGCAGACGCTTAACCCACTGAGCCACACAGGCGCCCCGAGGAACCATCTTTAAACACAACAGAGCACTCTGTTCTTAACAAGGCCTGCCCTGAGTGGCAACTAGTTAACTGTAGCTTACCTGTTGATGTTTTATCAGAGCCCAACTGACCTAGAAGAAGGGAAAGACCCACTCCAGTCAGCTCTAGTCATCTGGTCCCAGCTAGAGGAGAGGAAAAACTGAGAAACACTTGCAAAGTTCCAAAGTCCAGAGGCACAGGCTCACCAAAGACTGAGATCTAATCATAGGACTACAGAACCCTTCCTATCCCCCCTCACCCCCCCAACACCACATCACTAAAGACCTATTTAGAGAATTCATTTTGCCCAGGACATCATGTCTAGCTATCAAGAAAGAATTATAAGATATACTAAAATGCATAAAACATAAAAATTTAAAGAAACAGAGCAAGCATTACAAACAGACATGGCAGGGATGTTGGCACTATCAGACCGGGAATTTGAAACAAATCTGACTTAATATGCTAAGAGCTCTAATGGATAAAGTAGACAGCATGCAAGAATAGTTGGGCAATGTAAGCTGAGGGAAGGAAATCCAAGCTGTTAACCACAGAATCCAGGTGGTAGGCACATGTATCTTCATTGTACAAATATTTCACCTTTTCTGTATGAAAATTTTCACATAATAAAATTATGAAGGAGAAAAGAAAAAAGAAATTGTCAGAGTGGATCAAAACACAAGACCTGATTATACGTTGTCTATAAGACACCCATTTCAAATATAAAGACACATATAGATTAAAGGTAAATGGATAGACAAAAAAAATCACACCAGCCCTAATCAAAAACAAGAAAAAGCTATATTAATTTCTGACAGAGCTGACTTCAAAGCAAAGAAAATTATCAGGGATAAATAAAGACAATTGATAAAAGGGTCAATTCTCCGAGAAGACATACAAACCTTAACATGTGTGCACCGGACAACAGAGCATCAAACTACATGAGGTAAAAATGGATAGGGCTGCAAGGAGAAATCGCTGGCTCTGCTATCATAGCTGGAGACTTCAGCAACCCTCCATCAGAAATGGAGGGAGGGTGATTCAAGTTTAAATTCAAAGCAATATAGAACATTTTAAAATGATATGGCATAAGCACAATACACAACTGCTCAGTGGCAAAAAGAAATGATTTGCTTTGGATATCATTAGTCAAAAGAAGTATAAATTTTATTATTTGTGTTTCAATTTGGAAATAGTTTTGAGTTTAGAGGAAAGTTGCAAGAATAGCACAAAGAGCCCTCATACACCTTTTACTCAGAATCACCAATTGTCAGCATTTTGTTCCATTAACATCACCATTTTTTCTGCCTCTGTCTCTCTCTTTGTCTTTCTCTCTGTATATAGATACAGAATTTTTTTTCTGAGCCATCCAAGTTACACCTGCCCTATCATTATACCCCTATATACTTCAGTGTGTATTTCCTGAGAACAAAGTCATTCCTTAAATAACTTCAGTATAACGATCAACTTCAGAAAATCTAACATTGATACTTTTATTTGATCTACCATCTATATACCAATTTTTTCAAGTGACCCAATAATGTCCTTTGCTAAACATTTTTTCTTTCTGTACAGGATTCAGTGTGGGGTCATATACCGCATTTAGTTGACAAATATAACTCAATTTCCAAACCTCTCAGAACAATTCCATGGAAGTTCTTTTGTACCTACATGTATTATAATCCATCTTTGTCAGTAACTTAGTATTTGATATTAGACCTCAACCCCCTATAGACTGAAAGCTAATGTCTGTGTGCATGTTAAATTGATGGGTTTGATTCCAAAATCATTTTTTTTTTATCCTGCAGGTCACTTAGAAACTTGGAATTGCACCATGGAAGTTCATAATAAAGTCTCTGGAAGAGGAAAAGAAACATCATCTTAACACTGCAACTCTTGCCAGCACATTTTTCCAGTTAGCTTGTGGTGCAAAGTTAATCGAAGTGTTACTTTGGATGTTGGGCTTTCTTCTCTTAGACTCCTATTGTGTGGCTATATTGTGTTGTTGTTGTTTTTCAAGTGTATGTCCTGTGCTACTTCATTGTAACTGGAAGACTGCTAGTTGGAGACTTTTGAGAATATGTTGTATTTTATGTGAGAGCAGACAGGCTTTGCAGCACATTTCCCAAATGTTTAGCACTGAATCTTGCAGAGTGGTGGAGTCTGAGGCAGTTTCCCAAAGTTTCGATCCAAAATAAAATGAATCTGTCATTCATTGCCCTTACTACGTTCTCACATGGAAACATTTAAAATCATTTCAATAAAGCATTAAAGGAAACAGAAGCGCAGGCTTTCTTTCAGTGATTATAATGACTATTAGGAAAAAGAAAATGTGCTAGTCTTTCAGCACTTTCCAAAATGCTGATTAGGCAGGTGGTTTGGCTTGTAAATACCCATACTAACAATTTGAACAAAGGAATGTGAGTGCAGATTACACCTCTCTTAAGGTTTTGCTGGGCCACCTGTCTGCGGAACAGGTGTCTTCAACACGTGCAAAAACAAGTGTTTGGTTTGTTGGCTTTCACTGGAAATGGTGGTGCACCCCGATGTGGTGTTGTGGTTGGGGACACCGATGATGCCTTTTCCACATGGGTTTGGTTATGACCATAACTGAGGTTTACCAGGAGGCCTGCAGCACTAGGAGGGAGGCAGGGGATGTATCAGTGACTTGTGACTTGGCCCTGGGTACGCTGTCTAGCATCACAGGACTTTGCCCGGCTTCTTGCAGTCTAGCTCTGCTGGTTGGGAGGGAACATGTTTTTCTTTGTGGTTACTGCTGCCTGTCCTTCTGACAGGTGCACATCTGCTTCATATGCACTGCCCGAGGCCTTTCACAAATGGCATCATGGACACTTAGCGTTAGCTGTGGCTGGATACGCTTTCAGGGCCCTCCATGGGTCACAAGCCATGAAGGTGTTTGACTCCATCTTTCTACATATGCACGGATGACAAAGATGAGCCGGGGCCGGAAGGCCTCCCACAGCCCTGCATAGCTGAGGGGTGCTTCGCCATCCGTAGGGCGGTCGCAGTGGAGAAAGCTCCTCGGGCCTTCACTTGGGTTCTGGGAAACAGTGACCGCCAGGAAGGGAAAACTCAGGCAAATCATGATGCTGGTTTTGAAAACAAAAAGCAACTGTAGAAGACGGTTTTGGGGAGAGAGATGGGAGGATCCTGTATGTGTTCCTGCTCTCAGACTGTCTCACAGAGTCTCGGGGAATCTCTTTATTTTTAGTCCAAGGAGAAGCGTTTAATCTCAAAACAAAATTGACTTATTTTAAATATTTGCTGCTTTTCACCAGCAGCTCCAAGTTATACATTTACAAATTGAATTTATTTTTCATCTCCCGAAAGTACTATATATTTATGGTAGAAAACTAAGGCAATCAAAAACAACAGAAAGGAGAAATAAAAACATAAAACAAGGACCTGTAATCTTGCCATTTATGGATAACCATGACTGACATTTTGGTGTATACGTCCACCGTTCTAATCTCTTTTTCTCCCCCTACATAAACATATACAAAATACTTTTAGCAAAACCATATCATACTGAGGAGGTAATTTAGAAAATGTAATTGTCTTTCAATTAGAGGATTTTTTTTGTCACCCTTAGCACTTCAGGTCCTTCTGGAACTCATAGGATTGTCACGAGTCTCCCCAGACGGAACCACCAACCCCATCTCAGCAGTTTCCATAGGCAAATGCACAAAGTGCTGGGCATGTAATGTATTTCTAGAGAGCTGCATAGGATGAGAAGTGCGCCCTTTGTCTCCAAGGTCATAATGGCTCTGCTGACCTCAATTCCTTTCACTGGAGCTAGTGAGGAGAACTCGAAAATGCCAGACAGAATGAGAGCCCCCTGCCCCATGATCCCAAATGAAAAAACGAGAGAGAACATAGAAATCCCCTCACGCACTACCCCCAGGCCCCTTTTGTGTAGTTCTTGCCAACACAGCAGCCCTCCTGCTATATATTCCGGCTGCTACTCTTGTCCCCATCACACTGGACGCTGATCATCCACTGACAACAGCCATGGGGAAGGTGAGCCACCCGAGGGGCCAGGCCGCGTCTGTTGAGTGTCTCCTGTGTTTGGAGGTCCTTCCCCGCTGACGTCTGGCTGTTCCCTTGTTCCCACAACACCCCCCCCCCCCCCTGCAGATCACCTTCTACGAGGACCGCGGCTTCCAGGGCCGCCGCTACGAGTGCAGCAGTGACCACCCGAACCTGCAGCCCTATTTCAGCCGCTGCAACTCCATCCGCGTGGACAGCGGCTGCTGGATGCTGTATGAGCAGCCCAACTACGCAGGCCACCAGTACTTCCTGCGGCGCGGGGACTACCCCGACTACCAGCAGTGGCTGGGCTTCAGCGACTCCATCCGCTCCTGCCGGGCCATTCCTTACGTGAGTCTTGCCTCCACCCAGAATGATGCGAAAGCATCACTGATCCGTGGTCGTAAATTCCTGTTGGTCAAAGCCAGTTTGTTTCAATTCAGGACTAGTGTTCACAGTAAGGACAGCAATGCCTGATTCTCAAGCATTAAAAAAAAAAAAAAAATTGTGAGTAGGTTAATGAATCACTGTAACCTCTTTTTTTCCCCGCCCTTATTTAAGGACAAAATTATTTTTAGGGCATAAGAAATCATAATATAGCCTCTGAAGTTACATTTGATAGCATCTCGCTGATTCCTACTTTCTAAATAAAAATCACCATGTTCAGAAAAGAAAAAAAAAGCCTATCTAGGTCATTATTTTTTAATGATGGGAACACTTAACAGACCACGGGAGAACAAGGTAGGTGTAATGTGTTCTGTCTGTCTTAGCAGTTGTTTTCCACACAGTCTCTATGACATAAGGATCTAGAAACTAGAACAATATGTCTCAGCTCCTTAGGGGCTCCCTGGTTCCCAGGAGTCATTATCAAGTAGTTTCTTACGAGGGTCAGAGACAGATCATTAATTAGGATTTCATGGGACATGGTCCTCATAAAAGTGCTGCTTAATGTTTTTTAAACATGTTGAGTTTGTGTTTCTGCTTGCTGGTGACACCAAATTATGTGGTATGACAAGCAGATTCAAGAAGTGAAACCAAAAGTAGGCTAGAGAAATTTGCGGATGCAAAAAGACATACAAATAACACAGGAATTTCTTTGAGGCAAGAACCTCAAATGGTTCAAGTGATTTGGCAAAATGTCAGACATGTGGACTCAGAGTAAATATGAATTATTGTAAATTATGCATGAAGAGTGACTTAAAAACAAGCTTGTTAGGACTCTGTTATGTGTAGCCATAACGAAAAAGAGAGTTAAATTCCTCTCTGCAGACTCACTAAATACAGTAGTGACCAATGGCTTCCTACAAAGGAATCCCTTTGGTTCCCTTTATTTCAATGTTTGTTTCTTCCACAAGATCAGGTCAGCTTTATTTTTAATATTCTTCCTAATTTGTTAGACCAACAATGTGGGGAGAAGACACGCACACGGCAGGATGGTTTGAAAACCATGCTTCATGAAGATGCGGGCTGACTAAGTCGCTTTTACTGAGATCAGAGATGCACACAGTTGATTTTTCTTCTTTTGTTTATTGTCACAACAGACCGGCTCCCACAGGATAAGGCTGTACGAGAGAGATGACTACGGGGGCCTGGTGTCTGAGCTCACCGAGGACTGCTCCTGCATCCACGATCGCTTCCGGCTCAATGAGCTCCGCTCGCTCCACGTGCTGGAGGGCTGCTGGGTCCTCTACGAGCTGCCCAGCTACCGGGGGCGGCAGTACCTGCTGAGACCGGGGGACTACAGGCGCTACCACGACTGGGGGGCCACGGACGCCCGAGTGGGCTCTCTGAGACGGGTCATCGATTTATACTAGGCTGTGTGTTTCTTATGATCCACATCAAAATGCAATAAATATACAAATGGTGTTCCTGGCACTAAGTGTCTCTCGTTTATCTTTCAATAATCACTGAATTCTAATAAATGGTGACCCCTGGCAACTTGCCTGACCCTGAAAATCAGGTGTTTTGAATGTCTACTTACTTCCTGTTGGTCAGGCAACAGTATTCCTGAAGCCCCCACTCACGTCATGGGAAGGAGGGAGAAGCAGCACGTCTGCTTCTACAACCTGCAATCTGAGAAAGAGAGGAAAGGCAAATGCAAGGAAAAACTATTAGACCCTACATAAAGTAGAAAACATAGAATGAATTGAGGCTGGGATACCAAAGACAAGGGATTGCTGGAAAGATTAGGGCAGCTGAAGTCTCAGATTAGTCAAGAAAAGCTGAGCGAAGAGAGGGGTTTTAAGCAGAATTCCCAAGGTAGAGAAGGTCAAACGTGCTTGATGAATTCAGCAGGTAAGAAAAGTGCTAAAGTAAGCGTTAAAGGGCCTGCGTTGTTATCTTACTTCTGCTAATTACTAGTAATGTGTCCAACTCGGACTAGTTTTTAGGGACTTTCCCAGTTTTAGCACCAAAAGTCCTACACCCTGGAAAGCCCCTCAGTCTCAGGTAAACCGGAATGGTTAGTTCCCCTTCTTACTGGGTTTGTATCTTTGATCAAGTCATTTCTTATCCTCTCTGTGCCTAAATTACCTTATCGAAGACTACAGGTGGATGAGAAATTCCTGCTTCACTAAATCCCCAGATAGTTACAACGAAATATAGGGAAAGATTGTGAACACATTTTGTTATTTTTAAATTATTACACAAATATAAATGTAGAAAATTTATGTATTACCAGTGTCTGCTCAAATTCAAGAGTACAATACAGTCATCTCTATTTTGGACTCCAATATGAATTTCTATCAAGACTCAATTACAGGGCGCCTGGATTACTCGGTTGGTTAGGCGTCTGCCTTTGGCTCAGGTCATAATCCCAGGGTCCTGGGATGGAGTCCCTCATCGGGCTGCCTGCTCAGTGGGGAGTTTGCTTCTCCCTCTCCCAATCCTCTTCCCCCCTGCTCATCTCATGCTCTCTCGCTCTCGCTCTCACTCTCTCAAATAAATGAATAAAATCTTAAAAAAAAAAGACTCAATTACACACATGATGTAATGAGCACTGGGTACTATATAAGACTGATGAATCACTGAACTCTACCTCTGAAACTAATACTACACTATATGTTAATTGATTGAATTTAAATTTTAAAAAAAGCCTCGATTACACATGGTGAAGTCTTAATATTTACTCTGCTGCATACCTCTGGAGTTTCTTTCCACTATAGTAAAGCTGCTCTCCCAGAATGCTAATTCTCTTTCCAAATTTATATAAGCAAAAATAGTGCCCTGTCCCAGTTAACTTCCTTGTCAAAACCGATTTTAAAATTCTCGTGGAATTACAAGGGACCCAGAATAGCCAAAACAATCTTGAGAGAGAAGAACAAAGTAGGAGTACTTCTCAATTTCAGAACTTAACACAAAACAATAGTAATGAAGATGGTGAGGTCCTGGCATCAGGTAGACATGGAGATGAAGGAAATAGACTTGAGAGTCTAGAAATTCACCCATGAGTCAACTGAATTTTGACAAGGATTCTAAGACAATTCAATGGGGAAAGAATAACTTCTCAACAAATGGTGCTGAAACTATTGGACAACCTCATGCAAAAGGATAAAGTTAGCCCCATATTTCACACCATATATAAAAATCAACTCAAAAAAATCAAAGACTTAAATGTAAAAACTCAAACCATAAAACTTGGTAGAAAACACAAGCATACATCTTTATGATCTTTTATTAGGCAACGATTTCTTAAATATGAAAGCACAAACAAAAACAACAAAATAAATTGGACTTAAAATCTTTTATGAATCAAAGGTCATTATCAAGAAAGTAAACGTAGCAACTTCTTACTAGACACATATCTCTGGAGACAAGGGAAACAAAAGCAAAAATGAACTATTGGGACTCCCTCAAGATAAAAAGTTTCTGTGTAGTGAAGGAAATAATCAATAAAACTAAAAGGCAAACTAGAGAATGAGAGAAGATGTTTGCAAATGACATACTGGATAAAGGGCTAGTATCCAAAATCTATAAAGAACTTATCAAACCCAACACCCAAAAAATAAATGATCCAGTTAAGAAATGGGCATGAACAGACATTTCTCCAAAGAAGACATACAAAAATGGTGAACAGACACATGAAAAAATGCTCGACATCACTCAGTATCAGGGAAATACAAATCAAAACCACAATAAGATACTACCTCACACCTGTCAGAATGGCTAAAAATAACAAGTCAGGAATTGACAGATGTTGGCGGGGATGTGGAGAAAGGGGAACCCTCTTACACTGTTGGTGGGAATGCAAGGTGATGCAGCCACTCTGGAAAACAGTATGGAGGTTCCTCAAAAAGTTAAAAAATAGAA
Source organism: Zalophus californianus (assembly GCF_009762305.2). Lineage (NCBI taxonomy): Eukaryota > Metazoa > Chordata > Mammalia > Carnivora > Otariidae > Zalophus > Zalophus californianus. The sequence goes on along the minus strand of NC_045597.1, from coordinate 167,323,904 downwards.
CTATCCTATGACCCAGCAATTGCTCTACTAGGTATTTATCCAAAGGATACAAAAATACTGATTCAAAGGGGCACATGCACCCCAATGTTTATAGCAGCATTATTAACAATAGCCAAATTATGGGAAGAGCCTAAATGTCCATCAACCAATGAATGGATAAAGAAGATATGGTATGTATATACAATGGACTATTACTCAGCCATCAAAAAGAATAAAATTTTGCCATTTGCAGTGACATGGATGGAACTAGAAGGTATTATGCTAAGTGAAAAAAGTCAGTCAGAGAAAGACAAATACTATATGATTTCACCTATGTGTGGAATTTAAGAAACAAAACACATGAACATAGGGGAAGGGAAGGAAAAATAAAATTAGATAAAAACAGAGAGGGAGGCAAGCCATAAGAGACTCTTAACTATACAGAACAAACTGAGGGTTGCTGGAGGGTAGGTGGGTAAGGGGTTGGGCTAAATAGGTAATGAGTATTAAGGAAGGCATTTGTTGCTGTGAGCACTTGGTGTAAGTGATGAATCACTAAATTCTACTCCTTAATATCTACTCCCTATATCTTAACTAACCTGAATTTAATAAAATCTTGGGAGAAAAACAAAAAATCATAAATAAATAAGATAAATAAAAAATAATTTTTATAAAAAAGAAAGTGAAAAGACAGCCTATAGAATGGGAAAAAAGATTTACATACCATAGATCAATAGATGTTGAGTCAAATATAGAGTCAAATATCCAGAATATACATAAAACAACTCTTACAACTAAATAACACAAAGACAAACAACACAATTAAAAGATTGGCAAAAGACTTGAATATATATCTTTCTGAAGAAGATATGCAAATGGCCAATAAGCAAATGAAAAGATGTTCAACATCATTAGTCCTTAGAGAAATTCAAATCAAAACCACAATGCGATACCACTTAATACCCACTAGGATAGTTATAACAGGGGGGAAGCCCCAGAAAATAACAAATATTGGTAAGGATGTAGAGAGATTGGAACTCTCATAAATTGCTGGTGGGAGTGTAAAATGGTGCAGTCGCTATGGAAAATACTTTGGCAGTTACTTAGTTAAACATAGAGTTATCATATGACTCAGTAATTCTACTTCTAGATACATATTCAAAAGAATTGAAAGGAGTGTTCAAACACAAACTTACCCATGAGTGTTTATAGTAGCACTATTCACAATAGCCATAAGGTGAAAACAACCCAAAAATCTATCAATGGATGATTGAATCAATAAAAAGTGATATATCCGTATTATGGAATACTCTTTGGCCATAAAAAGGAGTGAAATACTGATACGTGTTACAACATGGATGAATCTTAAAAACATTATGCAAAGTGAAAGAAGCCAGTCACTAAAGCATGTATATTATAAGATTCCATTGATATGAAATATCTAGAATAGGTAAGTCTACAGAGACAGTAAGTCGATTAGTCGTTGCTTAAGGCTGGGAGGAATCGGTGGATACGGGAATGAAACTAAAAAGCACAGGATTTCTCATTGTGGTGACAAGCATGTTCTAAAATTGATTGTAGCAATGGTTGTACATATCTATGAACATACTAAAACAATTAATTACATACTTTAAATTGATCAACTGTATGGTATGTGAATTATATCTCAATAAAGATCTTTTAAAAACTAATGCTCTGGGGTGCCTGGCTCAGTACAGCATGAGACTCTTGATCTCAGGGTTGTGAGTTCGAGTCCCACGTCGGGTATAGAGATTATTTAAAAAAAAGAAAGGAAGGAAGGAAGAGCGGGAAGGAAGGAAAGAAGGAAGGAAGGAAAAGAACAAATGGAATCTTTTAAAAATAATGCTCTGTACAGAACCTTAAGTAATGAAGATTCTTTTAAAATAAGAGTCTTTGTGGAAGGAACTTACAGGATAAATTATAAATATAAGATACACATATTATTGAGACGCCTGGGTGGCTCAGTCAGTTAAGTCTCTGCCTTTGGCTCGGGTCATGGTCCCAGGGTCCTGGGATCAAGTCTCATATCAGGCTCCTTGCTCAGCGGGGAGCCTGCTTCTCCCTCTGCCTGCCGCGCCCCTTGCTTGTGCTCTCTCTCTCTCCCTCTCTCTCTCTGACAAATACATAAATAAAATCGTTTAAAAAAAGATACACATATTATTAAAATGTTGTGGCTCTTATCAATTCCAAGTGTGCAGAAGATTTGAGGTTTTGTTGCTAACCTAGCTAAATCAACATGTGTTGTCCTGTAGTTTGGTGACTAATGACATACGAGCTCTGTTTTAACAAAAAATGAAAAACCAGGTGACATGTCTCAACAAAAATAACTTTGTTAACTTAGGATTTGGTTTTGTTTAAATCTGGTGAACTTAGAGGCTTAGAAAACAGCATCTGATCTCACAAAGCTTAATATGCCACAAATTTTCCTCTCTATAAGATAAAGGGTCTGGACAAAATGAGCTCCATGTTTCCTTCCAGCTCTGATACTTTAAGACTCTATTAGGTTTCAAAGTGGGGTATCTCAGTGGTTAGCAATGCAGGCTTTGAGCTCCATAGACTTGGTTCCTGGCTTGACCACCTAACGGCCAGGTGACCCTGAGCAAGTTACTTATCCCCCTGAGCCTCAGTTTTCCCGCCTGCATGATCTTATGTGGAATAAATGAGCTACCCCCTGTAAAGAAGCTAGCATATAGCAGAGGCTCAGTAGGCAGTAGTCATCCCTCCATCAGTTGTGTCTAATTGTGCTATATATATGGACTTTATAAGGAAAACGTGCCAGAATAAATTAGTTGTTTTCCGGAAAATTTCTTCAAGAAAATGTGAACATCTGGGCGCCTGGGTGGCTCAGTTGGTTGGGCGACTGCCTTCAGCTCGGGTCATGATCCTGGAGTCCCGGGATCAAGTCCCGCATCGGGCTCCCTGCTCGGCGAGGAGCCTGCTTCTCCCTCTAACCCTCCCCCCTCTCATGTACACTCTCTCTCTCTCTCTCTCTCTCATTCTCACTCTCTCAAAATAAATAAATAAATCTTAAAAAAAAAAAAGAAAATGTGAACATCTTCAATGTCCCTTTGACAGTCACCCATTACCACTGTCTTAGAAGTCTATACCCATATAAGTGAATAAGGGATTACAGAACATTTTATAGTCAGTTAATGCTGATTTCTTCAGCCTGACAGCAATCAGTCAATTGAAGAGTCCACTACAATTTACTGGAACTCCCGTTAAAGACAAAGACTCTCAGGGTTGGTAGGGACACCACAGGCTAGCTGGATGCTAGGCCTTTTGTAAATTAAAAGAAAAGTTTGACATTGAGAAGTGTGTTTAGGGAAGATATAAGATAAGCACACCTAGAAAGGTAACATCTAAAACAAGCCATTGTTATATGCAGAGGCAATTAGTTTAGGCTTTGGAGGCCGACACCCCTGAGTTCAATTCCCAGTTCCTCCATTTACTAGCTATGTCTACATTTTTGGATTTGTTTCCCTATAGTGATGAGTACTATGATTAGACTTGGGCAGTCAGGGATCTTGGCCTGAACTGGGTGCCTCAGAGAGTCTTACTCTAGCCTCCACTAGCTGCAGTCTTCGCCACAGGACAGGTATCTGTCCCTTTTACAGTCACCCATTGGGGACAAACCCACACTTCTTCTAGACCACATTCCTTTTACCTGAAACTCCAGAATTCCCTCTATATAGATCCTTGTTTCCAAGACCTAAAAGAGTCTTTACCAGGCCTATCCTCCCAAGGACACTGGTAGTCAAAAGGCAGCAGTTTGTGGGAAGTGAAGGGGAGCAAGGAGCATGTGGATAGAGTGTGGACATGAGAGGGAGTGAAAAGAGAGGAGGGAAGAGGTAAAGGGGGCTCTATTTATGCTCTTGCCCCAAATCTCACAAACATTTGTGGAAGTTCCCATAATAATTGTGTTGCGTTGGCTACATGATGTACTTTGTACAAAATTCCTTGTACAATGTCTGGAACATACCACTCTTTATACAGTAGGCTATTTATTATTAACTATTATTATTTTCATCATTGTGAGTCCAGTGAGTGCTATAATGTTTGCTGCAGTTTCAATCCTAACTGCTTAAATGAAAGTAGACATGGCTTCCCTCAGCAGGGTCAAGTCAATGACATGCTGATGAACTCAAAGAGATTTCACTTGGGAGTGGTTACCAGAGAGTCAGGAAAGACATCTGCAAATGCTTCAGGAAAAGCCAAACTGTAAACTAAAACATTTGTGTGGGGAGAGGGGAGAAAAGTAATGAACTATTTCCACTCAGGCTCCTAACAGGCCTCAGGCAACTATAATGGCTCCTACATGAATGATTTTGTTTTTAGAAGAAGACAGGGTTATATTAGAACCATTAAAATATTTTGATCTACAGGTTTATTTAACCATGAGCTCCTAGAGGACCTTAAACAGCTTTCTAAATTTTTGTCCTGATTTAAATAAGGCCAGTTCTTCCAAAGGGAGTTTTGCAGTTATTAAAAACAAAACAAAACAAAACAAAAGTGTATATAACTTTACAGTTAAACTTGGTGTTCAAATATTTCTGATAAAAGGCTCAGTGGCTTCAGTCCCTTAACCTCCCACATAATTAGACCAGGCTGTTGGCTGATAATACAAAGAGACATAACAAAGCCTGTCTTGCAGCATCCAGGACCTAAAGTCTCATTCCATTGATCCATCCATCTTCTAAACTACAAGGAGCCCCCACACTGGGCTCTGCGCTCAGTAGGGAGTCTGCTTCTCTCCCTCTCCCTCTGCCCCTCCCCTGCTCTCTCTCTCTCTCTTTCAAATAAATAAATAAATAAATCTTTTAAAAAGTATAATATAAAAAACCACAAGGAAATAGCTAAGAATCTTCTTTATTATTTTCCTTCACAAAAATGTTGCCTACCACTTTTTCTTTCATTTTTGTTCTTTCTCAGGCCCACTCCCCGTCTCTCTCCCTTAACTGCTCAGAGACTTTAACAGCATAGCGCTGGTGGCACTCTAACACCTCCAAACCCCACAGAAAGGCTGTGCTGCTGTTGGCCCAGGCCAGCCTGGACTTCTGGGCCATTTTTACCTCCCTTCAAGTCCTCCCAGGTCAGCAAGGACAGGCAGAAGCAGAGGGCATCAGAACCAGAGAGAGTGGTAGCTGAGTGAGTGAGAGAAAGTGGCTTCTGTGTCTCTGAACATCCACATGGGTGACCTCATGTGGGAGAGTTCTCGTTCTCCAAAAGAGAATTAGAATCGTGGCTTTTTCATGTTCTTCATGTTTACAGGGCTCTATTTATCCACCTACTTAACTAATAAATCATGATGGGAGATAAAGAAGTGTGATGTGGCCCCCTACTCTTGAGTTCATAACCTTGCTGAGGACAAGGAAAAGAAGAAATTCTATGAGAAAGGCAGAGCAGTAGTGCTAAGCTGGGTGGTGATAAAGTGGGGTAGATGCTCAGAAAAGGGAGAGCCAAGAAAAGCTGGTCTGAAGAGATGTCCTAGACAAGGGACTTAGGCTGCCTAGACTGGGTGATTTGATAAGCTTCTGAGAAGGGAAGGTGTTCCAGTATCAAGGAATGACTCCCTTCCCTCAGCCCAGATCCTCACAGACATCTTGAATTTAGAAGGCAAAATGGGAGCACATTCTCCCTAGTTGGCCCTCCCAGGCTGCCATGATTTAAAACAAACGTTCCCACAGTTTTCAGTGTGGATTATGTCTATTCCTATTATTTCTCTACTTAAACATAATAAAGTTTAATCAAATAATGAGAGCAGGGACACTTCTTCTGACTTGTCCTTTATATATCAACTTTCCTCTTCCACGCTGCTTCAAAGACCTCCAAAGCACTTTAACAGCTATAATGTAATAAAGAATAAAAGTCAAACACATTAAAAAGACTGCACTGGTGATATAGAAATGAGAAAAAAGGCACAATTCTACTGTCAGCCAAATCAGGCCTAAATCACCTGACGGATAGGAAATGTGCACACATATGCACATAAGCATGCATACCTGAGCCTCTGTTATGCTGATGATGAGTCTTGCTTCTGCAGCTGCAGTTCACTAGCGTGGATGGGTGTAGAACAGGGTCTTGTCAATGAACTCATGTTAATGTGTTCTTGGGGGGATTTCCCTTACTGTAGGCATGTTCATTGCAGATTACCTCCTATGCACACAGCAGTGACCACTCCAACCTGCAGTCCTGCCTTAGCTGCGGCAACTTGGCACATGCAAGTGGACAGCAAGAGCTGCATGTGCTGGGCTGGGGCATCTGCTACCAGCAGTGGGTGAACAGGACTCTATCTGCTCTGACTGCACAACCCTCACTGTGTTATTCCTCTTCTTGGCATCTTGCTTCAAGATCACACACAAATGGTAGTCATCATTTGATTGTGAAATCAAAATTACCAAACAGAAAATCTTTGCTAAATTAGACCAAAGCATTTCAGTATATGATATTATCCATAGATCACATTTAGCCTCCATACAATAAGCAAAAGTGTAGACACTATGGGGTCGAAACCCAGAAACACATTCATATTTATTTTTGATCGATGTACCATGAAATTCTATCAATATTACCATCTTTAGCACTTATTAAAATATGAATTATATTTTTTACCACTGGTATTACTTTACAATTTATCATGCACTTTTGAGTTCATTATCGCATTTGATTTTCATCATCACTCCTATTTTATAAACGGGGAAACTGAAGCCTAGGGAAGTTAAGTCATTTTCCCAAGATGACACAAACAGTAACAGAAACTGCAAAAGTGCCTGCAAATGGGTGTAGGCATGGATACCTGAATGTGTTCTCCACAAATGATGCCTATTCAATAATATCATGGTATTTATAAGTACTGGGAAGAAAAATAACTTTAGAGGAAGCACTGTGAGAGCAAGGCATGGGACAGGCAGCGTAGGTGGTCACAGTTAGTGTCACTTGCTAGTGCTTACTCCTCCACCAACCAGTGGTACAGTTCATGAAAGTACCACTCACCCCCCTACCTGACCCAGTCCAGATCCCTGATGGGCTAACATTGGAAGCTGGCTAGACAACTGAGAAGTCTGAGTATAGGCCTCTGACTCAAGGCCTTAGGTGGTAAGCCTATTACATATTAACATAAATAACATATTTTTATGAATAATAACTGTATTTTCCAAAGCAAAAACAATTTAACGGAAAGATTGGAATTGTTTTATGTTTTTACAAGTCTCTTTAATGTCCTACAGCCTCTGGAAAAACTCCACTGTACACCTGTAAAAGAATAAGAGCGAAAAGGGTCAGTAACATCTTGGTATTGTTATGAAAACTGTTTTGATCTTATGAACCTCTTGAAAGTGTCTCAGGGACTTCAGGGGTCCCCATACCACACTGTGAAATTCATACAATCGGGAGGCTCTGTCATCTGGTTTGGGGTGCTCTCCAGCATCTCAAAAGTCTGAGGAAGTAGGTAGGCCATTGGTATTTTGAGGGTTTCTACATTACTCCTCACACTAACTCAAACCACCCTTATCAAGTGGGCAAGAGTCTGTAATGGAGATGAGGAAGAAAGATCTTAGGATGTTGAAGGAGGGCAGGGACAAAAAAAAGCAAGCAGTATTCTGGGCAGCAGAAGGAAGGATTTAGGCTCTCCGGGAGTTGTGAGGGAGGGGAGGAAGGCCTTAGCTGTTTGCTCTCTTTCAGGTCAAAGCCAAGTATTGAGGGTCTACTATATGCCAACCCTCTGCTCTAGGCGCAGAGGCAGAAAGGAATAAGAGAGAATTCCCAGCCTCCAGGAGCCTACAAATTTCTAGTCAAGTAACAATTTTACTCAAGATAGACCCCAAAATAACAACAATGATGACCACACAATCTTGAATTTGAACTAAGCTTTTTGCTTTCTAAAGCACTTTCACAGATTATTTCACTTGATTCCCTCTTCCTTAAGATTCCTTATTATTTAAATTCTGATTTTTAATAAAAGTTAAAAAAAAACCCACCAGTCTTGGAGCAGACTACATCACTTAGTTTAATTACCTTTGAGGAGTCAATTAAGCAGAGTAGGTGACAAAATAAAAGCACGGGGATAGAATTTCGCTCATCATCTTGCTCAACTAAAAGAGTAAAGACTCTTTTCATTTTGGTGGCAACAACAGTTTTAGTGAATCAGAACAACCCGAACCTACCAGAAAGAATGAGAGTAAACCATTCAGCTACACCCAATGACCAGGGGGAGGAGGAGCGGGGAGCTGGCAAATCCCCTTACTCACCGAAATGGGCCCCTTTTGTGTGATTTCCTGCGGAGGCAGCAGTCAGGGCTGCTATATATACAGCGGCACTCCCCCTCGTCCCACACAGCACCCAGCCAACACCTCCTGCTCGCTTGCTCCAAAATGGGGAAGGTGAGTGCCGGGTACCTGAGGCTCAGGATTGGTCCTGGCGCAGCCTCTGCAGCAGGGGGGCCAATCGCCTCATGCTCCCACATCTTCCATTTTGCAGATCACCTTCTACGAGGACCGCGGCTTCCAGGGCCGCTGCTACGAGTGCAGCAGTGACCACCCGAACCTGCAGCCCTACTTCAGCCGCTGCAACTCCATCCGCGTGGACAGCGGCTGCTGGATGCTCTACGAGCGCCCCAACTACCAGGGCCACCAGTACTTCCTGCGGCGCGGGGACTACCCCGACTACCAGCAGTGGCTGGGCTTCAGCGACTCCATCCGCTCCTGCCGCCTCATCCCCCAGGTGAGTATGCCTCTGTCCTCGTCTCTGGTCTCTTCGGAAGTGAAAGCCATGAACAGATACCATTCTTCAACCATATCATTCCAACCAGAAAGCAGAAACTGAGACTGAGCCTACAGCCTGCAGTCCATTCCAGAAGGAGGTCTCAGAGGGGAAGCCATTCTTCATGAGCTCTGTGGTGCTTGCACTTTTACTCACATGTTCCCAGATGTTTATATTTTAAATGTAACTACAAAAATTAAAAAGCCAAAGCCTAATTGAGAAAAGGCAGGACAGAGGGAAAACAGAAGTTGCCATGTGTTTAAGATAGAGCTTACTAAAGTCGTCATTCGAAGTGGTATCCACTCAGAAATAATATATCAAAGCTTCTAGATGCAATCTGGGACTACTTAATTGGTAAAATACGCTTGCTTGCTTTGGCTCACTTTTCTATTGTCTTCTGGTTTTTATTATTAGAGGAAAGGCCAACTCCAAAATGAAAGTTTGAGAATCAGTATTTCCTAGAGAGTAATTTGCACAGTTCTCAGAAGAATGTGCTGGAGTGTGGGAGGCATGGGGTAGAGTGTCATCCAGAGCTCAATGGAGATGATTTTTGCTGCTGAGGGAAATGAAGATGGTGAGTGACTAGACCAGAAAGGAAGCTTAAGGGTCAGATAGGTTGAAATCTGAAGTGACACTGAGGCAATAAAAACAAAGAAAATGTGTCGTCTTCTTTTTTACAAGAGCTCAATAATCTTATGTTCTATGGTGTATGCAAAACCAAAACATTGGTCTTAGAGAAAATAGCTAAATGTTGATTCCTTTTTAGCCAGAGTACTATATCAAATGGGATTTTGCTTTCTGATGACTTACACTTTTCTCTTTCGAGAAGGACCTTCTCTAATAACGTGATCAATTTTATTTGAGACCAACCTTGGCTGCCAAGGACAGAGCCGGGTAGATAGCACTGAAGGGCTGCCAAAGTCTTTCCCTAGCATTGCCCAGAAATCGTTAGAGGCCCGGAAGGGCCGGGGGTGATGGAGGCAGGAAGGCTTTTTAACACTGCAATGTGATTGTTCTGGAAGCAAACCCAGACTCCAGGAACTTCTGGGTTGGTGGGGCCAGGGAGGTATAGGGGCTAGAACTTTAATTTCTCTCCATTTGTGCTCATTTATCTTTTCTTTTCTGTCTGCCTCCTCAGCACGCCGGCACATTCAGAATGAGGATCTACGAGCGAGATGACTTCAGAGGACAAATGTCAGAGATCACAGATGATTGTCTCTCTCTTCAGGACCGCTTCCATCTCAATGAAATCCACTCCCTCAATGTGCTGGAAGGCTGCTGGGTCCTTTATGAGATGCCCAGCTACAGGGGAAAGCAGTACCTCCTGAGGCCCGGGGAGTATAGGAGATACCTCGACTGGGGGGCCATGAACGCCAAAGTTGGTTCTTTCAGACGAGTAATGGATTTTTACTAAAGTATTTATGTTCTCCACTTTCCTCCTTTAGAATGCAATAAAATATTTAGCTTGTGTTTCTGGCACTACAGAGTCCTGCTTTTTTTTTTTTTTTTTTTTTTTTTAATCTATTAGGCCTTAGTAAGCAATAATGGCACTTAACCCAACATAATGACAAACGTTTTCATAATGGGAAACGATGTCTTATAAGGGGGATAAAGTAAAGGATATCATTGCCAGCATTCTTTTAGAGACTAAACCATGTAGACTCAAGGTTCAATTCAGTTGGGCTAAAGACATTTATGGTTAGTCTTAAAAGGATAAATTTGCAGCTACAATGTTAAATTAGTACTGGTTGTAACATCTCAGGTTATCCTTGTAGGTTATCTCCACCATCTTTTCTATATAGTCCAAATCTTAGCTAATGAGGAAAGTCATCTTAGCATCTAGACCCTTCCTTTAGTTTTAAAAACAAACGAGCAAACTGGTCGCCCTCCCCTCTTGCATTCTTTCTCCTTCTAACGGCTGCCAATTCCATGTCAATACCTCATTCCTCCAGGAGATTTTCAGTCCAAATAGGATTCACTGTCTCTTTTATAGAAGAATTTCAGGATTTCTACCAAAAACCATATGCACATAGGGAAACTCAGGCTCCTGTCTCTTCAATAGGAAGTAAAGAATTATGACTATACCTGGAAAGCAATACTAAATAGAGAACAAGGAATTGACATTTTCTGGAGACATTTGTTTGACTGTATATGTGTTTCCTTTGGGGATGTTTATCTTCCAGAAGCAAAGGTCGAGTCCAAGTCCCACGTTCTAAGACACTTTGTGGGTTGTAGGTAAAGCCAGATTTGAATCCAGCAGCCAAGACAAAGGGGAAACAAGATCAGTTCCATAACTACGAGAGCCCATGAGACAAATAAACTAATTATCCAAGACTAGCCTAACTGTTCCCAGTACTGAAACCTCAAAGAAAGTCTTCGTGTAGGTCCTAGTAAAAAGGGCACTGAGCAAACAACATCCCTAAAACACCCTGCAGTAATTAAATATGGTTCTTCGGTCTGTTTCTTACAAAGTTTGACAATGAAGCTGATGGTTTCAGGTCAAAAGCCATCTAAAGTACCCCATTCTTTGAGATTCTAATGAAATGGCTGAAATGTCATCTCACATGGAGCGGGAGACTTGTGTACCCACATTCTCTGACACATACGTACTCCATGTCTCTTGTGATTCTGGAAAGGGAATGAGTTATTGATGCTTTCCCCAGTCACCCTCCACTCTGAACTCCTGCCTTGTCATTGAATGAGTCATCTTGTCCTCCCCCATGTGACCCACTCCATGTGTCTCACCAACTCAGGTGGGAGACATAGCTCCTTCTCCTGGAGCTCCTGAACCATCTCTCACATAAAGCATTCATGCGTGCAGCCAGCTTCATTACAGAGATTGTGGGAGGAGTTTAGATCACAGCAGTACAACAATATCAAATTCATTATTACATGGCCATGCTATAAACAGTCTGTAAGCTCCAACCTGCTGCTAGGTGGCCTGGTCTTCTTTCTCATTCTTGCTCCTCTCTCCTCTGTTCTTAGCTGTACCCACATGGGTGTTTATTTTTTATAGTCTCCTTCCATCCCATGCTTTCCAGGGCTCCATATCTACCATCCACGTGACTCCTGAACGGAACAAGCATCTAACTTGTTGCTTAACCTGAGTCATTTTTGAGAGCGAAAGCATGTGCTATTAGAGATTACATCAGGGCAAGAGGCATGAACCAGGAGTGTTCAAGGCTAACTGGTTGCACGTGGTTAAGCTATTTATAAGAGTTCTTTCCCTGGAAAATAATCAGATTCTTGAATTATTTGGTATTAATTATTCCTAAATCCCAGTTCTTCAAACTTTAAACTCCCAACACTAGTGGTGGCTTCCTGGAGACGTTAGCCAGAGTTCTCTGTTTGCCAGTAGTAACATATCAGACATAAACTGGAAAGCCAAAAGCTTCTTGCAGTGCTGAATTTTACTTTATTTGCTTGGTAGGCATGAAATCGCAGACTTCAGACATGGAAATGATCCTGAAACACTTGAACCCAAAGCACATAAAATTAGAGATCCTGGCTGCCACTGATCAAGTTTCTGTTCTTGAAAACTGTGTTTCCAGGAGTGCCTGGGTGGCTCAGTTGGTTAAGCGTCTGCCTTCTGCTCAGGTCATGATCCCAGGGTCCTGGGATGGAGTCCCGCATCAGGCTCCCTGCTCAGCGGGGAGCCTGCTTCTCCTTCTCCCTCTCCCCCTGCTTCTGCTCTGTCTCTCTCTCTCTGTCAAATAAATAAATAAATTCTTAAAAAAAAAAAAGAAAATTGTGTTTCCATCACTGGGGAAGAGGCAAAGAAAATGATATCCTCCCTCTAATCCCAGCATTAAAAACAATCAACAGAGGGAGGTAACGGTGGGGGGTGAGCAGAGGAGGAATACGACCAAACTAACTCCTCACCTATGCTTCCTCCTTCTCTCCCTCTTCTCTCAAAAGTACCCGCTGGAACCTCAAAGAGGTGAAAAGGTCTGAGATGGAAGCAGCCTCCAAGAGAGGAATGGGAGAAGGGATAGATACCCTACAGGATTCCTCCTAACCTTTTCCCCATGAAGATGAAAAAACAAGTCAAGATAACCCCAGGGTCAGCCTATATACCTTATATACACCAGTATTTCCTGTATATCCTACTTCATAATGAGTCCAGATTTTAAATCTTTTTTTTTTTTTTAATATGGACTGCTTCAAGAATTTACATGTCATCCTTGTGCAGGAGCCATGCTAAATCTCCTCTGTATCACTCTAATTTTAGAACGCATGCTGCCAAAGTGAGCACCAGATTCTAAATCTTTTCCTTCCCTTTATCCCTCTTTTCTCCCTTTGAACCTATAATGTCTTCTGGTCAATCTAACCCTATATAAGACCCACCCAGCAAAGAAACTGAAGTCATTCCATAAAGAAGTGCCACGAACTGCTATATTGTGTTACACGCTCAAAGGGTGCTCCTCATTATGGCCTCCCTCTCCGGTTATCCTGCCTTGATGCCCCGGGGTTAGGTCCTGAGGTTGCTATTGTCTTATTCCCTCCCTTCCAGACTTTAGGGGTTCAAAGCTTCTTGTGGGTTTGTTAAAGCAAAAATGACAATCACAACCACCTGTTGCTTAAACGAGAAGAGATGTTCCGCTTTTCACACAAGAGCCAGTTTGATCCAAATGCAATGCCGTAGGAGTTAAGCAGAGGTAGATCATTGGTTGCCCTCTCCCTATCTTCTTGTCATCTATTGGTCAGTCACAAAACACAAGCTGAGAAAGAGAACCAGAGGCTGGTGCTACGACGGTGATCCTTGGTATCTCACCCAGCCTCCTTGTTTGGGATACTTTGGTCTATGTAGCTGCCAACCAAATGACCTTATCTCATTTAATGGAGCTTGTGGATGATACAAAAGCTACATTAGTTACTAGGAAGCAGGAAGGTGGATGTTAAGGTCAACTGCTGGCTGGACCTGAGGCACCAGGAACACTCTGAAATTGGCCACTGCTGTTGTAGTATTAATTTGACATCTCAGGAAACAGAAAAATTTGACAGAATTACCAAGGAACAGAAGGTTTTGGGGAGAACACAACATTCCTGTTTTCTCTCTTTTGCTTACTCATCTCCCTTGTTATAAAGGCCCATTAAATAGATCAAATGCAGAGTGCTTGTGTCATCCTACACATTGAAAGTTGCAAATACTGAACTTTGATGTGACTGTGTATGCCAGTTGTGCTGAGCATTCAAAATAGGTCCCATAGACTATTACAACAATGGATTTCAGACTAGGGAGTAACATTCATATCCTCCAGGCATTTACTGAGTAGCCTTTATGTGCCAGTTCATTTTGCCACTTAGTGGGAATACAGAAATAAAGATGGAATAGTTCCTGCCCAGAAAGGGGCCGCCCTCATTTATTTTAAGAAACTGATGTCTAAACACAATAGTTAGATAAGTAATAATTACCATTAGAGTGGTATGAGCAAGATGCTTGATAGAGCCAAGTTGGCAGTATTAAATTCAGCCTGGAAGATTAGGAGAGGTTCAAGAAAATCTTTACAGAGGAATTGATACCTGAGATGAACCTCTCTCTGGGTGAAAAATGCAGAACTGATATCTCAGTGAGAAGGATCAGTATACTAAAAAACAGGAGAAGGATAGCATAAACTTCCAGCTTTAAAATGAATAGTTTCTGGGTAACCAATGTACAGCATAATGTGTATAGGTAATAATACCGTATTATATACTTGAAATTTGCTAAGAAAAAAGATCTTAAATGTTTCCACACACACACAGATATTAATTATGTGAGGTGATGCAGGTGTTAGCTAACACTATGGTGCTAATCCCCTTGCAATATATAAATATATCAAATCTGCATGTTGTATACCTTAAACTTAAACAATGTAATATTTCAATTATATCTCAGTAAAACTCGGGGGGTAAATGAGAAATGTGAAAATAACATTGTGCATTGGGAAACAAGTGATTCGATGTGACCCATGGGGAAGTCTGAAGACAGAGGATCTCAGGTCAAGTGTGCCATGCTAAGGAACCAGTACTTGATTCTGGAGGCAATGGGAGCCAGTGAAGGGTTTCAAGCAGGTGAGTGGCCGTCATAGTTCAGGCTGCTATAACAAAAATACCATGGACTGGATGACTCAAACAAACATTTCTTTCCCACAGTTCTGGAGGCTGGGAAGTCGGAGATCAGGGTGCCAGTAGATCCAGTGTCTGGTGAGAGCCAGCTCCCTTGTTTGCAGACTGTCTTCTCATTGTGCCCTCACCCAGAGACAGGAAGCAAGCTCTTTCCCATCTCTTCCAGTGTCTAAGGACACGAGTCTTATCATGATGTCTCTACCCTCAGGACCTAGTTATCTCTCAAGGCCCCATCTCCAGACATCATGACAGTGGGGACGAGGGTTTCAGCATATGAGTTTGGAGGGGACACAAACATTCAGTCCAGAGCAGTGACATGACTTGATGTGTTCTGATTCTGCTCACCCTGGCATGCTGGCAGAATGCAGTTTGGAAGAAGGCAAGACTGGACAGAGTCCGGAGACTGTGGACAGTCCAGCTGAGATATGATGAGAGTCTAAGCAAGGCAGCTGCAGGGCAGGGTGATGGGGAGGGGAGACTGGGGAGGTAGGCAAAGGAAGGGAACACAGGAGTCCCAGGAAAGAAAGAGAAAGATCTGGAAAAAAACAAGACTAAAGTTTAGTACTCTGCATTTTCTAAGCCCTTCGCCTCCTTTCCTGTCTAATCAGCACTATCATTTAAGTGCTGGTATTTCTGCTTTGATTCTCTCATTATGTGCATATAAAACTTTGTAGAACAAAGCAGAGAGTTCTTCTGCCTGCATGTTTAAGGAAAATAATGTGTAAGTGCTAATAAAACATTAGCTGGGGATGCCTAAACCATGCTTTCCTTACCAAAATTAAAAAAAAAAAAAAGAGGAAACCAGACTAGTGTTTTTTAAAGTTTGATCCAAGAACGATTTGGTGCTGGTTCGAACTACAGATTCCCGGGTCTTCCCTAGCATCTAATAATACAAAATCTTGAGAGAGGGTAGGACCTGGCAATTTGCAGTTTTAATAACATTTCTTTATGCACACTAGAGTTTGAAAGCCACTGGATGATTTCTAAAGTACCCTCCATGTCTACTTTTTTTTTTTTTAACCAAAAAGTGGCTTCATAGCAGAGACATTTTTCAAGCATCTTTGAGAGGACTGACTATGTTTGAGAGAGATAAATAGGCTGACGTCCTCCTTAGCAATGTCGCACTATTACTAACACCGAACATTTACTTAGTGCTCATTTGTGCCAAGTATATGCCAAACACATTATACACATAATCCATTGACTCATGTCAATGTCCTTCAGCCAAAGACCACCCGAACACCTGTCACAAAGCAAGTTGGGTTCTGTACTTGTTAAGAGGAAGCATGGGGAGCCTCAGCAAAGGGTGTTAGCAAAGGATATTGTTATAGGATTTGTACTTTGGTTCGGTGACTTTGAGAAGAGCCTAAAAGAGCAGGGCTTCACTCTAAACTGGATGTTGTCAGAACATGGGGGTAATTTTATGATTGGATATCTCAATAAATCTACTCATGGGGAGGGGAGCCTAGAAGGATAAAGCTGCAGTTGATAAAGAAAGAGCAGTTAATCATCTGGGCTGAGAGAGGGGGTGTTTGGAATTGTGTGGGTGGCACGGTAACTTTGTTTTTGCTTGTGCTTAGACAAAATTATGAAGTGGCCGTATTTTGTCTCATTGCATCAGAGTCTCAGAGTAACCTTGCCTGAAGTTGGTATTCTGGGAAATTGTTTATGTCTAACAGAGGAATAACATGGCTTAGCTCTGAATGCCAGGCCAGCTTCTGAATGCGCATACCTCTCTTTGTTTTTTTCCTTCTTTCTTTTTCAACTTACTATATCCCATGATATAAGTACTATGAAATAACTCAGGCTCCGGGAGGCTATATGGCTTGCCAAGTTCATGTGGCTACTAAGTGAACATTCTGAGTTTACAAAGTTTTACTGCCTCCCCCCAACCCTGGAAAAGGGAAAGCACTCCAAAAAAGCAAACATTTCTCAGCTTGGGACCCAAAGACCAGAGAAACTTTCCCCTTGGTTCCTATCACAAGCTGACTTCCAGGGCTGATTTCTAGTACATGAGATAGACCCACCCAAGGAGGAGTTAGTAGCTATGTCTTAAAGCATCAGGTCACCACAATCAAAACTAGCAAAGATCAGAATCCAGATCTGTGTCCTGCACTAGACTGGCAAATCGTATAAAGAAAAAAAAAATTAAGTTACAGTGACCTCTGCCATCAAGTGTTTGTGGCATTCTACATCACAGACAGCCCCTGGAACTGGGGAGCACTTCTATAAAGGCATAGATTTTCCCCCAGAAAATACATGGAGCAGAATGGAATCATATCAGTAGAGACATGAATTTCGGGTCAAAAGTTCAGATTGATGTGCTGATAAATTTAGAAAACACGAAGAATCCAAATAAAAGCAAGTCTAGGGACTCAACTAGGACGCATCCAGAACAGCGTTAGAATATACCAGAGAATGAGGGCAAACTCCACAGGCATTTCCACTGAATGCGGCACGTAAAAGGGATCCATAAAATCCCCTTACTCACCGCCGGGGGCCCCTTTTGTGTTGTTCTTGCCAACACAGCAGCCCTCCTGCTATATAGACCCGCGGCGCTGCCGGCCCATCACACTGAACTGGCACACCGGTGTCAACCAGCCATGGGGAAGGTGAGCGGGATGCGAGTTAAGTAAAAAGAAAAAAAAAAAAAAAAATGCCTCTCTGCCAGATCCGTTGGGAGCCACTGCTTTAACTGGGAATCACTCTTCCTTTGCAGATCACCTTCTACGAGGACCGCGGCTTCCAGGGCCGCTGCTACGAGTGCAGCAGTGACCACCCGAACCTGCAGCCCTACTTCAGCCGCTGCAACTCCATCCGCGTGGACAGCGGCTGCTGGATGCTCTACGAGCGCCCCAACTACCAGGGCCACCAGTACTTCCTGCGGCGCGGGGACTACCCCGACTACCAGCAGTGGCTGGGCTTCAGCGACTCCATCCGCTCCTGCCGCCTCATCCCCCAGGTGAGCGCCACCTGATTTCCATCCGCCTGCCTGCCGGTCCTCACCGGATTAGTGATGGCAGTGAGGGTGAGGGAGGGTTTTCCTTTAAAAGCACCTAAGGGGTAGAGTGGGCTTGAACTACTGCCTAAGCCCAGATAGAGAAATGCACAAAAACAGCAGAGCATACAAGAAGAAGTCACTTATGGGAAGGGTCAGTTTTATTGTTAATTTTTGCTACCGTTACGTCCATTACAAAGTTGTCTGTAACCAGTGTACTCTCATAGTGGGATAGAGAACAAAACGTGCCAACGGGAAGCTGGTTGGACATAAGACGGCTGTATTGTGAACAGATTCATTTTAAAAACGTAAAATTGTAAAATTGTAATTTTAAGTAATAGTAAAGAATTGATGCTGAATAACTTAGATGGGTTCCACTACAGACTAGCAAAAAATGGAAACTCTCTTGTTAACAGAGGCTATTCAGAGTTTGTGTCCAACCTTGGAAAAAGGTAGTTGCCTTAATTTGGGAAAGCAGTTGAATTCTGGTTCCAAGTGACTATTTAAGCTAATTTTCACTGAAGTATGTGATTTTTAAAAGTCCAACTTTAGTTATAAATTTATATGAATATAAATTTGCGAGATAACACTCATATTATTCTAAAAAAAGATAATACTCATATTAAAAGAATATCAGTCAAAATACTTTCCATCCCCCCCCAAGATATACATTTGACTTATCACCTAGGAATTAATGGAAATTAGGGAATGAGGAGGCAAGATATTTGAATTCTTGATGGACACTAACCCAGACTTTGAACCTCTTAAATTTTACATTTCCTAGATATGAAATAAAAGGTGAGAAGGCAAGCATGTATTAAATGCCAGTAGAACACAGCTCCATGCACGGCATACTCAGCAACGTCAGGGTCTCGGGTTTTTACGTGGGTGATCTCATGCCTCAACCTACCAAGTTCATTTGTTGTTTGGTTGCTTTTTCCTCTCATTCTCTCGGTGGACCGGGCAGACAAGCTCCCACAGGCTGCGGCTGTATGAGAGAGAGGACCACAAAGGCCTCATGATGGAGCTGAGCGAGGACTGCTCCTGCATCCAGGATCGCTTCCACCTGAGTGAGGTCCGCTCCCTCCACGTGCTGGAGGGCTGCTGGGTCCTCTACGAGCTGCCCAACTACCGGGGGCGGCAGTACCTGCTGAGACCCCAAGAATACAGGCGCTACCACGACTGGGGGGCCACGGAGGCTAAGGCAGGCTCTTTGCGGAGGGTGGTGGATTTATACTAAAATAGGTTCACACTACCATTTTCTCAATTTGGAACCTAATAAAGTATTTAGTCTGTATTGTTGGCAATTGCTGACTTCTGTTTTTCTTTCACTGTTGTGCCAATTAATCCACCTGTAAATGCTCCCTGTTAAAGGCTGAGGAGCGAATAAGTGGGGAGGGGTCAGTTCCGGAAGCTCCGCAAGGTAGAATGAGTCCAAAACAGGCTCAGAAGTAGGGGTAGAAAGAGGAGGTAGCCTGTGTAAGAAAGAAAAGGAGGCCAACACAGCAAGATGGGAGAAGGTGACTGACTGGTGAGGAGGGAGGCAGTCAGTTGAGGGCCCTGAGGAACAGCATTCCAGGAGCTTCCTTCGGACCCAGCAGGTGACTGGAAGCCATCGAGGGTCACAGATGAGCGGTGGGGAGAAGCCCACCTGGCAAAAAGCCTGATTAGACTACATAAGGAAATTGTAGTATTGTTTACTTTTGAGCCCAGGATGACGTAACTAATGTCAAAGCTGCCATTGGACATTGCCATACTCTTGGACCGGTTGAAGATCCCCCCTCCTACTCTAAAATGCCTCCTGACCTGAGTGCACCCCTGGCCAATATATCCCCTGGACCAAACCCTACGTGAAGTGCAGCTAGTTCAGATAAATTAATGAGATATATGTTAATATTTTAAATAGACTTTGATTTTTTTAAGGATTTTGTTTGTTTGTTTGTTTGTTTATTTGAGAGAGGGAGCAAGCAGCGGGGAGGAGCAGAGGGAGAGGGAGAAGCAAGCCCCACACTGAGCAGGGAGTCCAGCATGGGGTTCAATCTCAGAAGCCTGGGATCATGACCTGAGCTGAAGGCAGACGCTTAACAGACTGAGCCACCCAGGCGCACTTAAATAGACTTCAGCTGAAGTTGAAAATCTGCTTGCTCACAAGCAAAGCCCTACAAGTTAAAAAAAAAAAAAATTAAAAATTTTTTCATCAGTGGAGAGTTAATTTATTTTTAAAGTTTTTCCTCCAAAGTAAAACCTCCTATAATCGTACTACTTTACAAATTCTATAAAGAAAGAAGAGAGGGTCCTTCTGATCCCACTCTTCATTGCTAACCCTTCTTTACACTTGGTGGGCACCCTTCTTGAAGTTTTTCCTTCCTTATATTGACATCTCATGAAACATGCTTTTTATTTATTTACTTATTGGCAAATATGGAATCATGCTGTACATATTAATCTGCAACTTGCTTTTAACATGCAAAATGATAGAGACATAGATCTAGGTCAGTACCTTATTCTGTCTAATGACTGCATTATTTCTTATTTGAAGGCTCCCTAGATTGTGTTACCATTGACCCATTGGTGACTGGGCTTGTCCAACGTTCCTTTTATAATCAAGGCTATAAAGAATATCATTGCACATACACCTTTATCTATACATACCATAATTTTTAGAAGCTAGAGACCTAGAAGTGAGACTGCCCAATGATAGCACAATATATTTTTAATTTTAATAGACTGCCCAATTGTTAGCCACCAAAGATCCTACCTCCTTTGAGTTAGTATCTCTACCATTTACTAAGCACCTACCATAGGCCTGCCATATGTAGCACTGGGGATTAAAAAAACAACCAAAACAAATAAAAGGCATTGTCCCCACCACCACAGAGCTCTACACAGAAAGAATATGAATTCTCACACTAAACAGTAAGCATGTAATCACTTTTTAAAGTCAAGTACTTCTCAAGTACTAAATAATACATATGTAATCACTTTTATCAAGTACTTTTATTTAGTACTTTAAAGTCATCCCAAGACAAATTTCTGGGGGAAACAAATGCAGTAATATTTATTTACATATTTCTTATGATACCAAATGGCTTAAATCATGATATCAAATCAAATGGTTCTCAGTATTTTAGATTTCCCAGACCAGTTCTCTTTAAACAGACCAATACAGGATTGCCAACTTTTATTTCGCCAAGCAAGGACCTTTAAGATTAAAAACAAAACAACAAAATCGTAAAACTAAGCACCATCTACTCATACATTATTTTATAAAAATAATAACATTTTTATAAATGTTATTTATAACATAAATGTTATTTAATAACAATAACAAAAAAAGAACATTTACAAAAGGACATTTTAACACCCCCAAATACACAAGTTCCTAATAAAATATGGAATTTGTTCTGCTGTATAGTGTTTTCATTTGGCAAAAACTGAGCAGAGTTTGAAGACTCTTGATTGAGGTTGCAGCTCAATACCTTCAGGGGCCAGAGAGATGATGTACATGAGCAAGACAACCTCCTTTAAGACCACAAGGAGTGATGAAGAGTATGGTGAGCTGCAGAAAGCGCAAACCATCCCAAAGCATCATGGAGAACATCTAAACATTGTGCCAGCCAAATAAAATAACATCCCAGTTCCACAGCCCTCGGAGCTGCCAGTTCTCATTTCCATGCTGGTGTGAAAGCTGGGGAGAGCCACCACCGAGCACAGCCCAGGAGTTCCCAGTGTACCCTCTCCCCCCATGAGATACCTTGGTCTCATGGTAAGCCCACAGAACCCAAACACAGAGCTTGGAAACATGAGGTGACGAAACCCCAGCAATGACTACAGTGAAATTTTCTCTCCATCCTAGTGGAATGAGACTTAGATTCATAAAATATTTTGAGCTCTAGGAAATAAGGGAAGTCGTATTTCTTATATACTTCATTTTATAGACTGACATTTACAGCAGCTACAGAAATCTTTGACCCTACATGCAGCAAAACTCTAACCTGAACTCGTGCCTTTTGCCTTTACCTTTGTTTGAAACCACCTGAATATTTAGGAGTGACAAAGGGTTACTTGCCAGACTAGAGCTCAGGATGAGGGTGCCTGACACTTACCTCTTATTCTCCTTCCAAGACGGTCCCCATCAGTCATTCCAGGCAGCTTGTATAGAACTCTGCCTCAGGGCTATAGGCGTAAGGATTCTCAAGTCTTAACTTCTGCTCACTTAGCACACTAAGTGTAACTTGGGGCTCCGGTCGAACACACACTTGTCAATGCCGGAATTTTCTGTAAAGCGTTAAAATCAAGCCACATTTTGGCCCATGCCATTCATTTTTCAGCTTGATGAAAACTGTGAGTTGTTTTTTTTTTTCTTTTTCCCTGTTTCTTTCCCCAGGCTGAAATAAAGCCTTTTCTCTTCCTAGTCAATGAAAAAACCAAACGCAGAGTCCCCTTGTTGTGGCCCTCCAGATGTATCCCAAATTTGTAATTGCATGTCAGCTATGGTAGTGGCAGTCCCCACAGCCATACCCCTTCCCACTCCGCTAAGTGTTCTCTGGGACTCTGCATTTGCTTCTTTCTCATGTTTTACTGTTCTTATCGATCAACACTCTCCCCACAGAAACAACTCTGAGCAAAATGGCAATTTTAAAAATTTTATTTTGTTAATTATTGTTTTTTAAATTTGTAATTAAAATGATTATTTTTTTTATTCTTTTGATTTGGGCAGCTTATTTTCCACTCCGTAAACGGAAGTAATTTTGCAAACATATGCCTATCTATAGTGGATAACAAGAACTGAAATCATCATATTGCACATAGTTGGTGTTTTATTTATAAATACCAACTTACAAAGACTTATGACCCAAAGTCAAGACAAAGTATTTCCATGAGACAACACAGGACTGTGAATAATTCTTTGAACATGAAAGAGGCTAAAGTCATAGGTCATCTTCCACTCCAGTGCTCCTTCCAGTCCATCAAACTATTATCTTCCAGGCTAATAAATACTTTCTAAAGTCTTCCTAGAGTCTCAGCTTCCAGATTTATTCCTTCCTCTCCCCATTTTTGCTGTAGCTCCTCTTTGTGTTCATGCAATTAATCTCTGCTGAGTCAAAAGCTTTATGTACTCTTGTTCCCCGAGGAAAAGGTGTATCTAGATTCCTCCTAAAAATGGATTTCTTAGGAATTTGGTTTTATTTTATAATAACCTGAGAGGTAATTGATTTTTGTGTTGAACTTTTTCTTATCTCATTCAAGTTAGAAATTTCCCTTTTAGTTCTTTCTGAGATGAAGTCTCTTAAAACTATTCTCCCTTTTGAATTACAATTAGCCAAGATGAAACCTCTAATTCTCAGTCTACTTCTAGACTGTAACAAATTCAGTCTACTTCCAGACTGTAACAAATTCAGACCAAATACTGAAGGTCTGTGCTTGCTGGGATTTTTTTGTTTTGTTTTTGTTTTTGTTCTTACCATACTGCATGTTTGAAGTTCTGTGAATTCCCTGGGTAAAACATTCCAATTTCTTACACCCTTTAATAAGAAAATTCTCTTAAAGGACTAAGTTGAAATTTTCAACATTCCATTAAGGTCATTTCCTTCCTATTAACAATTGTATTCAATATTGTGGCACACGTGTCCCTTGATAGTTCTGACAGATTAATTTTATATTTACCATGTTAAGACTCTGCTTTTTTTTGCTCCCTGACTTACATTTTTTTGTTTTTCCCCAGCCTATACAAATACAAGTGTAGACTATATATGAAATGGCTGAAGCTCTATTTCTATTATTAAATCAACAATGTTCTAAATTACTTGTTATTTTTTTTTTTCAAACCGTCTCAATAGCATCAGCCAGTGATAGCAACCCGAATACTCCAGAGAGAAAGGGACCAAAACCTACAATGAGCCCCGTGGACTATGACAGCAAAGAGAAAAAAGAGCACACGAAAATCCCCTCCTCACCCCGCGGGCCCCTTTTGTGTTGTTCCTGCCAACGCAGCAACCCTCCTGCTATATAGACGCGCGCGCCAGGGCGGCCCATCACTGACCTCCATCCACCAGCCATGGGGAAGGTGAGCCCAGCGCAGCCGCAGGCCGGGAGGGGGGCCCGCACGCCGGGGCCTGGGGCCAGGCCTCTGAGCCTTTCCCTCCCTTGCCTTGCAGATCACTTTCTACGAGGACCGCGGCTTCCAGGGCCGCTGCTACGAGTGCAGCTGTGACCACCCGAACCTGCAGCCCTACTTCAGCCGCTGCAACTCCATCCGCGTGGACAGCGGCTGCTGGATGCTGTATGAGCAGCCCAACTACACGGGCCACCAGTACTTCCTGCGGCGCGGGGACTACCCCGACTACCAGCAGTGGCTGGGCCTCAGCGACTCCATCCGCTCCTGCCGCCTCATCCCCCACGTGAGTTTGGCTCCCTGTGGGGACACAGAATGGAGAGTTTCCAGCAAAACTTAAAACATTTGGAGTAGTGATCATTCCGAATGATTGAGGGTTTGGACACGAGACAAGCTATGGTAGAGTAGCTCCATGTGGTTGGCCCCAAACAGAAGCAAAGCGTTCCCAGGTACCCATTAATCCACAAATATTTATTAAGAATGTGTTGGCTGCCACGGGCATGTACGAGCTATAGGTCCTGTTCTGGAGTAACTTACAGTGGAGTTGCAGAAAAACCACTAATATCCCATAGAAGAATAATTAAGTGAAAAAACACATGGTAGTTAACAGAGCAGATAGGGGTTGAAAAAGAAACTTTTGCCAAGGGTCCATTTTTTTAAGACCTCTCTCTCTCTTTTGCTCCCCACTTGCATATTTTGGTTTACCCCACCTATACCAATAAAAGCACTTTCTCTCAGTGGAGAGAAACACAGAGAAATTTTATGCACATACCCACATGTATTTCAAATATGTTTTAAAACGCTAAAGTTTTTTAAAAATTAGTCCTGGGCCTTAACTGATTTTTCTTTCTCATTTTTCCTCATTCTATTCCTAAATTATTAGACAAGAACCGATTATTGTCTGAAAGACTTAAGATGTTTAATTTTGCTTTCCACAGAAACAGAAATATCCGAGTCCTTGGTTATTTTTCCAAGATTTATCTTAAACCCAATGCAAGGTCATTCATTTCATAAACTGACTTTACTGTTCAAACACACATGCTTGAAAAATTAAAAATATCTCTTCAAAATGGCAAAAATAGTAATAAGCTGTTAAAAGTTTGAGCTTCTCTCTGGTATGGTGAGCATGGTTAGTATTTCATCCTGGGAAGTATTTAAATATAGGGAGTGGAACTTCCTTCTTAATGCTTTCTATCATGCTTCGTGGTCTTGAAAAAGTACTGAGTCTCTGCCTTTGAAAATGGGGACTATCTAAATATTGAAAATTAGTTAAGGCTCACCATATATCTAAAAATAGCTTGCGCCGGACTGCATGCATGGGTTGCAACCATTTCACGTCTTGCTTTCCTCCTCTTTCCATCCCTGGATGGGCCAGGCTGGCTCTCACAGGATCAAACTCTATGAGAGGGAAGATTACAGAGGCCAGATGATGGAGTTCACCGAGGACTGCCCCTCTATTCAGGACCGCTTCCACTTCAATGAGCTCCACTCCCTCCACGTGCTGGAAGGCTGCTGGGTCCTCTACGAGCTGCCCAGCTACCGGGGGCGGCAGTACCTGCTGAGACCGGGGGACTACAGGCGCTACCACGACTGGGGGGCCACGGACGCCCGAGTGGGCTCTCTGAGACGGGTCATGGATTACTATTGAAATAAGTTCCTCGTCATTTCTCAATCTGGGAACTAATAAAATATTTTCTGTGTGCTCCTGGCATTGGTTTGCTTGTGTTTTTCTTTTGCCCTCCTCTTACTACTCACACACACACATACACAAACCCACACAACGCAAGTGGAAACCGAGATGTGTGACCCAGAACAAATAAAACACGCCTCTCACAATAAAAACATGCCTTCATATTAAGGAGAACTTTACAGTTTGCGAAGCACTTTTATGATACGTTGTCTCATTGGATTCTCTGGTGTTTAAACAAGACGTTTCTTCAAACCAGATTATTAAAAATCTGTTCAGATTTCAGTTTTTCTCTGAGGAGTGAGGCCCTACAAAGGTGAGGTTCAGAGAGAGAGTGACCCAGTTATTAAAACGGGGATCCTGAAGCTGGCTTCCATGATGGGCTTCAGAAGGTTTTCGAATCCCCTAAACTGTATGTAAAAGTTGAGTTCACAGATCTCTGGTAGACTCTTTTGGTGCTGAGGCTGTCACATGACACTCCCTGGACACAGAAACCTAAGTGGAGGAATGCTGGTGGAGAAAGAGAGAAGAAATGGTTCCGGAAAAACTTCTGCCTTCCTGGTGGAGGGGAGGAGCTCCCCCTGATGCCACAATTCCCTCCTCTTTGGGCATTTTATACCCAAGAGGTGACAAGTGTGATGGAAATGCCAGAGTTTCAGAAATGCTAGCCTTGAGGTGGTCCAGCCCCTGAACCGACGTCTATCAGTCAGGGCTCTCCAGAGAACAGAACCAACAGGATACATATAGATAATATGAGGAGATTTATGAGAAGTATTACCTCAGCAATGGAGTCTGAGAAGTCCTGTGATCTATCTGCAAGCTGGAGAACCAAGAAAGCTGGTGGTGTAACTCAGTCTGAGTCCCAAGGCCTGAGAACGAGGAGCACTGGCATCTGAAGGCAAGAGAAGGTGGATGTCTCAGCTTAAGCAGAGAACGAATTTGTCCTTCCTCCACCTTTTTGTTCTAGTCAGGCTCCCAACAGATCGGATGGTGCATTCTCTACTAAGGACAATGCCAGCAATGTTTGACTTTCACAGTTTGTGTAATGGGAGTAAAATAAATCCAAATTCATTTATGCCGCTGTAATTGGTTGTTCTGTTATTTGTAGTTCAACACACATTTCTAGCTAATACAGAGTATATGTGACTTTTTCTGAGGTGATTGTTGAGTACTGTATTCAAAGAAATTCCTATTGGAAAATGCAAAAAAAAAAAAAAAGAAGAAGAAGAAGAAGAACCAGGAGAAGAAGAAAGAAAGAGAGGGAAGGAAAGAGGAAGGAAGGAAATCAGGCACTATAGAACAATGAAGTCATTTGATTTTTAACATATTTTAGACCTGGAGGTCATCTATAACTTAGATAACTCATTTTATGTAAGGTAAGCTGAAGTCCAATTCTGATGTCAAACAATTAATAATAGAAGTGGCATCAGAAGCTAGAACCACAGCTCCGAGATCACTGATTTTCCATTGTGGAATCAGAAAGATTCTTGTCAAAGTAATGACAGCACTAGCTTACGGATTCTCACCATGAGGTCATTGCATAAGACCAAGCAGGGATTGAATTAAATAAATAGGATAACCCAAAGCTTCATTCTCTCAATCTATATCTATGCACATCCCCCCCACACAGTTAAATACACTTACATAACCTTGTCCTTGTACGTATAGTATATGTGTGTGCAGGTGTGTTAGCACACTATACACATAAGGCTATAGGGGAGTAGGGCACGATATTCAATTACATTGGTTCTTCTGCTTTCTGTTCTGTCTTGTGCTCTCATTGCTAGAATTTTAGAAAGGAAGAAGGGTGTGTATGTTCAAAGACTGATCTGATCAAGTCATTTCCCTGCTTAAAAACCTTTGATATTTCTCCAGTGTCAACAAGGGAAAATTCTTCTTACAAGAACTTAGCCCCAACCCATCCACTCCCTCTCCTGTCACCTGACGCTCTGACGCACCTGAGTCCTCCCAGCACACCAAGCATTTTCATGTCTCTTTGCCTTTGCTCACATCATTTCCATGCCTTGAATTACTCTTCTCCACCTTCCCTCTGGTGAGCAGCTTGTTCTCTAAACCTTGATCAAAATTCCACCTCATCTCAGGGCGCCTGGGTGGCTCCATCAGTTAAGCGTCTGCCTTCGGCTCAGGTCATGATCCAGGGTCCTGGAATCGAGTCCTGCATCAGGCTCCCTGCTCAGTCGGGAGCCTGCTTCTCCCTCTCCCTCTGCCCCTCCCCCTGCCACTGCTCTCTCTCTCTTAAATAAATAAATAAAGTCTTAAAAAAAAAAATTCAACCTCATCTCTCAGCCAAAAATGAATCTGAATTGCTTCAGGAACATTAGACTGGAAGTAGCAGAAGCCCCATATCAAAAGGGCAAGCGATACAGAAATCTACTAGCTCATGTGACAGAAGTATTGGGATGGCACAGGATTTAGGGATGGTTGATTCAGCAGCTCAGCAATGTCATCAGGGCCCCAGGATTTGTCTGTCTCCCACCATATTTAGCATCTGCATAGTCCTGGAGCAGGTAGGTATCCCTGGTGATCATAGCATAGCTGCTAGCTGCAACTGAGGCAGCATACAAGGAAGGCTGGGTGAAGACGATCACCCAGTGATCTTTGCCCACAACACAGTTGTGCCCAGAGCACGAATTACCAGGATTAAAGAAGACCTTGAAATGTTATCAGGTTCTTGAGTGTAAGCTTTGGTGATATAAGGTAATGGAATGGAAAGAGTAAAGGGAGAAAGACGGAGAAAGCCCAAGGAGGGAAAGGAACCAATAAAAAAAATATTTAAGACATTAATTATATTTATTATTGCTTTATTTCCTATTATAAAGTAAGAGGACTACAAGTACCTTAAAATAAACTGTTGTAAATGCTGCTTAATTCCCTTCTAATCCCTAGTATTCACCCCATTTTACTGTTTTCTTACAGCCTCATTAGAATTATTGAAATCAAGAAGTTAATATTGATAAAATTAACATAGATGTATTCCTTTCTTTTTGTTCATGGAAAATGTTTTAAATTGTGGTAAAATACACATAACATAAAATTTACCATTATAACCATCTTTAAGTATTCGATTCGGTGGCATAAAGCACATTCACGTTGCCATGCGACCATCAGCAGTATTCATCTCCAGAACTTTGTCATCATCCCAAACTGAAACTCCACACTCATTCATCACTAAGTCCCCATCCCCCACCTCCCAGTACCCCTGGTAACCACCATTCCACTCTCTGTGTCCACGAATCTGACTCTTATATGTACCTCAAATAAATGGAATCATACAGCATTCATCCTGCCTGGCTCATTTCACTTAGCACGGTGCTCTCAAGACTGGTCCATGTTGTGGCATTTGTCAGAATTTCATTCCTTTTTAAGGCTGAATCATATTCCATTCTATGCATCTACCACATATTTTGCATCCATTCATCCCTCAATGCACATTTGGGTTGCTTCCATCTTTGGGCTCTTGTGAATAATGCTATGAACACTGGTGCACAAATACCTGCTTGAGTCCCTGCTTTCAATTATATTGGGAATATGCATAGAAGGGAAATTGCTGGATCATCTGGTAATTCAATGTTTCACTTTTTGAAGAACTTCCAAACAGTCTTCCACAGTGCATGCAACCTTTCACGTTCCCACCAGCAATGCACAACATTTCTAATTTTTCCACATCTTCCCTAACACTTGTTATTTTCTATTTTATTTTTGTGTTTTATAATAGCCATCCTTACAGGGATGAAGTAGTATCTCATTGTAATTTTGATTGCATTTCTCCAGTGATTAGTGATGTGAAGCATCTTTTTATATGACTATTGCCCACTTGTTTATCTTCCTTGGAAAAATGTCTATTCCTGTCCTTGTACTAAAAATTGGGTTTGTTTTTGTTTGTTCATTTGTTTGATTGGTTGGGGTTTTTTTGGGTTTTTTTGTTTGTTTGTTTGTTTGTTTGCTCTATGCTTCTTGTTGCTGGATTGTAGGAGTTCTTTAAATACTTTGGATACCAATGCCTTATCAGATATTTATGATTTGCAAATATTTTCTTACATTCCATGGCCTTTCACTCTGTTGATAGTCTCCTTTGTCGCACAGTTTTTATTTTGATGAAGTCTACCTATTGCCTATGCTTTAGTGTCATATCCAAGAAATCATTGCCAAATTTAGTGTCATGAAATTTTTCCCCTCTGTTTCCTTCTAAGAGTTTATGGTTTTAGTTCTTTAGGTCTTTAATCCATTTTGATTTAGTCTTTGTATATGGTGTAAGGTAGGAGTCTAACTTCATTCTTTTGCATGTGGATATTCATTTTTCACAGTACCATTTGTTAAAAAGACTCCTTTTCCCATTCAATGGGAACCTGCCAACCTTGTCAAAAATCAGTTAACCATATATGTGGAAGGCTTGTTTCTGGGTTTTTCTGTTCTCTTCCGTTGGTCGATATGTCTATTGTTATGCTAGTACCACACTGTTTTCATCCGTGTGGCTTTGTAGTACTTTTGAAATCAGAAAATTCAAGTTCTCCAGTTCTGTTCTTCTTTTTCAGGATTGTTTTGGGGATTTAGGGTCCCTTGAGATTCTATGTGAATTTTAGGAGGGATTTTTTTTTTATTCCTACATAAAAGTTATTAGAATTTTGATAAGGACTCCATCGAATTGTAGATCACTTTGCATAGGATTAATATCTGAACAATATTGAGTCTTCCAACCCATAAACATAAAATGTATTTCCATTTATTTATATCTTGTTTCCTTCAGCAATACTTCTCAGTGTGTAATATACTTACTTTAAAAGAAATTTAACATATGGTGAGCATTTTCCATATACTTAAATAAATTCTTTGCAAATATGATTTTTGGTAGCTGCATAATATCTCATCAAACAGATGTTCTATAAGTTACCTAATTAATGCCCTGTTTTGGACATTTCATTTGTGTCTTTTTTTATATATATTATAAACCATAGTCTGATAACATACTACCATACATAATGTTTGCATGTACCTTTAACTATTTCCTTTGGAGAAATTCTTAAAGATGAAAGTATCAAATCAAAGAAGTGAAAATTAAGAAGGGTGGGCAGATGGGCAAAGGTACCTTTTTTTTTTATCGTGGTAAAATACACATAACAGTAAATTTACCATCCTAACCATATTTAACCACATAGGACAGTAGTGTTAACTATATGGACATTGTTGTGCAATGGGTCTTTAGAACTCTTTTATCTTGCAGAACTGAAAGGAAATTTTAAAATACACATCAACAGTGCTTTTTTAATACAGGACTATGGTTTTAAGTTTTCTTCTATAGCTTCCAAATTTTCTATAAAAGTAAGAATTTTTAAAAGAAAGGATGTGAATAAGGTTTATTAAACTTGTGTGCATCAAATGAAATTTGTTCAGGGAAAACGATTTTTTAGCATTAGATTTTGGTGGCAACAATCCAAACTAAAGAATGAAATAGTGTTATCAGTTTGTTTCAAGTTGAGGAACTGCTTCTTCTGAAGCAGTGGTTCTCAACCAGTGTTGATTTTGCTCCCCCAGGGAACATTTTCAACGTCTGGAAACATTTTTGGTTGTCACCAATAGGAGACTAATGCTATTAACATCTTATGGGTTGACACCAGGGATGCTGCTAAACATCCTTAAATGCACAGGACAACCACCCACAACAGAATTTTTTGACCCCAAATGTCAAAATAGTGTGAGGCTGAGAAACTCTGCTCTAAAGAGAGCTGAGCATCAGGAGCTGCTGGGGATGGAGGTAGGGTCTTGGGGGAGGAAAGCAGACTCCAGCCCCTGGAGTCAGAGCCTTAACTACAGAGCAAGCAGGGCTTGCCCAGGGCTGGGAAAGGGAGAAAAGGCAGACGCTCTGTAAGATTGTAGGATTTTAAATTTGTTACATTTGCATGTTAACTTGTATTTATCAGCAGGTAGAACTAATCTTAGCACTTAGTTTGCAAAACTTAAATAGAAAGTTACCCTGTGAGTTGGAACCACCAGTGAGTCACCTCATGAATTTCAAAAGTGGGTCTCCACGCCTGTGCAGTGAGAGGCACCCCAGCTGAGGCCCTGGAGAGGACGCTGGTCCAGCCCAGTCTCCAGGGAGCAGAGTGGAGGCCGGTGCCTAAACCCGGCTTCCTCAAGGGCCAACGCCCCATCACCCTTCCTCAAGTGTTAGCAGTATCTCCTGTACCCACTTGTCAGCCTGTAGGGTCATGGAGAGCTTCTTCCTCTTACAGGGAAATCCCATCTTACTTTAAGCATACTATGGAGAAGGCAGGTTCTTCCCCATGCTCCAGATTCTCACACCAAGAAAATGCTCTCCAATCGAAACGTTTCATGCTGGGGTCCATTCTGACCTCAGACTCAGTCACTACCTGGCTCTGTTACTCAAAAGGAGATCGTCTTGAACTTTAAAAAGAAACTAAAATATTTCATTGCAATTATTAACTCGGTTAAGGGCTTTTGCTCAGTTCCAAATTCCTAAATAGGCTTCATTTAAAGGCCCCAGAGGCATCAAGTGACAGTTTTAACGCGGGTCATCAGTTCGAAAACACTGGAGAGTCTAAGAGAAAACATACAATAAGTCCCCCACCCCACCCCCGCCGTAATTATATAGAAAAAGAGAGAGAGAAAATCCCCTCCTCACCCTGCGGGCCCCTTTTGTGTTGTTCCTGCCAACGCAGCAACCCTCCTGCTATATAGACGCGCGCGCCAGGGCGGCCCATCACTGACCTCCATCCACCAGCCATGGGGAAGGTGAGCCCAGCGCAGCCGCAGGCCGGGAGGGGGGCCCGCACGCCGGGGCTGGGGGCCAGGCCTCTGAGCCTTTCCCTCCCTTGCCTTGCAGATCACCTTCTACGAGGACCGCGGCTTCCAGGGCCGCTGCTACGAGTGCAGCAGTGACCACCCGAACCTGCAGCCCTACTTCAGCCGCTGCAACTCCATCCGCGTGGACAGCGGCTGCTGGATGCTGTATGAGCAGCCCAACTACACGGGCCACCAGTACTTCCTGCGGCGCGGGGACTACCCCGACTACCAGCAGTGGCTGGGCCTCAGCGACTCCATCCGCTCCTGCCGCCTCATCCCCCACGTGAGTCTGGCTCCCCGGCTCCTGCTGGGCCCTCCCGCCACCCCGGAGCTCTAGATGTGGCATTCAGACTACGGGGTGGCCACCCTCTGTTGCTGGCTCTATGTTCTCCTTTCCTTTGTGAATATCTCTAGGGTTTTCTAACACTGAAAATGTTGTGCAATGCTTTTAATTTAAAAGTTTATTTTGCCTTGCTAAAATTCAACTCACCTCTACTGGGGAAAAGAAATGCAGGAATTCCCAGGGTCCGTGGCACAGGTGAGGAATAAGCAACATGTTGATTCAGGCTCATCAGGTGGCCTGGGGCTAGTTCCTTGGACTATTTCTCTCTCTCTTCATCTGTAAAATGGGGCCAATAAAAGCAGCTAATTCATAGGGTTGGAATAAGGATGAAAGGAGGGTAGCTAGCACATGGAGAGCTACCGCTTCCCCTGAATATTAACTATTATGATGATGAACATCAAGTTCCGGTTTTTGTTCACTCAGAACAAGTAACCAACAAGGTGATTCTGGCAGCTTCTGCAGAACCCACTGTTCCCCAAATCAACCCCAGCAGCCTGAAATCCCACAGTTGGGGATTCTCTAATCTATGACACAGTCCCCTGGAAAATGTACCACTTCTGCGAAGTGTGAAACCCCCTCAGGGGGTGTAATGCCTTGATGGACCCAGATGAGCACGAGGAGCCTGAGAATCCGGGCTTCTCCTTCCCCGTCCGGACTTTTCTAATTACAGACTTAAAGCTCCAGTCATTAGCTTCTCGTAAAAGAAGAAAAGGCTAGAATGGTTGCTCCATGTGCGCCGGGCTGCTGTGAAGACCAAATTAAATGATGTACGTGTGGGTCCTTTCCCAACCGTGGGGGATAGCTTATTAGCAGTCATTCATACTGCAGGACGATGCTTGTGAGAACTTCTAAAGAGCGTTCCGTGGTGGGAGCAGGAAGACAGTGAGACAATCGGCACCCTCTGGGAAGGCAGATAAAAGAAGAGCAAGCGCTCAAGGAAAGACAGACAGGATTTGCTCAGGACAAACAGCTTAACTTTCCATTTTTCTAAAGGTTGGATACTCCCTTGGTCCTGTGCAGGCCTCCTTCATGATCTTGAGCTTCCCTTTTTATTAATGACCTAAAACTATTTTGCGCATACGTTAGAGCTGAGAACTGAGATCTCATCTTTGTGATGGCTCTTGCTTCCCAGGATGTTAGAGTAGCAGGGCTTAAGGCAGAAGAGACTAAGGAACGGCCTGCGCTGAAATGCCACAGCGCACCTGTGCGTCGCTTTCCAGAAAGCAATTTGACTTCCTTTCTCCCTCGCCTCTTCTAATGCTATCGTGATTCAAAATAATGCCTCTTGCTAGGGATATGTTTGTCTTTTTGTTTTAATATCTAATTATTTTTATATCATCCAAGGAGAACTCCAGACCACCAAAAGTCTATGAAGGATAGAGCAAAACAATTATATGCTAATTGTTACTTAAGAATGGTAGTAAATGGATCCAGTGTGTATGCTTCATAAAGGTTGTGCCCCCCCAAAAAACCCTAGGGAGCACCACTCACATATTCATCCATATCATGGTCTATGTGAATGGTGTGGGGTTTTTTTTTTTTTTTGAGTTTTGCAGTATACAACCTACCCAACTGTACACAGCAGCCCTGGTATTGGTAGTCTCCTTTAATTTGGTCACCTTTGATATAGAAAAGATAAAGAGATGCCCATTCCCCCTGGTGGGGTGTGTGGCTGGTTGTGAAGGGCTAGGTTTTCTGACTTTTCCTCATCTGCTGATTGCTGAACCCACAGACCAGTTCGCACAGGATCAGGATCTACGAGCGAGAGGACTACAGAGGCCAGATGGTAGAGATGATGGAGGACTGCTCCTCGCTTCATGACCGCTTCCACTTCAGTGAGATCCACTCCCTCCACGTGCTGGAGGGCTGCTGGATCCTCTACGAGCTGCCCAGCTACCGGGGGCGGCAGTACCTGCTGAGACCGGGGGACTACAGGAGCTACCGCGACTGGGGGGCCACGAGTGCCCGAGTGGGCTCATTGAGAAGAGCCATGGATTTCTACTGAAATATTTTTACTCTACCCTATTCTCCATCTGGGAGCTAATAAAGTATTTCCTGTGTGTTTCATGCAGACACGTGGTCCTGTTTTCCTTTCAGCCTCCTTGGAAGGGCTCAGCAGAAAGCAAGCTGGGAATAATGTGGATTTGCTTACACATATCGGTGGCACGGGTGGTATGGGGTAGCAGTTAAGAGCACAGCCTCTGGAGCCCAAATGCCTGGTCCAAACCCTTACCAGCTGTAGGTGATGGGGCAAGTTCCTTAGCGTTTCTGTGCCTCAGTTTCCCAACTTGTAAAACTTGGGGTAATAATATGCCCTTCATCTCGTAAGGTTGTGATGTGGATTACATAAGTTTTTATTTTTAAATTTTTAATTTTCTTACAATGGTGCCAGGCACGAAGTAGATGCTATATAATAAGTATTTATAAGACAAATGTTCCTTGGTTATTATGAAGTATTTGGACCTTATAAACTAGTGCTTTTCAAACTGTTAATGATGGATCAAGAATCACCTGCATCAGAATCACTCGGGACACTTGTTAAAATACACCCCCAGCAGCTTCTTATGCAAATGGCATTTGAGAACCATGGTTCTAAATCTAGTTTTTTGTACTACAGAATTAGATCCCAAAAGATTGAGCACCTTTTAGACACTGTGCCCATTACTGGGAAATAAGAATGAGTAGAGCAGGGGCGCCTGGGTGGCTCAGTCGTTAAGCGTCTGCCTCTGGCTCAGGTCATGGTCCCAGGGTCCTGGGATCGAGGCCCGCATCGGGCTCCCTGCTCGCAAGGAAGCCTGCTTCTCCCTCTGCCTCTGTCCCTCCCTCTGCTTGTGCTCTCTCTCTCTCTCTCTCTCTCTCTCTCTCTCAGTTAAATAAATAAAATCATAAATAAATAAAATCATAAATAAAAAAAAGATACTGCTCCAACATCTTCTGGTAACTTTTCAGCAGAATGCTAGGAACGGGACACGGAACAGAATCATCACACCCACATGACACAGAGAGTAATGGGGGGGTTAGGAGTCTCAAGTCTGCCTGGAGTTAGATCTGACTGCTTGGGTTTGAATGGGAACTGATCTTGTGTTAGCCAGGCTAGAGTCTTAGGTCAAGTTCCCCCACACCCAGATCATGAACCAAAGATTCAGGAGGAGGTGATTTATCAGAGAAGCGCTTCCAGGAGGAAAGGTGAGGGAGTAGAGAAGCAAGATAGAGAAGGGCAGGAAACCACCTCAGCCTGATTCTGTGGAGAGCCCTTGAGCCGGGATCACCCTTTCTAGTGAATCCTGCCTGGAGGCAAAGGAATTGTGGGGGGAGGGCGGGGAGGCTGGTATTCCCACACCAGTGCCTCTGTCATTAGTCACTGGGGGAAGGAGGACACCCCATGCTCCCAGACCCTTTGGACTCCCTTCACCTGCCGGCAAGAGGCAGTCTTCAGAAAGTTGCTCCGTGAGCTGTATCAGACAAGTCTGCAGATGCTGGGCGGGAGGGCAAGCACGCAGAGCTGGAAAAGGATCTGAGGGGGTCCGGGCAGAGCACACCTCCTCAGGGTGATAGGGCTAATATAATAACAGTGTGTCCCTTACACAGTGTGAGATTCAATGGTGTAATGCCTGTACATACTCAGCGCAGTGCCTGGCACATAGCGAGTGCTCAGCAAGTGTCTACAATGATGATTGTTATTAGGTTCTGTGGAGTTGGAAGAAATGGGAATAAAGGTGGTGAAAATGTTGTGGATAGATCTTGTCCCATAGGGAAGAAAACATGGCACATACGAGGGGAACAAGGAGTGATTCAAGTTGGCTGAAGTGTTAGAGACCCAGAGGGGAGAAGTGAGAGAGAAGGTAGTCAGATGGTTAAGGCCAGAGCTGGGAGGGAGGTGACATTAGTGAGTTTGTTTTTTTTTTTAAGATTTATTTACTTGGGAGAGAGAGAGAGTGCTGGGGGGGGTGTGGGGGCAGAGGGAGAGAGAGAGGGAAAGAAGCAGACTCCCCACAGAGCACAGAGCCTAACAACGAGGGGCTTGATCCCACGACCCTGAGCTCATGACCTGAGCTGAAATCAAGAGTCGGGCGCTTAACTGACTGAGCCACCCAGGTGCCCCAGGAGGTGGCATTATTGATGAGACCTCAGCTGAGACAGAAATGATGTCACAAGGCTCCCAACCAGCATCTAGGACCTGAGCTGCAAAACAAAAAAGAATTTTTTAAAAAAGGGAGAGAGAGAACAACGGAGCAAGCAAAACCATTTGAAATGCACAAAATCAAAAACCAATAAAGGAGAAGTGTTTGTGCAAACATGAATGCTGCTTTCTCCACAAGCACTGTGACCCCCTTCTCTTCCAAGAGGCAGCAGCTAGTCTGACACACACACTCATAACCTCGTAGTAACTTTGCCGAAACACTTCTTTCTTTAAAAAAAAACTATTTTTTCTCTAAAACCAAAAGTGGAATATAAAATATTTTGTGATATGGTTGTTTCTGTTACTACTAACTGCTAAAGTTGTTTAAAGTAACTTTAAAATAAAAAGAGGAAGAGGTGAAGCAGGAAACAGAGACCAGCTAGCTAGCAGGCTATTGCAGCCTTCAGAAAAAAGAGGTCACTGGCTTAAGGCAGGTGGCATTTACAGAGGTGGGAGGTGGCCGCATTTTGAAGACATTGTGAACACAGAAACTCCTATTGGATTCAACATGGGTGTGACAGAGAGGGTTGGTCTGCACCACTAGAAAGATGGAGTTGTCTTCAACCCAAACAGGGAGAACTGCAGGGGGAGCACGTTTGGGGAGGAAAACCAGGTGTCCCATTTTGGACAAGAGGAGTTTGAGATGTCTAGGAACATCCAGGTGGAATTGTTAACCACACAACTGGTTAACAGTTAACCAGGCAACCAACCTGGGGTTCAGGAGAGAGGCATGGGCTGGAGATCAATGTTTGCAAGTCATCGGAGGTAGATGGTATTGAAAGTCATAAACTGGGATAGGATCCTTAGGGAGTGTTTGTCGATGAAGCCTTGGGCACCTCAGCTTTAAAATGAATGTATGAGGGGCACCTGGGTGGCGCAATCGGTTAAGTGACTAACTCTTGGTTTCAGGTCAGGTCGTGATCTTAGGGTTATTAGATCGAGCCCTGCGTCAGGCTCTGTGCTCTGTGTGACATTTGCTTGAGACTCTCTCTCGCTTTCCCTCTGCCCCTCCCATCTGCACACACGCGCTCTCTCTCTCTATAATAATCTTTTAAAAAATAAAATAAAATAAATGTATGGGAGGGAGGGCTAATAAATAACGCTAAAGTTTGGTGACTTACACAATAAAAGTTTTCTCTTTCATTTAAAACAATTTAATTTAATTTTAAAAAAATAAAAAAGGGGTTTTTTTGTTTTTTGTTTTTTTATGAGGTGCCAGGGTGGCTCAGTCAGTTAAGTGTCCCTCTCTGGATCTCAGCTCAGGTCTTGATCTCAGGGTCGTGAGTTCAAGCCCTATGTTGGGCTTCACACTGGGCGTGGAGCCTACTTAAAATACAAAAATAATAATAATAAATATTTTAAAAATGTTTAAAGGTTTTTTTAAATAAATGGTAATGACTTTTTAGCTAATTTTTAAAAGCAGATAAATCTGGAAACATGAAAGTCAGCAGGAACAATGCCAAGGTAATTAGAAAAGTGGAATCTAATTGCTGTTTCATATCACTTTTGATTTTCTGACCATTACACTAGAGAGCACTGTCTACCAGTTCATCAAGAAAATTTTGGGGGTTCCTAGCGACTCAGTCAGAAGAGCATGCGATTCTTGAGCTCAAGGATGTGAGTTTGAGCCCGTTGGGTGTAGAGATTACTAAAAAAAAAAAAAAGGCTGAAAGAAAAAAGAAAATTTGGGGGGGACCTGGGTGGCTCAGTCATTAAGCATCTGCCTTCCACTCAGGTCATGATCCTGGGGTCCTGGGGTCCAGCCCCGCATAGGGCTCCCTGCTGAGGGAGGAGTCTGGTTCTGCCTCTGTCCCTCCCCCTGTTCATGCGCGAGGACTCTCTCTCTTTCTCTCAAATAAATAAATAAAATCTTTTTTTTAATTTTTTATTTATTTATTTGACAGAGAGAGACACAGCGAGAGCAGGAACACAAGAGCAGGAGAGGAAGAAGCAGGCTTCCCCCTGAGCAGGGAGCCCGATGCGGGGCTCGATCCCACAACCCCTGGACCATGACCTGAGCTGAAGGCAGACGCTTAACGACTGAGCCACCCAGGCGCCCCCAAATAAAAAAATCTTTAAAAAAGAGAAAGAAGTCTTTTGCGCCACAGAGAGTAATAACTAAAAATTCCAAACAAAAAAAAGTAGCTTCCTTCACTTTTGCTTAGACAATGCTTTTACTTAATTTAGATGAGAGCTCCACCTAGTGCTCAGCAGAAAAAAGACAAGTATGGTCTAAAAGCTTTTTTCAAAATCACATATACTAAGAGCTTATTCTGTACCTTTTAAATATACTCTGCTAGACAGTATATGCAGGGCAAATTTATTATTAGCCAAAATTCTTATTAAGCCAATGTAACTCTTATTTGTTTGAGAGCTTTGTGACACATTGTAAGCATTTCATAAGAGCAGCCGAAGAAAGGTAGGACAATGGATCTGTGTTCACAGGAGCAGATGTGGCCCTTTCGGGTTAGAGAATCCAGCATTTGCACTGTGACTTTTAACAGATCCCCTCTCTTCCTCCATCTTGCAACATGCGACAGATCCAATTTATAAAACTTCAGGTCCATGGGTAAGATACATTCCGAATCCTGCTTCAAACATTTCCTTCATTTCACCCTCAGACTCAACCCCTATTTACTTGTGAGTTTTCAACCAACTCTTTTTTGTATCCTTTGCATTTTTTTCTTACCATTGTATATGACTCATTGTTTACAGAAGTCTGATTCATCTCGTTTGGGGGAAAAAATAAACAGGAGAGCTATTTCAAATCTTGTTGGCTGACTTCCTGTGTTCCTCTGTCCCTCTCTCAGTGTCTACAGACATACAAGGATAGCCTCGTCCCATAGGTCTTAAAACCTCTCAGATCAACCTAGGAGTATGCAAAGATAGCGAACAGTGCGCAACGTGGGTCCTCAATTGCCCAACCTTGCATTTGGAAGTCCCAACCTTGGCTCCTTCCAGTAACACCTAAGCTGTGTGTCTTGAGGCTGCTTTGAGCAGTATCCTCCAAGAGATGTTTGTCTTTCTGCCTGAGCCCTCCTACTCCCAGTTTATGTTGGTTTCAAAGGTAGGAGTTGGGAACTGCTGATAGAGCTCACAAATATAGTTCACCTTCTCTTATCCTTCGGGCTCTGTGAAGCATTCTAGAAAACCTTCGTTCTATGTCCCACATGGCTGGGGAATGCTGGAAACCAGCCCAGATCCCAGATCCCTTTGAGGATCTACCGGACTCCAGCTTTGAAACTGACCTTCTCCCTGACTTTGTGGCCACCTGCCTCACTGTCGCAGGGTCCTGGCCTGGAAAATAAGATAAACCCTGTCTTACCGCAACCATCTTTTCTTTCCAGGAAATCAAATGGGTCCGTTCTAAGCCAAGTCTTACCATCGGACTCTCCGGGACCACCACACCGCTGCCCATGTTTCAGATTCTTCCCTGTGGTTTCCATGCCCCACAGCTCACTCTTTCCACTGACTTTGTAATTTTGTTCTTCATACATTTTCAAATTTTGTCCCACCAACTTGAATTTTGTTCTTCACAACTCTTTGTCTTTACTATGTATTTAATCTTAAAGGCTTTTTTCAGAATTGTTCTACCTCCCCGCCCCCTGCCCTCCATTATAAATCCATATTCAAGGATTCACAGAACACAATTTTGCATTTAAGAAGCAGCAGAAGTAGGGGGAAAAAAAGGCAGCAGCAACAACAATCTGAAATTCCCGTAAATAATACTTCGGTTGGCACACAGTTTACCATAACCATCCAGCTAGTTTCTGTTGAAAACATTGCTCTTGAATTCCCAAGAGCTAGTTCTGGGCGTCAAACTTAGATACAAACCTTACCCTGAGCCAGCTGTGGGACATCAGGGAAACGACTTAACCTCTCTAACCAAAGCTACAGTTTTCCCATCTGCCTAATAGGGATAATCTTAAAACCCACCTCATGGGGTTTTGTGAGACATAATAATAATAATATAATGCTATAAAATGCCTGGCATATAATAACTCACTCAACGTTAGCTATTATTATTATCACATTTTATTTATTTATTTTATTGTCCTAAGTATGATATTTTGTACTTGCTGTGGATTTTTAAAAATTATCCTGAAGCCCAAAGTTTAATT
This sequence comes from Zalophus californianus, assembly GCF_009762305.2. Classification (NCBI taxonomy): domain Eukaryota; kingdom Metazoa; phylum Chordata; class Mammalia; order Carnivora; family Otariidae; genus Zalophus; species Zalophus californianus. Next base: position 167,282,776 of record NC_045597.1, on the reverse strand, counting down.
TAGGATGTCCTAGGATAAGGTAGTTTGGTCGCAAATCATGTAACTATAAGTGTATTTATGGAGCGACAGTACCTAGAATACAGGAAACAATAGATGTACTGTTGTCCAAACTTGTCAAACAATTGTTCCATTCTAGGCAATATATTGTAAAGGGATCGTTACTAAAATGTCATATTTTCTGAAGAGGACATCAGGATTAGGAAGAGTCTAAAAACCATCTCCTGTGAGTAGATAAAGAAACTGGCACTATTTGGGCCGAAGAAGAAAATTGTTAGTATTTTCAGATATTTAAAATGCTACCATGTGAAAAGGAGCCTAGACTATTTTCCGTGTGAGCCCAGCATAGAATTAATACCAGTGGGTGTAATTTGGGGGTAGGCTGTTACAAGTTCAACATGAAATAAATTTTCTTTTTTTTTTTTAAGATTTTACTTATTTATTTGAGAGAGAACGAATGAGACAGAGAGAAAGCATGAGAGGGGGAGGGTCAGAGGAAGAAGCAAACTCCCTGCTGAGGACCCCGGGATCATGACCTGAGCAGAAGGCAGTCGCTTAACCAACTGAGCCACCCAGGCATCCTCAACGTGAAAGAAATTTTAAAGGAGCCAGAGGTATCCAGCAATGCGATGGGAGCCTTGCAGCGTGTCCAAGGAGGAGCTGACAGTCACTGAGTAATAAAGAGGGTTTCCATGTAGGTAGGAACTGAACTTAACAGTGCGTTCTCGTCTTACTCATGGGAGTTTGTTTATGTGATTCCAGGGAGGTATAGTAGAATCCTTTCATTGCAAGTGACAGATCTTCAACTCAAAAGAGTTTAAATTGAAACAGAATTAGAAGTGGGAAGTCACAGCTGTTGTCACACAGAGATGCATTCCAGAGTTCAAACAGTGATAAACTTTCTGCCATGTGGGCTTCACCCTTAAACGGCCTTTTTCCACGGGATGGTCCCTAGACACCCCAGGATCACCGGATCCCTCGTGTCCAAAATCCCTGTCTCTCTCCGAATGTCTGGATCAGGTCTCTCAAACGGACTCCTGTTGATCCTGCAGGGGCGAGATGCCACCACAGAACCATCCATGAGTGCTAGAGGTCTGCCTGCGCATGCTCTCCTCGGCCAGCCCTGGCCCCACGGCCACCGCAGTGCTGAGGGGATGGGAACTTGGGGCCGCTAGCTCCACTGGGGGAGGAGTAGATGTCAAGAGATGCCGGGCTGACAAATGCTAACACATCTGCTACAGGAGGACTCCTGAATACACAGATAACAGCCATGCCTCCGATTTCTCTGGGTGATCCCAAGAAAGCCTTTTTTTTCTGTAAGGTATTGCCCATTATCTACAGATGTAAAATATGGACAATACTTTATTTTCTCTTCTGTAGACATTTTCCCTGATAGGCCCACCTTTCCTTCCCTAAGAGGTTCCTTCTATTAGGATAGATGGTTAGAATTTCCAAAGTAATCTGTAAATAAATTTCTTTCTAGGAATCAATAACTATTGGAATGCAGGAGCCAATTGGGTTCAATCTGGGGCAAGTGACTGGAAATGGAAGGTTAATTTACATTGGTTTAATTTGTAGATTCCCTAGAAATGGGCCATACCCTCCCTATAAGATAACTTTTGTCTTAAAGGGAACAGAGAGCTTCCCAAGATTTTCAAAAATTCCTTTTCAGCAGAAAGGTTTTGTGTACAGTACAGACCTCATCACAGGGACATCTGCTTAAAATATCAATAAGTACCTAAATTTCAACTCCTTTGTGGGTATGCACCACCAGCACCCCCACCCTGCTGCCCGAATCTAAATAAAAGCTTCTGCTCTTCCTGTTCTCTCTGCGGCATTACTTAATCTTTTTAAGCACCCACAATGCCAATGATGTCAAGTTAATAATATCAGCAGGAAAACTGTCAGACTTTAAAATCCCCACAGTCATCATTGTTTAATACATATGTGCAATTGGCTATTGGTGGTGTGGGTCTATATTTATTGATATGGAAATCTGTTCATGATATTTTAAGTAAAATAACATTTGTCAAAAGAGCCTCCAAGTGTAACCTCATGTTTCTCTGTGCATTTGGAAATAGTCTGGAAAAATCAACACTACCATGTTAATGGCATTTGTCTCCAAGGTATGGGATTCGAGATGACATAAATTATTGTTTAGCTATGTTTTCTACAATAAATATTTATGAATTATATAATAAGAAAGAAAAAGAAAAAAGAAAATAAATAAAAATTTACGGTTTTGTCTCCAAACCAAACTGCCTTGATCATAAGTGCCTGGAGGTCAGGGGACCAATTTGGCTCAAAATGTAACAGACAATGACTAAGACCTTCTCTATATCAAGTATCACTGTAAAACTCAGAAAATAAATGTCACATACACATAGTCCTGGATACCTGAGAGAGATAGGCATTCACAAAACTGATTTAAAATGGAACAAGAGGGGCGCCTGGGTGGCTCAGTGGGTTAAGCGTCTGCCTGCAGCTCAGGTCATGATCCCAGGGTCCTGGGATCGAGCCCCGCATAGGGCTCCCTGCTCTGCGGGAAGCCTGCTTCTCCTTCTCCCTCTCTCACTCCCCCTGCTTGTGTTCCCTCTCTCGCTGTGTCCCTCTCTGTCAAATAAATGAATAAAATCTTTAAAAAAATAAAATAAGATAAAATGGAACAAGAAATACGTGCTGTGAGAGTTTAACATAATCCTGTGGCAGTGAGCAAAGAGACCCGGGGGGTGGTCTGTAAAGCATGGAAGACAAGGCAAAAACAGAGACCTATCGAAATGGGTGCCCACGGTCCTGGGGCTGAACTGGGATCCCAAAGGAGTGACGTGGGTCAGCCTCAAGGCTCAGGGCGAAAGTGAGGTACCAAACGGTGTGGACGCATTTCCAATATTTTCACAACCAGTCCAGGAAGGAGGTGGCCCAGGAACTGCACCTGGAAAATTAGTGCAAGGAATGGCAATGAGAAAAGAATATTCCGGGCAGAGGCGAGGACAGATCTGAAGACATGGAGGGGAGGCCATATCCTGGGTGTGTCCCAGATGCCTAGCATGGGGTTAGGAAGGGCATAGCTCCTTGTTGATGCTTGTGGGCTGGGAAGATAAGTACCCTGAGAACGCCCAGCACTGTCTGCTCTGGTGGGAGACCACTGGGGAGCACTTCCTTGGGTCAAGAGAGAGGAAAAAGCCGACGCTGACAGCCCACAGCTGGGAGCCAGCCTGGCACTCAGCGAGGCCATCATGTTTTCCAATGCAACATAAACAATTTACAGAATGCTATCATCAGTTGAGGTCACTCTGTGGCGATGATGGAGCCAGACACAAACAAGACCACTCCCTCCCGGGTTTGAGCACGGCAAGCAAGAACAAGGACACCAAAAATGGCAAAGATGACCAAATGTTCCAGATAACAGGGAGTGAGTGCTATTTCTTTCCCATTATAGCTCTAGCCTCGCTCCGTTCCCCCCACTTCCCAGATCATATTTAGATAATAGAACTGATCCCACCTTATGACCCTCCCCCAAATCACCTAACACAAGACCGAATCCCATCTATACGAGCCCCTCCAAACCCCTTTTCACTGGGCTGCCCCGTGGTGTGCAGCCTCCCTTGTTGCAACAAGAACCAATAAACTCAACTTCGTTCAACAATAGGTGTGCTCCTGGTGGTCTTTGGCTGAAGGCTAAAAGGTAGCAGAATACGCCATCCCAAAATATGTCTCTTTGGCCCAACCATTCTTTTGAGCTGATCATGTTTAAGAAACAGCAGACACAGGAGAAGCTCTGAGAACAGAGTACAAGTGGCCTTTTCGTAAGGGACATTTACATTTACCCAAAAAATCTGATTTTTTTGGTGCCTTTATAAATGTCTCCCCGCACCAGGAAGAGAAAGAAGGATGACTCTAAATCACAAGAAGATCTTATCAACAGAGAAAGCAGCCACTTAAATCTATAAAACAAACCTTACCCTTGTTTACCATGCTTTTCCTGATAGCCTCCCAGAACTGGTCTCCCCACTGTACCCCAACATCTTTCTTTTGTTTTTAGCTAAAGAAGGTATTTAAGATGGTGGCTTGGGCTGCCTTGGGGAGTTACTTGGGAGTTTCCCTGGGAATCTCGCATGCAGACATGAGGTCTACATATTACTAAACTGGTTTTCCCTTCTTAATCTGTCTTTTATTATAGAGTGTTTCAACCAAGAATTCAGAAGGGTAGAAAGTTATTTTTCCTCCTCTAAACTTTTGCAGTTCAGATGGGACCCGCTGGGACACACCACTTGCCCCAGAACCTGCAGATGGGATCCTGGAAATCTGACAGAAGCTGGTGAAGGATAAGAATTCTTACCAAAGTCAGCTCTCCCAGATTTCTGCCTATAGTGCTCAATCAAGAAAGGAAGGTAAAATTTCACTCTCACATTTCCTTTTCAAATTCAGATTAGCAGCAGAAAAACATTTGTAAGAATTAATTCTCTGATCATGACTCATGTGAATTTGGTTTTGGGGTAACCACTGGTTATTGATCCTTTGGCTATTGCTTTCCTATTTATTTCATTTTGTGTCCTGAGAACTTAGCTAACTTTTAGAAAGCCCCTAAGGATGGGGGCTGGTTGCCCTGGAAACCGACCTGAAATTAAAGTGTTGGAACTTTCAGCCCCCACCCCCACTTCCACGTCTGGGGAAAGGAGAGGGGCTGGAGATTGAGCTCAATCACCAATGGTCAATGATTTAACCAGCCATGACTGGGTAATGAAGCCTCCTTAAAAAGCCAACAGGATGGGGTCTGGAGAGCTCCCTCATTGGTGAACACAGGGGGTACTAGGAGAGTGGTGTGCCCAGAGAGAGTTTGGAAGCTCAGAGCCCTTTGCCCCTAGGCCTTGCCGTATGCACCTTGTCATCCGGGCTGTTCTGCCCAAGATTGTTCAGTGACAATAAATGATATATGTATGACTACAGACTCTCTAGAATGCTAAGACTGTCCAAGAAAATTTCAGAAACACTTAAAGGAATAGCCACTCCCTGAGAGAAATTAGTTTGATGACCGTGGTCTTGCTGCTAGCTGCTTTTAGTAAACGTCTTTTCTTTAAACCAATAAATAAAAAATTAAAACTAAAACAAGTGAACATATCATTTTACAAAACATGTGTCATCTAGTAAATAAACTGTTTTCCCAAGTTCTGTGACTCACTGTAGCAAATTAATCAAACCCAAGAAGGAGGTCATGGAAGCCTCCAGACTACAGCCAGTTGGTCAGAAGCCCAGGTGACAACTTGGGCTTTGACTGGTGTCTGAAGTGGGGTGGGGATGGGGGGTGGGGAGGAGGCAGGCTTGTAGGACCGAGCCCTTCACCTGTGGGATCTGATGCCACCTCCAGGTAGACAGTGTCAGAATTGAGTTACATTGCAGCACACCCAGCTGGTGCCGCAGAATAGCTTGATGTGTGGAAAAATACCGCCCACCCGGTGACCAGAATATAGAAATGTTCAAGGTAAACGATACCGTGTTCTTCCTTTACTTCGAAGCACCATAGTCCCATAGAAGGACCCAGGGCTTCTAGGAGAAGTGGTTAATCCTGGGGCAGGAGCAGAGAAAACACAAGAGGAGTCTGGAACTTCTAGTGGTACCAGAAAGTAGGAAAATGCTAAAAGAAAAAAGCGGGGAGCCAGGAAGGGAGAGACACAGGAGCCAACCTGATGGTGCTTCTAATGAGGAAAGCTGTAACAATGTAAACTGCTAGACCTCAGCTCGCCCTGGGCAGTGAGGAGTCCGTGTCACTGCAGCCCTGTAGGGAGCTTTTTAAAATGGTGACGGTGGAGCGGCACCCAGGTGGCTCAGTCAGTTAAGCCTCTGCCTTCGGCTCAGGTCAAGATCCCTCTGCGATCAGGAGCCCGCTTCTCCCTCCCTCCGTCCTTCCCACCGACCACCCCCCTAACTCTCCCTCCTCCTCCCCCCACACTCTCCCCTCCCCCGCTCATGTTCTCTCTCTCTCTCTCTCAAATAAATAAAATCTTTAAAAAAATAAAATGGTGGGGTGCCTGGGTGGCTCAGTCATTAAGCGTCTGCCTTCAGCTCAGGTCATGATCCCAGGGTCCTGGGATCGAGCCCCGCGTCGGGCTCCCTGCTCCGCGGGAAGCCTGCTTCTCCCTCTCCCACTCCCCCTGCTTGTGTTCCCTCTCTCGCTCTCTCTCTCTCTCTCTGTCAAATAAATAAATAAAATCTTTAAAAATAAATAAATAAAATTAAAAAATAAAATGGTGACATTGGGAAGGGGCCCCTTTCCTACCCACTTCCTCACTGGAGCAATTAATTTTAATGTTTCTATTAGCTCAGAAGCAAACCAACCAACAAAATTCCTCCTGAGGTATAATACACATTATTATCATTTTAGAAATAAAACCGATTGACGCTACTAAGATGCTTCTCCCCTGAGGTTTGCTTACACAGGAAAATACTGAAATTCTTGAAGCATCTGGAATATATGTGCGGATACGGGAGGCTGACTTGTTGGCACGGATAACCCACACATCGGTGAGCAAAGACTGAGCAGCCGTTGAAAGGACAGCCGCTCTGGAAGGCTGGCCAGACACTTTGATAATCTTTCTTTCTGCCATGCAGCCAATCATAATAATTGACAATTAGCGTGTTTCCAAGGCATGGTGCCAATCACTTCACGCCCATTTCAATCCTTTCAGAGCCACCCTTTGAGTTAGATACGAGTCCTATCTGCTGTACGGGGGACGCACGTTCAGAACGGTTAATGATTAATCTGGGGCTACAGAGCAGAGCCAGGACTGGAAGCCAGGTCTCCCTGATTCCAGAATCCTCACATTTCACCAGGAAGCTCTGCTGCCTCTGCGTGGAAGGAGACACAGGGGAAGTCTGGGGAAGGGGGCGGGGGACGCAGACGCATGTGCATACTATTTCCCAGCACATGCCATTTTTAGCAATAATTTACTCGAAGGTTGTAATCGCATCCAAAATAAGAAGGAAAGAGGCAGGGGGAGAGGCAGAGAAAGCACCGCCCCCCCAACCCCGACCCAGAAGCCTGGAAACAAAGAAGAGAAGGACCTTTGAAAAACTCAAAAGCAGGAGCTGTTTGAGGAGACTTCAGGCCTGTAACGCTCTGGGAACCAGACTGTATGTTGTAGCTTCTGTCGTTTTAAACAAGATCGTGAGCAAGACCATTAAAGAAGGTGTGCTGGTGGGGTCCCTGCTTCCAAGGGGCATTCTTGCAATACATGCGTAGGTAGGCCTACCCTTGCAGTAATGTGCCCCCCTCCCGGTCAACAATCCTGGTTCATCTGGGGAGGAAAGGGCTCGATAAACCAGCATTCATGTTTCTACTGCAGGACCCCATAAGGCATCGGCAGGGGTCTCCTCATAGAGACAAGTCGTACAAGATCAATGAGGAAAGAGAATGAAGGCAGGGCAAGTGCCACACTATCCCAGTAAGTCACTCTCAGTGAGAAAACAGTAAGGATGCGTTCCAGTGTTGCTGTCAGAGAACAGAGGAAACCTGTCTCTGTGCTCCCAGGAAGACAAGTGAGTGCTCCCAGGAAGACAAGGAATGGGAGTGCAGGATGCCCCCGTGATCGAGCATCTTGGTAGTGAGGAGAGAGCTGGGTCACTTGGCTCGGAGAAGAGGCTACTGAGTCTGTGAGGGAGGGTCCACAGACCCCTCCTATGATGCAGAGACTTATGGGTGTGGAGAGTCTCCTTGTGGAATTCTTTTAAGAAGAAATTTTGTCAGCCCAGGACTGAAAACCCATAGCATTATGATTATAATTTATTATCTTGAGTTAAAAATATGAACTTTTTTTTGGTTTCGGTTTTTATAGAGGGAGTGGGGATGGGCAGAGGGAAAGAAAGAGAAAAAACCTCAAGCAGGCTCCATGCCCAACACAGAGCCCGACTCCAGGCTCGATCTCACAACCCTGAAATCATGACCCTGAGATCACGACCTGAGCTGAAATCAAGAATTGGATGCTTAACCGATGAACCACCCAGGCGCCCCCCCATTTTTTTTTTTTTTGGTTTTTATAGAAGAACAAATGTACCAAGATGGTTACTTGAAGGACCAGGAAGTCCACAATCTATCTTTAGAAGACAGAAAACCAAGGGACGAGCGACTGAGAAGACCCAGGGAAAGAGTGGACACAACTCTGGGAGGCATGCTGGGGGTTCCTGGCAGGAGTTACCTACCACAGGAGCAGAGATGTGCTCCCTACTCCAACGGGGAAATGACCAAGTTTGAGAGAAAGACAAACGCCAGCAAGTTCTGCATTCTCGTCAGTGTTCAAAAAGACCCAACCAGGCATTGTGGCAGAACAATCCTAGCAGTGCCTAATGGGGTGTCAATAACAAGAATAATAGGAGCCGTGAAGATGGGCCTCAACAGCTTGGCCAGGTGCCTAGAACCCACACCTACGAGGCTGCTGCTCAAGTCCAGGCTTCTGTCCCAGTAGGGAACTCACGCAAGATGGTGAGGCCAGTCAAGCAGAATAGAATTCCCACCAGAGGGACAGGCAGGCTGGTGGGGAGAAGGAGCTTGGCGTCCAGGCAGCCATCTGGGATTTTGTTCACCTCTATCGCTTCTGAGAACACTGATTATAATATATGTTGGTTCCTAAGCCAACTCCCTCATTAGCCTCATGATTAGGTAATAGGAGCTAAATCCTGTTACCTTTAGGTAACAGGAACTGTTAGCAGCCAGGAGAACTTGAGCAGAGAGAAACAGAAGGGTCCCAGAAGGGCCAAACTCAACATTGGCTCAGACACAGGTGAAGACCCACAATGACAGGCACACATTCATTCAACTGATAGTTCAACACAGACTCAGTGAACACACTATTACACGCCCCAGAAACCAGTGCTGCTGAGCTAAGCCGAGAAATTTTGGAGATGGTCAGATAGGGGAGGGGCCTAACACAGACTGAGCCCTTGCTCTGTGCCCATCTCTCTATCAGCTTATGGAAATGCAAAGAGGACCAAGACAGAGGCTTTCCCTAAGGAGCTCGGAGTCTGGCAGGAGAGCCAGGCCCACAATTAACTCCCGATGAGGTAAAAGGCGGTTACCTGCGCAGAAGCTGAGGATGTGAAGGGCTGCAGAGGCAAGGAAGAAGAAAGACGTGAATTCTTCCTGGGTAAGTAAGGAGAATTCCAGAAAAGGATTTGTTGTCTCACAAAGAGATAACATTGGAGATGGCGTTTAAAGTCTGAGTAAGAATTTAACTGTGGAGAAAGAGCAGAAGGACCCTGATAGCACCAGAACATCGTGAGAAAGCTTGGAACACATCGAGGCATGAGGGGGCATGGTGCGTTAGGCGGACTGTGACCAACCCCGCGTGGTTGGAGGAAGAAGGTGGGTCACAGGTCAGGGGTGACAGGTCAGGGGTGACAAGTCAGAGAAGACCCTGGAGAGATGGGGTGGAGCAGGGTGTGAAGGACTTTCAGACAACAGGGGACCACGGAAGGCATTCAGCAGGCTTGGTGTAACTGGCCTGTTTCCTTAAAGACAAAGGACTGATAAACAGGAGAAGGGACGGAAGCAGGAAACCCGGGGAACCACAGAGCACGTGCAGAGAACTGGGCCAAGTACCGAGGACCTGCCCCAACAAAAAGGAACGGCCAGATGTATTTCGCCACCCATCCACGGAAAAGAGGCCCAACGTGGCCAGATGCCCCCACTTTTCATGACAATCTAGAACTGTACATTCTGATGTTGACTATCCACCCACCACTCTGGTTTTTAATATCGGCTTAAACTTTAATTTTTTTTAAGATTTTATTTATTTATGCGAGAAAGAGAGAGTGGGAGGGTGGAGGGAGGGAGAAGCAGACTCCCCACTGAGCAGGGAGCCCAACATGGGGCTTGACATGGGGCTCAATCCCAGAACCCTGAGATCATGACCTGAGCTGAAGGCAGATGCTTTCCCAACTGAGCCATCCAGGCGCCCCTTGGCTTAGACTTTTAAAAATCACCCTGTGGGCAAGCAAAATTTCCTCAGTTACATTTCTGCACAATTAAGATCAAAGGAGAGATTGAAAATTAAGTCAATATAGTTTGATAATTAAGCCCTGGAGTCAGACTGACCTGGGTTTGAAAGCGGGTTTTCCCACCAACCAGGAGGCCAGGGGTAAGTTAGGTTAGCCTCTCTGAGCCTCAGCGTGCAAGATGGGTGGCCAGGTTATTGTAAAGGACAAATGAACATGCTAAGCATTTAGCACAGAATTTGGCATGCTCAATATATGTAAGCTTCTGTTGTTAAATCTATTGTATTATCAATCTTGTACATTTTATTATGCAGTCAATGCATTATTCTCCTTTTCTTGAGTTCTTTTAAGATTTAAAGCACAAGTAACTACTACAACATTAAAAAAAATTCTATTTCCCCAATTTTGATACCCACAGTAGTAAGAAAAGTAAGGAAAAACGTAACCGATATGATTTACCCTCCCTTTGGGGAAAAAAAAAAGAGGAAATATAGACCTAAAATTCATTGATTCTTTTTCTCAAAAATATGCAGTAATTACATTTTTAAATGAGCTTCATCTTTTCTCTCCCTTCCCTTAAAGTCGTGCACCTAAGTTTTAACTCAGCAAAAAAATGTCCAGCTTCCATTTTCAATAATAATGGAGTTTTGTAAACATTTTTAAGAACCTAACCTAAACTTAAAATTAACTTAACCTAAACTTAAAGTTAAAGGCAAAGTTGATTTCCTAAAGAAGCCTATATGAACAGCTATCTCACCTGCTAGAGATAAATGTTCAGTGTTTTACACTTAATCCTCAAAATATTTTTTTTTAAGAAGGTTCCATGATGGATGTGGAGCCCAACATGGGGCCTGCTTCTCCCTCTCCCACTCGCCCTGCTTGTGCTCTCTCTCTCTCTGTCAAATAAATAAATAAAATCTTTTTTAAAAAAGGATTTTATTTATTCATTTGCGAGAGAGAAAAAGAGAGCACAGTTCAGGGGGGCAGAGGGAGAGGAAGAAGCAGACTCCTCACTAAGCAGGGAGCCTGGCGCAGGGCTCCATCTCACAACCCTGAGATCATGACCTGAGCCAAAACCAAGAGCTGGAGCCTTAACCAACTGCACCACCGAGATGCCCCAGTTGGTAGCTTGTTTTATGCCACAGCCTGTAGCAAATACCCCAGCTACTCAATGGGCAAGCTAGCTCCCAGCTCCATCATTAGGAGGAACACAGACGCTGAAGTCTATTCAAAATACCCTGATTTCTCAGGTCAACACCCTGTCAACTTCAACTTTATAAAGCAGAACATGATTCCCTTCTTCCTTGGAATTTAGAATTTTTTTTTCACATATTACTGGAAGAACTTAGGGTTAAGTAAGGGCTTCCTGTTGATGAAAGTGAGTGGACCCTGGAATGGAATTAATGTGTAAAGTTGTAAGATTGTTCTACCACAAACTGTCTAAAGACTAGGGTCAATGACCTTGCTGATCTCTTCAAGGCCAGTCTGGGAGTGATCTGCAAAATAATCCCATTCCTTTGAATGGCCAAGTCTTCCCACAACCATATGCCTAATATGGCCCTTTAATCTATTATCTCATTTTGAAAACCAGACTTGGAACTTCTGTAAAGTTCTAAAATCAAGGTTTTGTAAAGCTTCCACTTGTAACTAGCGGTGGGATTGTGTGACAAGAAGAGGTTTGATTTGGGATCACAAGTGCCCAATAAGCTTCTTGTTAGTTGCATGGTTTTATGTAACTCTCTGAGCCTCAGTTTCCTTTTCTGTCACAGACCAATACAAATTCCTGCCCTATCTGCTTCACCAGCTTTTTGCGAGGAGCAAATGCAATAACATTCAGGAAGCCAATATTCAACTGAACCTTGTTCTACTTTATCACAGGGGTAGACACATGTAATTATTCTATAATAAAACTGCGGCTCACAGAACCACTCAACTTCAAACACATTCTGAGACTCTCCCCCAAGTGAGCAGCTATTCATATTTGAACATTTTAATAAATGTGGATAGAAGTTCATTTAAAGCTTAGCCTCCCTCCCTTTTAGGGAAACAATCATATTTTCTCCTTTAATAAAGAGAGTTATGAATTGCTTAGTGGATTTTCATTCCTTTCTTTGTAATTCGTCTATTTTTACCTTTAGATTATGGAAATGTTTCCTGAGATGATATTTTTTTAATCCGTGTGTTATTTCTGGCTGCCATTCTTTTTTTTCCATCTTGAGCTTTTAATTCTTTAATGGGTACATATCCCTCTTTGGTGTCCAGTAGATTCTCCACCATCTCCTCCTACCTCTTTCCTCGCTCCACAGACCATCAGTGTTGCATCCGCTCAAACCCCCTCAGCCCATCGCTCTGAGACATTCCACTGGAGCAGTGGTTTTCTATGCTGGCTGCACATGTGAATCACCTGGGGAGCTTTTCCAAAAATCCTGAAGCTTGGTTTCACCCCAAAGATGGGACTGAGTTCTGATGCAGGGCTGAGGCATCCCAATGTTTGCAAAGTCCCCCAGCTGATTCACGTGTGTAGGCAGGACTTTCAACCACAGGGATAATTTGCTTTCTGAACAAAGTGTCTATTTTTTTTAAGTTTATTTGTTTATTTATGTAATTTCTACAGCCAACATGGGGCTCGAACTCACAACCCCAAGATCTAGAGTTGCATGCTGGGGGCGCCTGGGTAGCTCAGTCATTAAGTGTCTGCCTTCGGCTCAGGTCACGATCCCAGGGTCCTGGGATTGAGCCCCAAGTCTGGCTCCCTGCTCAGTGGGAAGCCTGCTTCTCCCTCTCCCACTCCCCCTGCTTGTGTTCCCTCTCTTGCTGTGTCTCTCTCTCTGTCAAAAAAATTAATAAAATCTCTAAAAAAAAAAAAAAAAAGAGTTGTATGCTCTTCCGACTGAGCCAGCCAGGCGCCCCATGAACAAAGTGTTTAAATAGTTGCCAGCATTACACACAAGGCAAATAGTTTTCTTTGCTAATTCTATTTAGGTTCTTAATCTCAAGACATTATAAGATTTTATTTTATTTATTAGAGAGAGAGAGCGCACAAGCAGGGGGAGTGGCAGGCAGAGGGAGAAGCAGGCTCCCTGCTGAGCAAGGAGCCCGATGTGGGACTCGATCCCAGGACCCTGGGATCATGACCTGAGCCAAAAGTAGACACTTCACCGACTGAGCCACCCAAGCGTCCCAAGACATTATAGATGTCAATTCAAAAGTACTTCATAACCAGTTATGTAAGGTTGTGTGTTATCTCATGGGCTCTATGTCCACAGGGCTACTTGGTCTGTGAGGGAATGTCACATCCCTGCACAGGGGAAAGTTCTTTGTGCTGAGAGGGAAAGCCCTTGACATGCACTCGGATTTTTTGACCCCTCCACGCACAGCTCAAGATGCCTTGCAGAAGCCCTTGGCCAGGGCTGAAGAGCTGGTGTTCTTTTTGTAAAAGTAGGACAGAAATTAGGAAATACACCCAGACAAAGAGGAGGGCGGGCTCGTTGCGCTGAGTGTGTGACCACCGTGTGTACCGTTGACCCCGGCTAGTGTATCATGTGCCAAATCATCAGCATCAGGTAAAACCAGCCCCTACCGGCCCAGTCCTACTCAGGTTACCGTCTCCCACCCTCCTGCCTCATTTCCGCTCACACATCGCTTCCTGATGATCTTGAGTTCCCCTGGCTCCTGACCTCTGGTCTGCTTTCTATTTCCAACTGTACTGTGCACTCAGTCTGACTTCTTCAGTTTGGCCCATGGCAATCCTTCTTAGACACAACTGCGTACTCTACTGGAGGCCCAGATCCTTCCTGCCATGTTGGCTAGAAGACAGGGATTAGGAGAAAATGAAGGTAGAGAAGTGGGGGCCAGACCATGAAAAGCCTCAGACGCCATGCTAAGACCCCTGTTCTACAGACAAAAAGGCTCTGCTGTGCTAGGTTTATGCAGAGGAGTAATACTACCGTCTGTAATTCTTAGAACTCGAACTCGGCTTTGGAGACAGGTTGGTGAGAGGAAACACTGAAGGCCGGTGATGATTATAACACTTGGGGCGGGTTTTGCTGGGATACGAGCTAATCAATTGTAGTGGGAAGGTGGGGGGGGGGGGCGTCAATCTGCCGCAGCTGACAGAGAACTTTCAGGAAGTATTTATGTAAATACTTGATCTGATCCGACTACTTATTACCCCATCAGTATTGTCCTTGTGTTCAACATCCTGGGCCTCACCTCTCCCCCTTAAAAAAGACAGGGGTACCTACAGAATTACTCTATAATAAGAAAACTCACATTTGATTAGGGCTTCACAATTTACAAAGGACTTTCTCAAAGTCTCCCTCGATCCCTGTTCCAACCCTGTGGGATGGACATGAATATCCCCACTTTAACAGATGAGACTCAGAGTGCATGACTTGCCCAAAGCCCCAGAAATGGTAAACGGGCAAGTAAAAACTCAGTCCCAGTTCTTCAGACAATTTCAGTGCTGCCTTCACCTCAACACAACCACCTCCACAAGGAAAAGGAGGCTTGTCTATTTCCTTTCATACTGGGAATGCTGTAACACAGCAAAGTTCATTTTGCATTATTCTAGGTCATCTACTCTATTATAATTATTTTACTGTAAACATTAAGGCTTTGCCAAGGAGGATCACTGTTAACTTATTTTGCTTATCTTTACCGAAACCAAAAGGACGCCTGGGTGGCTCAGTGGGTTAAGCGTCTGCCTTCGGCTCAGGTCATGATCCCAGGGTCCCGGGATCGAGCCCCACATCCGGCTCCCTGCTCAGCCGGAAGCCTGCTTCTCCCTCTCCCTCTGCTGATCCCCCTGTTTGTGCTCTCTCTCTCTCTGACAAATAAATATATAAAATCTTAAAAAAAAACCAATACATTCAAAGTATATTTCCACGTCTGTACATTTCACCTTTGTTAAGGAAAAAAAATTGGGTTGCAAAGGAATCTTGCCAGCTTCAGTTCCTTTGACAGGAAGTTTGGACCCCTCTTCACTTCTTTCCCCCATGCCCCAACACACTCAACTTCACACTCTTACCTCAAGCCCCACCCACCTTCAAACGGGCAGTGGGACCACACAGGTGCGCGCGCACACGCACACACACACACACACACACACACACACACACACACACACACAGCATGGAGGGCAACGGACAGGAACACTGTTAGGAAAAAGACAAAATTCAGGGGACCCGAGGATGGATGTGACATGAGGGGAGAATGCCAAGCATTTGGACAAAAACCGCCAAGCACGGTTTTGGAATAAAATGAACTGAGAGGAGGAGTCTTTACCTAAACAACCTAGAGCTCATCTTTACAGCTCATTTCTTTGGTTGTCCAAGTATATGGGAGCTTGTGCTCAGCTCAGGAGACACCGCTGCTTTATCGCCTAGGGTGAGTGGGTATTGGCAGATGAGGATATTGGAGAAAAACGGTTGTCAGGCGGCATTTAAATGTTATGCCTAATTCGTCCACTAGAGGGAGACCACAGACAGGCACTTGTGGCAATTCCCATAACAGCGGGAAGTTTCCATAGTTTTTGCTTAGCTTCATCTCTCCTTGAGTGTCAGAGGAGCACAAAATGCTCAACAGATACTAAAAACTCAAGTGAACATTTACACATTTACATATGTAAATGTTGTTGTAGAGCCTTGCCCGATAGTAGGGTATAAATTCCTACCAAATTCTCATGACCTTAGAAAGAAAAAAGATAAAATTGAAAAAGGAGTGATTTTTAAAAATCTTTTCTTGGCTTTTACGCATCCTGAAAGAGCCAGCCACAAATCACAGATGTGGTACTATTTCTAATTTATTAGTACCCCCCAATGCCCAAGTCCCTCTTATCTGCTGCACCCTTCACCCCTACAGAAAGCATTCCACGACGGATCTGCTACATGATATCATCTGTTTCTCACTGAGGCAACTAATGAGCAAATACAATTATATTATAGACAATATAATTGTCTACAGACAAATCAAAGGCAGAACAAACAATAATTTGCCACATCCTGTTAAATAATCTAGGATGAAGTCAGGATTAGACCAAGACATTTCCCGTGTATTACTCCAGAGAATAAGATTTCTTTAGCATCCATTAGAGCCAAGCATTCTAGGAAATTTTTAGAAATGAATGGAAAGCTCTCACGGTAACAGGTCAAAGCCTATATGGTCTAGCCATTGCCTACCTCCGGGACTCTCTCCTCTCCTCTCGTTCCTTCCTTCTTCACATCGTGCATTTTCCATCACCTAAGTTGGGTATGCTGTCCCCCTTGCTTGAAATGTTCGGCTTCCATCATCCAACAAGGGGTTTCTTATCATTCAAGTTCCAAATTAATTGTCACTTCCTAGGAAAAGACTTCCTAAAGCACCCAGTCCTATCTGCCCTTCCCAACAGAACCCTGCTCTCCAGCGGGACACTTTGCTGCCCAGGACACCAGTCCACACTGCCCAGCCTCACTAGCAGCTGGACGTGGCCATGTTTCTGGCTAATGGGATGTAAGTGAAAATGTGGAGTGGGACTTCCTAGAAGCCTCCTTGAAGAGAAGCAGACAAGCCCTTCTTCCTATTTGCTGTTCTCCTACTATCTGGAATGCAGGTGTAATAACTGGAACTTCGGGAAGCATCTTGTATCCTGAGATGCAGTGACAAGGGACAGATAGGAGCCAGAAAGACTAGTGGAACTGTGGAATGGGGGCAGAGCATACAACATCAGCCTCTAGGTATCTTTTATGCGGGAGATAGAAATGAACCATTTCTTTAAATCACTGCTACTCATAGCTTTCCTATTCCATGCCACCACACCTTAAGACTAACTAAATATACCACACCCATCTCTGGACACATCACCCTCTTTTCTTCATTCCCTGAAACAGCTCATTCGTTTGTGTTTCCATGAGAGCAGGGTCCAGGTCTCTCTGGCTCCCTGCAGTATCCCTAGCACCTACCACAGTACGTTTCCAGGCAGGAATTCCCTCCCAGAGTTTCTCAAAAGTTGGTGTTGTTTTGAGTTCAGGGAAGAATCCACTGAGAACTCAGTTGAGGAAAGTATTATAATTCTTCCCACAAGAAAGAAAGTTAAGCAATCTTCATGGAGATGTTACTCATTTGAAGGAATCCACCAGCCTCTGTAATTAGCAATATATAGTGAAAAAAAAAAAATGGGGTGAGTTTTCAGCAGCGATGCTACTTCACTTTGCTGTAACCGAAGTGTCTTATTCAAACACCTGAAAGATGGAGCCTTGAGAACGGGGGGCAGAGCAGCGTACACACTGTAGATTCTGAACATGAGAAAGCTGAAAGCAAGTAATTCAGATTCGGATGATGTAGCTGGTGCCAATCAGTATGAGCTGCAAGATGATGTCCTTCTGGCAATTTCTAGAAGAAAAGCAGTAAATCTTTTAAGAATTTTCTCCAGTGTGGGGCACCTGGGTGGCTCAGTCATTAAGCGTCTGCCTTCTGCTCAGGTCATGATCCCAAGCCCTGGGATGGAGCCCCTCATCGGACTCCCTGCTCCGCGGGGAAGCCTGCTTCTCCCTCTCCTTCGCCCTCTCCCTCTCCCTCTCCCTCTCCCTCACCCTCTCCCTCTCTCACTTCCCCTGCTCCTGTTCCCTCTCTCGCTGTCTCTCTCTCGGTGAAATAAATAAATAAAATCTTTAAAAAAAAAAAAAAGAATTTTCTCCAGTGAGAAATTTTCTCTTTGCAACAAGAATAGGAAAAAAAAACAACAACAAAAAACTTACAGGTCATTTTGAACTGCAAAACACTCTGGAACACACTAAAAAAAAAAAAAGATCGAAAGATTTTTAAAGACTCTAAACCTGATAAAAAATTATTTTCTTCCCGCTGAAACGAAGATACTTTTGGAAAGAGGAGTATTTTGAAATTGTGAGACATTGAAATTGCTTAAAACCAGTTTGATTAGCAGTTGAAGTGTGAAGAAACCACAATGCAAAATCTTCTAAGCAAAATCAGAATTCTGCTTTAAGCAGTATGCTTTTAAAAGAAATTAGAATCTAATTGCTTAATGAAGAATAAAGGTCTAATAAACATTTAAGTAATGTTAGTAGTTTATATGAGGTGGACAGCTTTTTTGCTTTGGCAAACAAGAATGAAGTAATTCAATTAGCAAAATCCTTAATGGAAAGACTTGTGAAGGAAAATGTGCTATATCAGAAGAAATGCAGAGAAGTGTTGTGGTCTATCCATTGTGGAGTCTGACACTGATCTAAAGTCAGAATTAGCAAAAATAATATGGACTTCAAGGGCAAGATTAAAATCAGAGAAGACAATATTTTAATCATTGGGAAAAAGGGAATGAATTTATAATAAGCAACAGGTACCTTAATGACCAACTTGAAGATGCTTCTGGACACACTCAACAATTCAACTCATGTCAACACACAATGAAAGATCTTTCTACATCTGGAATATTTGTCATAAAGCAAAGGATCAAGACAATTAGGGCAATTTATGCTTTATAGGTCTTTAAATTTCATTTTAAGAATGATAACTTAAAATTTAATTGTATTTTTCAATTTTTAAAATGATTTGGGATTTGTTTTATGTTGATATTTCCTTTTAATATTTTCTTCTTTAAAAAAAGATTTTATTTATTTGAGAGAGAGAGTTTGCACAAGCGGGGGCAAGGGCAGGGGCAGAGGCAGAGGGAGAAGCAGACTCCCCACTGAGCAGGGAGCCCGATGCAGGACTCGATGCCAGGATCCTGGGATCGTGACCTGAGCTGAAGGCAGACGCTTAACTGACTGAGCCACCCAGCCGCCCCTCTTAGTATTTTCTATTATCAAAGGTCTATATCAGGTAGAGTTGGTTTTTACATGTCATTAAAATATATTATCTTGTACCAATATATATGTTCGTAATAATAATAAACTGTGCATTTGTTACCACCTTTTTCACAGAAAGTTTTTCACAGAAAGTTTTAGTATAACCCTATCATAGAAAAATGATTCACTGTTTATTATGGTCAGTCATTTAAAACATGTAAAGAAGATATTATAGAAAAATACAGAATGACTTAAGATTTTGAGAATTCCCAAGAATTCCTAGGGATTCCCATTTCTTATTCCAGAGTCCTGAAGATTGATATCTATCAGGAATTTACAAGCAGTGGTACAGCGCCTGGCACAGAGCAGACTCTGGGCTCTGTTTAGAATGAGCAGATGGTATTTTGTTTAATAGGCCAGCAGGAGATGTGAATATGCCCATTTCACACGTTAGAAATTCGGGGCCTCCTTTGAGGCCAATGTAGAGCAACACCCTTGAAATTCTCAAAAGCTCTATTGTTTACTGAGGCAGTCTATGCTGCACACCCCGAAGAATGGTGGAAGTACTGCAGGGGCTACCCTTACATGCTTGTGGCAAAGCTCCTCACAGCCACACTCTGGATTTGACCTTAGCCCGGAAGTCATTTCTCATTTGGGAATCTCTTCATGAGAGGGACTGGGCATGAGAAACAATTTTATGTTAGAACCCTGTAAATCCTGCTTTCTCTGTGTTTCCTTCCAGTTCTGTGAAACACTTGATCAGTTTCTTCATTAGATCATCACTCTGGTCTCGGATCTTATCATAGGCGACCAGGAAAAGCCGGATGGTGCTTGCTTCATTCCGCCAGCCCGCTTCATTCTGCCAGCCCGCTCCATTCTGCCAGCCCGCTCCCTGGCGGACCCCATGAGTTATTACGTAGCCATTGCAGGTGACAATGTTGCCACACTTTCTGCCACTATATAACTAACAAAGCTCTGTGTTCTCCAGCCTCCCGCAACATTCTCTTCACAGCTCTTCACCCACCCACCCCCAACCAGCAGTCCCCTCAGAGCCTTCTGTGCGTCTCCCTGCCACCCTGTCCCAAAGTCAATGTCATGGGGTCTAGGGATTCATTACAGCAGCACCCCACTTCTACATACCAAATTCTGTTCACATGACCTATTGATGTATAATAAACTTAGTGGCTTGAAACAAGAACTTATTATTATGATATTTGGATGGGACACAGCAAGGCTCAGCTCATTTCTGT
Source organism: Zalophus californianus (assembly GCF_009762305.2). Lineage (NCBI taxonomy): Eukaryota > Metazoa > Chordata > Mammalia > Carnivora > Otariidae > Zalophus > Zalophus californianus. The sequence continues at coordinate 167,262,768 of NC_045597.1, read as the reverse complement.
TCCAGAATGCCTGAGGCCTCATCTGAAATGAGTTGAACACCTTGGGGGGCATGAGGGGTGGGGGTGCTGGGCATCTCACTCAATCTCTCCCTCTCTCTCCCTCCACGGGGTTTCTTTAGGCTGCCAGCTTAGGCTTCCTTATTTGATGGCAACCTCTGGACCATCAGACTTCCTACATGGCAACTCAGGACTCTAATCAACGTCCCAAGAGATGGGAATAGAAGGTGCCAGTCTCTTAAGACCAAGACTGGAACTGCACTTCCATACTGTTCTGTAGTCAAAGCAGACGGCCTGACCAAAATCTAGGAGAGGAGACATAGTCTCATTCTCAATGGGACTAGAGTCAAAAATCCCTGGTTACCTTTATCTGCCACACTTTTATTCCTAGGGCTATAATAACACCTATAGTAAAACTTCATGAGAACAGAAATTCAGGTATAACTCAACTCCTGTCCAGTTCTCATTCGTCAAGGGGAATGGACTCGCGTTCTTATCTTCTATAGAGAGCGGCCTTGTGACTATTTGAGACTCTAAGTTTCGCGTATGGTGCACATTGTGTTTGAAATGCTTGGTGTTCTGAATATTTCCCATTCATCTCTCCAGATGTCTTTACCTGTTTTCACCTGCTTTGTGTTCCAGGAGGCTTCTGGTGGAGTTCAGCCTCTAGGCGATACCAGCAGGTCGATGGGGGATGGGGGGGGTATGAATGAAGTCCTGGCGTTTACTCCTGCAGCTCCTCCCCGTTGAGCCATTGCATAGTGTCTCTGTGGCTCCCCAGGCAGGCTTCTCCTTTGGCAGACCTAGGGTAGTAATGGCATCCTGACTCTTGCTAGTTCCGGAGCACTCATCATTCTTTGTTGGTTTCCCTAAATCCTGACTCTATTAAACTCTGCTAAGTTATCCTATTTGGGTCTTCTGTTTCTTGATGGATACTGAGGCAGGTGGTTTCTTTCTTTCTCTTTCTTTCTTTCTTTCTTTCTTTCTTGCTTGCTTGCTTGCTTTCTTTCTTTCTTTTGCAAGTGATTTATTTCTTATTTAACCGTAAATTAAAATGCTGTTTTCTGCTTTTCTTACGAGAATCATCTATCAGTGTATTTTCTGCATTTTCCTAAGGGTTTTTGGTCCTTTGTCTCTCCATTTTTAAAAAAAAAAAGGTTTTATTTATTTATTTGACAAAGAGAGAAACAGTGAGAGAGGGAACACAAGCAGGGGGAGTGGGAGAGGGAGAAGCAGGCTTCCCGCGGAGCAGGGAGCCCGATGCAGGGCCCGATCCCCGAACCCTGGGATCATGACCTGAGCCAAAGGCAGATGCTTAACGACTCAGCCACCCAGGCGCCCCTTGTCTCTCCATTTTTAAGAGTTCTTTACATATTAAGGATATTAACCCTTTATCTGTGCTATATCTTACAAATGTTTTCTCCCAATTTATTTGTTGTCTTTTGACTTTGGTTATTCCGGGGTTTTTAGCCATGCCCAGAAAAAAGAACTCTTTCTACAAATTTGGTATGTAGTCAAATATATTTAAATACTTTCTTTCATTGCTTTTAGATTTTAAGGCTTTCCCCACACCAGGGTTAAAGAATTCACTCATGTTGTCTTCTAACACTTGTATGATTTAGTATTTTACATTTAGATCCCTGACCATTTTGAATTGATTCTTGACTGTGGTATTAGGCATGGGTTTGATTTTATCTTCTTCCAAATGTACCATTTGTCCCAGCACCATTTATTAAGAAGTCCCTCTTTTTCCCCAGTGGTTTGAGATGCCATTTCTTCATATATTAAATTCCTAGATGGATTTTGTTCTATTTCTGGGCTTTTTATTCTATTCCATTAGTCTGTTTAGTCATTGGCCAATACCACACTGTTTGAATTATAAAGGCTTTATAGTATGTTTTAATATCTTGTAGGCCTAATCTTTCTCTGAATTTTTAAATTATTTTCCTGACGATATTCTCATATTTTCCCCACATAAACTTTATCATCAACTCATCTGGCTCCATAAAAGAGCTCTTTTTATTGGGATTGTGATAAAGAATAAATTGACTTAGGAGGGGCGCCTGGGTGGCTCAGTTGCTTAAGCATTGGACTCTTGGTTTCAGCTCGGGTCATGATCTCAGGGTCCTGGGATCAAGCCCCGTGTTGGGCTCTGTGCTCAGCGTAAAGTCTGCTTCAGGATTCTCTCTCTCCCTCTGCCCCTCCCCCCTGCTCTCTCTCTCTCTTTCTCTCTCTAAAAATAAAAATAAATTTCAAAATCTATTAAAAAATTGACAGGAAAAATTGACATCTCTGTGATGTTGAGACTTAGGAAAAATTGACATCTCTGTGATGTTGGGTCATCCTACCCAAGAATAGAAGATGTTTTAATTATAAGGGCTTCATAGAATGTTTTAATATCTGGTAGGGCTAGTCCCCACTCACAAGTTTTCTTTTCCTGACTATTCCTGCTTGTTTATTTTTTCATGTAAGTTTTCGTATCAGCTAATTTGGCCCCATAAAAACATGTATTGTTATTTTTTAATTTAATTTATTTTTGACAAAAAGAGAGCACAAGCAGGGGGAGTGGCAAAGGGAGCCCGATGCGGGGCTCGATCCCAGGACCCTGAGATCATGACCTGAGCCAAAGGCAGACACTTAACCGTCTGAGCCAACCAGGCGTCCCAATGTATAGCTATTTTTATTGGGATTGTGATCATTAATCAATTGAATTAAGGAGAACTGACATGTCTTCCAAGTCCAATCACTTCAAAATAGATATTTTTAGTTTGAATACACAGACACACACACACACACACACACACACACACACACCAGATTCTAAAAATTCATGTCAATTTTTTGAAAGGACCAATTTCATTCAGTTCCACTAGTATTTACACATTACCTACTGTTTGCCGATTGCTGTCAGAAAATACAGGTAGATGAGCAAGCCAGGTCTCTGCCCTGAAGATAACTACCTGAAGGGGGCAATAAGCACTTACATAAATGACTACAATTTTTATAAATGACTACAGTGAGACTTACATAGCATTTAATGTTTACCGGTTGGGGTAGCATCTCTCTGAGCTACAGAAGTCTAGAGCCTAAATATCCATGTGAAGTGCTCACTTATGTCTCCAGTCATCCATGGTAGAAATGCAATTTGTTTGCTCTTGTGTATGCCACATGCTGATTTCTCCAGATACCCTGATCGCCTCCAGCATGGATCCACATCTACAAATGCTCTCCTCCAGAGAAGAAAGGATTAAGGTGAGACCATTCATTCACTCTACCATACTGATTGAGTGACGAACTGCTCTGGGAGCTGAGCTCATAGTGGATAACAAGAAAGACCACATCCCTCCTTGTGATGACTGCTTTCTAGAAGCAGAGACAGAAAACAGACACATTAAATTATGTAATATCATTTCAAATAATGATAGGAGCCAGAGGAAGAGTACAGCAAGTCAAGAAGAGAAAGAGGGAAATGCTATTTTAGATAGGACGGCGAGGGCAAGCCTTCTTGAGGAGAAAGTATTCGGGCAGACTCGTATGACGTGAATGGGTGAATCGTGTGAAGGTCCCTGGAGAAGAGATTTCTGTGCATGCAGGAGCATCTGCGGAGCTAGGGACAGCATGGAAGCCAGCAGAACCAGAAGGGAAAGCCAGGGAGAAGAATGGAAGGAAAGGCTTGAGGTAGGCAGTGCCTAGATCAGGTAGGGACTCTGGGCAACAAGGCGTTTGGATTTTGTTCTGTGAGAAGGGATGCTTTTAGCAGAGGTCTGACCTGCATGGTCTGATCTATGTGTTCAATCCGGCTGCCATGGGGACAGTAGATCCCAGTGAGGGTCAGAAGTGGAGAACTGGTTAGGAGTCATTGGTGTTGTTCATGTGCAAGATGACAGGGGCTTGGGCCAATGAACAGCTGTGGAAAGGAAAAGAAGCACAGAAATGCAGGGATTTTTTAGAAGTTGAGCTAACAGGACTTGCTGACAGACTGAATTTGGGAGTAAGGGGAAGACAGGAGCCAAGGGTGTCTCTGTGGTTTTTAGCTTGAGCAACCGGGTAAATACCAGTGCCATATATTGAGAAGGGATGACTACTGAAGAAGGAGCCGATTTGGGGCAAAAAATCTGAAGGTGTATTTTGGATTATTTCAAGATACTTGGTTAATAATTATTTCAAGAATCTTGGTTACTTCCCATTAATTTTTATTTATTTTTTATTTTTTTTTATTTTTTATTTTTTTTTTAGGAAGGATTTTTAATGACATGGGAAATGCTTATGACAAGTGAAAAGTGGAGGAGTATTCCATGTGACTTTTTCCTTCTTGATCCTCTGGAGCACTTTTCATGAGCACGTGTGTGGGTTTTACAATCAGTAAGGAGAGGTGTACAAACGCAGGGAGGGCGACTCACGAGGGCTGTGCCCTGCCAGCCGTCTTCGAGCCTGCTTCTTGCCGCCGCCGCCGCAGCCTGACTGCGCGTTTACAACCTCCGTCACCCCCCTCTCTCCGGTGGCAGGGAAGTGCGCCCCGGGCAGATTCTCCAGGGCGAAGAACCGCAGCCCCTCAGCACCCTCCAGGGTCCTGGGATGGAGTCGCGCGCGGGCTCCGCTCCGGCCAGGGCCGCTCCGTCATGGCGGCGCCTCGGCTTCCGTCCCATTAATTTTTAATATCTCAGTGTAAGTTGTATGTTCCTTTCTCATTCTTCTTTAGTATCCAATTAGAGCTGTTCCCAGGAAGACAGTTAAGTCAGGTATAAAAGAAGTTATGGTAAATGAGCACTTGATCATTTCTCAAAGGCTCCAGCATGATCTTTGTATAAAAAGGAATTAATCAATATTAGTGTTGGTAATAAAGGATGTTTGGGTCTAGTTGATTTCAGTTGTAATCAAGCAGGAAAAAAAATTAACAGAGGTTAAACTAAGTTGTTTGCCATGTTTTGCAGGGTCAGAAACAGAGATGCACTTACAGCTTGCCACTGGCTCTGTTCAGGCAGATGGTGCAAGATCAGAACGCACTGCTTACCTGGGAGGCAGATACCTTAACAGGTAATCAAGGCCCGATATAATCTCTGGATCGGAGTCGCTTAGTCATGGAACATTTTCTTAGCATTTGTCATACACAGGGCACTGTGCTGGGGACTGTCGCTGTCACATCCTGCACTGCTATTGTTCTTCTTGAACACCTCTTTGTTCTCAGAGGGTCTCCCATGACTTCCTAAAGGCAACTGATTGTCTGGGGTTTGTTCATAGAACCATGATGAGCCTTTAATACCAAACACATACCTTAATGAGATCATAAATGGGTTAAGGCCTGTGAAGTCTTGTGAGGTGTTCAGGTGAGAAGCTCTCTGTAGTACCCATTAATATTATCTTTACCTTAAAAATAGCTCTTAAGGGGAGCCTGGGTGGCTCAGTCGGTTAAGCCTCTGCCTTCGGCTCAGGTCATGATCCCAGGGTCCTGGGACCAAGCCCCGCATCGGGCTCCCTGCTCTGCGGGAAGCCTGCTTCTCAATCTCCCTCTCCCACTCCCCCTGCTTGTGTTCCCTCTCTCGCTGTCTCTCTCTCTCTCTCTGTCAAATAAATAAATAAAAATCTTTAAAAAAAATAGCTCTTAAACAAAATAATAAGCAAAATCTGGATCCAAAAAAAAAAAAAAAAGCTGTGAAGGGGATATTCTCTATAAAGATCTTAGGTTCTCCAGTCCGTTCTCTCCTGGCTAAGAGAGAATCCCAGGTATTTTGTGAATGATGAGGCAATGCAGCCATCCCAGGCCCCAGCACTAAGTCTTAGCAGATAGAGCAGGGCAGAGTATCTTCAGCTATTGTGAACCATTAATTGTTTTGCATTGTGTAGGAAAAGTACAGTGGGATTGGGCCAATTATGAATGATTTACATCTTAAGCATCAAATGCACAAATTTTCTTTCTAAAATTCAAAAGATTTTTTTTCTTAAAAGTAATATATTTTAACAGTAAATTTTAAATACAGAAAATTATTAAAAATAACTTTATAACCACTCCTCAGAAGTTACCACTGTTAATATTTTATTTATATAGCATATATATCCACATACACATATATATCTATAAATCCTCTTTTAGGAATATTGATTTCTATGAGTGTATGAAAAAAAGAGCATGATTGAAATCTGAAGGATCAACTCCTAACGGACTTCATTATAGGGAAAAGTTGCTTAGCACAGGCATAATAATAGTTATTTGCATTTTATAGCACATCTTCTGTGTATTTTCTCTTATTAATACTACTAATAGCTATTATTAATATCATTCAGAACAATGATACTATTAACAATTAATAATACTTGTTGTTATTAATTATTATTGTTGAAATATTGGTAACCGAGGAAAGAATAGTTTCTGGGAGACAAAAGTCCAGCCCCAAGTTATGGTTAGATACAAGACAATGAACCATATTAAGCCTCAGTTTCCTCAAATGTTCAATAAAAATCCTGTCCTAGATGAAGTCTGAGGCTTCTTCCAGCTTTAAAATCCTGTCCAAGTCTTGTTATAGAATATGGGCACTTCTTGACATGCATTTCTTGAGATGCAAAATTTCACTTTCGAATATTTTTTGAATATTTTATCTAAAATACACCTGTTTTCAAGCAAAGAAAAAATGGATCACATTTTGAAGAATATTCGAATGCTTTGAAGATGGGGCCTATTTACAAAGACCAATTTGTTTCCTTGCATCATTTTAGCATGCAACTCTACTCTAGTCCTGAAGCTTCCTAAGTATCTGAGGCTTCGGAGAGTGGGGGTGGAGGAAGCTTATTACCATGGAGATAGATGGGAGCAAATGGTCACATCATCAAAAGCAAACTAGAAATGTACAAAGCTTTTGTGATGCTGATCCTTTTTTTTTTTAAGTAAGAAGAAGAAGGAAAAAGGCACAAATAAAAGGACAGATCTCCCTCATTAAATCCAACACTAATTTAGTAATCAGTGAAATAAAGGTACCCTTGAAAGCCTGCTGCCAGAAAATACCGTACAACAAAGAAGCACAAAAGGTCGCGGGCTGCCAGGTGTAATTTCCAGGTACTCCAAGTGCATTTGGACTCTCCATTCTCTTAGCTTTGCTCTTCACGGTAGATTTGAACTCTCCATTTAGTCACCCCAGTGTGTTATCCAAATATTTAGGAGGGAAAAAATTGCAAGAAAATAACCCTTAATTTTTATGATTCTCCAAAGGAAACTGTTCAAAATTAAGAGGTCTGAGAAGCGAAAAATGAGAATTAATTTATTTTTCTGTTTATTACCTATCACTTTGGATAATCTGGAAATAATTTTGACAGTAGGGTAAGAGTCAAAGTTGGGATAAAAGTCAAAATCTACAGAAAGTAACTTAAATCAGAATATAGTCACCATCAATTAGATTCATGAGTGTGTGTATATACATAGCTTTTCTATTAACCCTATCCATTATTTCACATTACTCTGGCAGAAGCTGCCAAAAGCCTAAAGGCAGGAAAGATTTACACTCAGTTCTTCATAAATATTCAAAAGAAAGGAAATCATTTAAGAATAACTATATAAAACTTAATGAACTTAACCAAGATTCTGCCTTGAACTTTCAGTCTATAAATTAGAAATAGTAATTGCATGGGGTATTTTAGAGACTGGCGTGATGTTTTAAAAGTGTTTTGTGCTATTCAGAGAGAAAATGCAATTTGTTATATTTTAAGTGTGAATTATGAGGAAAAAAATGTCTCTTCTTCTTATCTTCCTCTTCTTCCTCTTCTTTTCCCGCTTCAGATTTTCCTCTTTGCCTATAGCAGTAAGAGAGAAGACTCTCCACAATTATAAAAACGTTAATTTCCTTAATTGATCTATAAATTCAATGCAGAACCAAATAAAACAGCAAGGTGATTTTTTATAACTTGAGAAAATAGTACTAAAGTTCATTAGGAAATGAATATGGGTAATCAGGAAAATTCTGAAAAAAGAGTAATGGGAAAATAATTAGTACAACCATATCTTTTAACATTACAATAATCAACATATTTTATTCTAGAGAAGAAATATATAGCTAGATAGAATAGAATAGAATGATCAGAAATAAATTCAAATATGTATTGAACTTAATGTGTGAAAAAGGTAGATGGATCAAATTTATGGGAGGTGAGGGGGAGGGAAGATGTATTAGTTAATAAATAGTGGCAGGTAAACTGGCTAGGAATGAAAAAATAAAATAAAATGGTCTTTACCATACTCTTTTTATGCAAAAAAATTTTCAGGGGATTTAAAGATTTTCAACATAAAAAATAAAGTTATAATATTAGTAGCCGAAAACTTTGATGAATTTATTATTTGGTGGATAATCTTGGCATACAAAAACACTTTCTAAGACACGTAATCCTAAAGTTAAAGGAAGAGAAAAACAAATTTGAACACATACGAACTGGACAAAAAGATTGCAATACACTTGGCAAAGAAATTATCATTAATATACAACACATGATACAACTCAACAAGTCAAATCAAATCAGAAGAAAAATGGTCAAATATGTTAAGATCCTCATCTCTTTCACAATTAAATAATTACATACCAAGGGATGCCTGCGTGGCTCAGTCCGTTAAGCCAAGTCCTGCTTAACCTTCTGCTCAAGTCCTGATCCTGGGGCCCTGGGATCAAGTCCTGAGTCCCACATCGGGCTCCTTGCTCGGCGGGAAGCCTGCTTCTCCCTCTGCCTGCCTCTCCCCCTGCTTGTTCTTGTGCTCTCTCTCTCTCTGACAAATAAATGAATGAAATCTTTAAAAAATAGTAATTCTGTATCAAAACAATGAGTATATCCATACAACAAAATATTATTTAGCAATAAAAAGCAGCATTGTTTAGGGGCACCTGGATGGCTCAGTTGGTTAAGTGTCTGACTTCGGCTCGGGTCATGATCTCAGGGTCCTGGGATTGAGCCCCATGTGGGGCTCTGCGCTCAGTGGGGAATCTGCTTGTTCCTCTGCCCCCCTCATGCTCTCTCTCTCTCTTTAAAAAAAGTAGCATTATTTATAATATCTAAAAAGTGTAAACAATCCAAATGCTCATCAACTGATGAATAGATAAAACAAATGTGGTATATCCATACCATGGAATATTATTCACCTGTAAAGAGGAATGAAGTACTGATAAATGCTACAATGTGGATGAACCTTGAAAACACTATGTTACGTGGAAGAAGCCAGACACAAAAGAGCACATGTTGTATGATTCCAGTTACATGAAATCCCCAGAACAGACAAATATAGTGAGACTGAGAGTAGATTAGTAGTTGCCTAGGACTGGGGGATTGAGAACCAGGGGAAAATGAGAGTGACTGTTAATGGGTACAGAGCTTTGTTTTGTTGTTATTGTTGAGGTCATGACAATTGAGTGTGATGATGGTTGCACGATTCTGTGAATGCACTCAAACCACAGAATTGCGCACGTTAAATGGGTGAGTTGTCTGGTATGTGAATTACATCTCAATAAAACTGTGTTTTTTAAGTCTTATTTAAGAAAACAATGAGGTATATGAATTTGCTTATCAGATTACAAAGCTCAATAAACAATGGTGGAAGTGCAAACTGGCACACTGTTTTGGCAAATGACTTGGCAATACCTTTCAAAATTTAAATAAATTCAGCAATTCAAACTCAAAAAATTAATGATATGTGTATTTACAAAAACTTGGCAAGTTGCATAAGAAGAATATTGTGTGCAATAGGAAAATCTGAAACTCTGGAGGTTGCCATTTAAGGGATTATTATATATCTTTTCAAAATATCATAGAGTTATATGGGCTGACATGAAAGATCTCCAAGAAAACAATAAAAATAATATTTACTGAGCACTTGCTACATGCCACTCTTTCAAGTGCTTTACATGCGATAACCCACCTAATCCTCTTTGCAACCCTATATTGTTTCTTATTATTACATCCATTTTATAAATGATGGCACTGAGAAACACAGGGAGGATTAAGTAACTTGCCTAAGATCCGGTAGCTACTAAGTGGTAGAAACCAAGTTTCTTGCATAAATTTAAAAAGTGAATATTGGGTACCTGGGTGGCTCAGTCAGTTAGTCTGCCTTCGGTTCAGGTCATGATTTCAGGATCCTGCGATCAAACCCCGCACTGGGCTCCCTGCTCCGCGGGGAGTCTTCTCCCTCTGCCCTTCCCCCCGCTCATGCACGTGCTCTCTCACTCTCTCTCTTTCAAACAAATAAAAATCTGAAAAAATAAAAAATAGAAAGTGGATATTTAGAGATTTCAGGGGCTCATCACAAAAAATAGCTATGTAAGATATTAATTAGCTTGACTTAGTAACCATTTCACTATGTATATGTATATCAGATCATTGTGTTGTACATCTTAAATATTTTTAAATTTTTTATTTAAAAATTTTTATTTAAAAAAATCACAGGAAAGGGTCAACATCAAATGTGTGATTGTGGTTGCCTATGAAGATGGAAAGAGGAGAATGGAATTAGGTTCAAGCTACAATATTTTCTTAATAAAATATCAAAAGCAAATATCACACAGCATTGACATTTGTTGATTCTGACAGTGGGCACAAATGTATTTGTCATATTAGTCCTTGTATTTTTCTATAAATTTGAAGGTTTTCACTTTTCTAACAAATAATCTTTCCACCACACTAACCTGCCTCCTGACTGGCTACTAGACAGCAAATGGACAAACACTCTTATGGAATAAGGTAGGGTTTTTGTGGGGGAGGGAAAGGGGTCAGTGTTTAGTTAGTTTGTATGCTTTATGGTCTACAATCTCCACTGCTGATTGAAAGCATTTGGCTGAAGCCGTGAGGGTACCTAAGACCTGACCCTTCTTTCTCATTCTAACTCACTGGTGTCTAGACTGCTCATGCCCAGGCTCTAGTCCAATCTAGTTTGAAACACTATTGATGGTGCCACAGCCATTCAACATGGGTTTCATCACATCACTTCCTTACACAAATGCCTTCAAACTTTCTTGAGGGAGGAAGACTTCATCATTAGCTTGGGTGTCAAGTCTTCCTCAGTCTCACCTAAATCTCTTTCCACAGTTACTGCCCACAAGGTTACCCTCCATACTTGCATTACTGTTTGATGTACACCATTTTTGCCTTATCCCTAGATCAGCCTGTCCCCCTTCCTTTCTGTCTTTCTCTATCACAGCCTTACTTCAAGATCCAACTACCCAACGTCTTCCCTAGAGCCTTCCATGACCACCCCAGCCTGGCTTCCTGATCAGGGTCATTCAAACTAGAGCAAAGCCCCACTTCCTTAAACTGTCCCCCAAATCACCTAACACAAGCTCAATGCCTGTAAGGAATCGGAAACTCTCTTCTTGAGATGCCCCCTGCTTCCCCCTGGTGTGTGGTCTCCTTCCCCATAATGAATAAAAAACCCAACTTTGTTAACTGCAGGAGTCTGCCTGGGTGATCAAGAGCACTAATGCATTAGATCAGGTGAAAGAAGAAAGTCACAAAAAATAAAAATTTCCATTCAAATGAAGTTAATAAAAGTCAGTACTAATTAAATTGTTTAGGGATGCATTACCACATAGGTGATAAAACTGTATAGAAATAAAAGTAAGAAACGGATTATCAGAAATGTTGGTATAGTGTTAGTTCTAAGGGGAAGGAAGGGATTGAATGGGTTGAAACATAATCAAGGAGTGAGCTCCAGGGAAGGATGTCACTTACGAGACGGCACAGGTAGAAGCTAGCAAAAGCCTGGAAATGGACGTGAGAGCTGTGTGTGTGATCTCTCCTCCATTTGTATCTGGGGAGAGGATTCAAGCATTATTCCACTTCACAGGGAGTGGATTCAAGAGCATGCTTGGTGATAAAGCTTCAGTTCGGACATAGCTTGCTTTATTCAAGGATGAGGAAGGAGAACAAAACACCGCAGCCTCACAAAAACTTGTGCGGAATACGAGAAAGAAAACAATTTTCAGAAGACTCCCAGGAAGAGCTTGTGCCAGGAATTGATCCCCTGTAGAATATAAAAGAAAACTTCAGGGAACTGATAGCCCTCATTGGCCCAAGACGGACATTTAACAAGGGAAGAGTTATGTGTCATGAAAAGAAGAGAGTACAAGGAGAACACATTTGGATGAAATAAAAATGCAGCAAGATTTTTAAAAGAAGGATGATGTGATAAGGAAAGATGGAAAGGAAATTAAAACCGAATGCTGGAATTAAGGAAAAAAACATGGGAGGCATAGCAGAATGGATGCTGTAGCCACATAGAGGACAAGTTAAGTCGCTATCAAAGTACAAAGGGGAGGACAAAGAGATGACAGGTAACATGACAGAACAGAAAGATAGAGAGCAAAGAAGGGAGTCAACTGGTGTCCCTTAAGAAAAACCCACAGCAATGGGAAAGACACAGTCGCCAGAGATGGGCTACGAGAGTGATTCTCCCTGGAGGGTGGGGTTGGGGATGCAGCCCGCAGCCCTGATGGGCGCCGGTTGGGGATTGCCCTGGAAGGAATGCTGTGCCTTTAAATTGCCGTAATGAATGACTGCTGGTTGGGCTGTGTCGTGTCCTTCGGTTATTTCAGGGAAAAAAAAAATACACTGGAACCATTGTAAAATAGATCTGAGATAAAGAGAGTGAACTAATGTGCAAATGCAAATGTTTAACAAGATCGGGAGTGCTAAACCACATCCCACGTGAAATGGATCAAGAGAAACCCACATCTAGACACATTTGGACAAAACTTTTGAACCATAGGGTAAACGGGGGGCGGGGGTGGGGGGGAAATGCTACCGTATCCATTTTTTCCTTTTGTTTTTCCATTTTTCTCTTTAAAAATGAAAGTACCCAAAACAAACAAATTAAAAAAAATAGATTTGTCCCAAGCTTTTCTTTCTCTGCCACACACGATTCCTAATGACAATGAGGCAATGCTTACAGGATGCTAAGGTGTGAGGTTGGAATCTAATCACGTTCAGGGAAAGATAATATGAAGACTTGAATTTGCAAGCATTCAGAGAGAATGCCACCTATGTGCCCTTTTCAAAAATTACTTCACATGGCCTCTAACAAACATATGAACTGGTAAGTCATGGAATGAAACCATCGGTGGTGAGTGCTAAAATCAATTAAAACTGAGCTAGTGGTAACCAGAGGAAGAGTGGATTATTCATTAACATCTCCATCCTCTATATGACAAAATTATTTTCTTTTTTTTCTTTAAGATTTTATTTATTTATTTATTTGAGAGAGAGAGAGAACACGAGCAGCGGGGCAGAGGGAGAGGGAAAAGCAGGGTCCCCACTGGACAGGGAGTCCAATGAGGGGCTCAATCCCAGGACCCTGGGATCATGACCTGAGCCAAAGACAGATACTTAATCGACTAAGCCACCCAGGCACCCCGGCAAAATTATTTTCAGTAATAATCATTAAATAAGACAATAATAATGGTCAGAGAACAAATGCAGGAAGTAAATATAGTTTATTGAATTTTATACGTATAATATATAAATAATGAAATTATTAGATTAATGATAAAGGGAAATATGGATTACCACTTTTTAATTACAGTGTTGTGGGATTTTTTTTTGGCAAGGAAAAAAAACTCAAACTCTTGTACCTATGTATTCGTTGGTCACATAATGAATAATAACATTATTATAATTTAATGATAATTATAAAAGACAAACTGAAAACAAGAAGAAATTTCTATTTTAAAGATTTTTTAAACTGGGGCACCTGGGTGGCTCAGTCGGTTAAGCATCTGACTCTTGATCTCAGCTCAGGTCTTGATCTCAGGGTCGTCCCATGTTGGGTTCCAAGTGGGGCTCACTTAAAAAAATTTATAAAGATACTATTCAAATTCAGGAAGATACTTAATACATAAACTAAATTTTTTGCTTTCTAATAAAAAATATCCACTTTGCAGTTTGTACTGTATCACCGTTTTTATCTCGGGAATCTTTTAAATACCCCAAATCCAAGAACTCACAAGGGATTACAGAACTGAACTGAACTCATGTTCTGATTCCTTGTCTTTGCAATCACCATTGTTATTACTTATTTCAAATCTGCTGCTTAACCACAGGCATTTGTAGTACCACAAGGGTTGGAAACACCAACTGGACCCCTAACGTGACTGGAACAATCCTGAACCATTATAAAGTTACCTTTGAAATGAGCCTGTGTGTCCCCATGTGCTGTTGGAAGCTCAGTGTATGACTGGGAAGTCTTGCAATTAATGTCCATGTCTAGAACAACACTTACTGGGGCGCCTGCCTGGGTGGCTCAGGGGGTTAAACATCTGCCTTCGGCTCACGTCATGATCCCAGGGTGCTTGGCTCGAGTTCCGCATCGGGCTCCCTGCTCGGTGGGAAGCCTGCTTCTTCCTCTGCCCCTCCTCCACGGGTGCTCTCTCTCACGCTTTATTTTTTAAAAAAGGACATGATGTTTACTAAAAGATAAGTAATAATAAAACATGCAATGTTCAGGTTTTCCTGCAAATTATTTAACCTCAGCAATGGTTGAAGATTTGGGCCAAAGATTTTTCAATGAGAAATATTTAATTACTGACTTTGTTGACATTTGCTGGTACATGGCGTTAATAGAGGACAGACAACTTCACTTGGCTTCATTGTCGTTCCCATCACTCTGCCCTTGGTCTACCACTAGTTTGAATAATTCTGGTCAATCTGGCTGTGAAACCGAATGCCAGACCGTAGGTCTCTCTTTTTTCCAATTATCCTCCAAAGAGAGGACTGGGGTTTCATCAGGTAGAATTATGCTCTCACTGCATGTGTCAGGAAGCGGATAGAAAGGTTTAAGCAAGCGAGGGAAATAGTTTTTCCGAGTAACAGCTCAGAGCTGATAGAGCAGCTGTATGTTGCTGTCAAGTGATGCACGCTCCCTCTGGTTTTTTGCACAAACATCCTTCCCTTTTGTCTTTTGCCCTTAAGCTCACAAAACAGGGCCGAACCTCAAGATCCTGTGCCCACCTGATATGCAAGATATAGCACAAAAAGCGAAGGCAGCATTCTCCCAAAACCAAATCTGTCCCTTCTTATGAGGAAAACATTAACTTTCCTAAAAGTCTCATCTACCAGATTTCTGTTTACATCTCCTTGGTTAGAACTTGTCATCTGGCCACTCGTAACTGCAAGAGAGAGTGGGAAATAAAGTCTTCTTCTTTTACCTGGGTGCATTGCCGTCCCGTGTAAAATTGGGGCTCTTTTGGGATGGGGGGAATGGATATTGTTTAGGTAAAGTGCTTGGAAATTAAAACTATTAAATTCCTCTGTTGCTGGAAAGGTACTGAAATAAAGTTGGGTGTACTTGAATTCCCCATAAGGAGAAACCTGTGGTCAACAATCGCTACAATTTTAATCATTTCAGTGTTATCACATGAAAAAGATCCATGCTGTGGTCCGAATATTTGGGTCTCGCCAATATTCATGTTGAAATCCTCACCCCCAAGATGATGATATCAGGAGGTGATTAGGAGATCCCAATCACCATTGGAGGGTGATTAGATCAGGAGGGTAGAGGCCTCATGAGGGAAGAGATTGGTGCCTTATCAAAGAGACCCCAAGGAAGGACCTTGCCCCTTCCACCATGTGAGGACACAGGGAGTAGGGTGTCTTCTATGAGGAAGCAGTTCTTAACCAGACACCAAATCTGCTGGTGCTATGATCTTGGACTTTCCAGCCTCCATAACAATGATAAATACATTTCTGTTGTTTATAAGCTACTCAGTCTGCAGTATTTTATTATATTAGCAGGAAGGATGATCCATTAAGAAAGATGCTTAACTCTGATGTCATAGAGACTAATTTTTCTGGGCCAAAATTATTTCTGTTTCTACTTTTTTTGTATTTTAGTATTTTTGTACTTGGTAGCTTAATATTTCTTCCATTACTTTCTTTCTTTTGTGTGTGTGACCAAGAAAGGATAAAATAGTGTATTATCATATTCAATCACCAAGAATAAATATCATAAGGTCTGGAGACTTAAAACCAGGAGCCGGCTACTACAAAGGCAAATAACAATGCTCTTTTTCTATCCACTCATCTTTCAAGTTCTTTTTTTTTTTTAAGATGTTTCTTTATTTATTTGACAGAGACAGAGAGAGAACACAAGCAGGGGGAGCAGCAAGGCAGAGGGAGAAGGAGAAGCAGGCTTCCCATCGAGTGGGGAGCCCGATGTGGGGCTCAATCCCAGGACTCTGGGATCATGACCCAAGCTGAAGGCAGACACTTAACTGACTGAGCCACCCAGGCATCCCTCATCTTTCAAGTTCTTGAATCTGCCTCGAGTGAAGTACCCGTGGGCCACTAAGCAATACTAACCATTTACCATTCATGTGCAAGTCATTGGGCCCATCCACAAAGCAACTCCCAGAAGGAAGAGAATGACCAAGCAATAGGCACTCTGCGCATCATGTTTTTAAAGCCCAGACTACCTAATAGTGAAACAGTTCTCTGCTCATCTAGTCTTGCTCCTTCTCTTTCCATATTAGGCCCATGTTTTGTCCTCAGTGAGGTCAAGAACATATCTTTTGGTGAAAATTTGCATGATCGGATATCTATTTTCTCAATGTCTCCCACCTCAGGAAATAGCCTGAAGGATGAACTCAGGATAAAGGATGGTAGACAAAAAGCGTCACTGGCCACAGCAATAATGACTGAATGAAGTTTCTGATCAGACAGCCTTTCAAACTTCTAGGGAGGGGACAGGCTGAGGCTGAAAGCCTCTACCACTGAGCTGAAGAAACTGCCACTTGACAGAGAAAAATCTGTGGAGTTGAGAATGGTCTTTTTTCTTCTTTTTTAAAAAGATGTGTGGGATTGTTTTTTCTTTAAAGATTTTATTTATTTGAGAGAGAGAGAGAGAGAGCGTGCACGAGCAGGGGGGAGGGGCAGAGGGAGAAGCAGACTCCCTGCTGAGCAGGGAGCCTGATGCGGGACGTGATCCCAGGACCCTGGGATCATGACCTGAGCCGAAGGCAGACGCCCAACCAACTGAGCCACCCAGGCGCCCCCGTGCAACATGTTTTCTAAAACTCAGTTCCTTGCAAGGTATGGCCTTGCCTTCATATCATCCCAGACTTTCAGCTTCAGTCTCCCTCAGGCCATGTTTATTCTCCACTCCACACCTTTACTCCGGTTATTCCTTTTGCCTGGAATGCCCTACACTGAACCTTTCATTTTTCAAATCCTATCTACCTGACCTTCAGGGGTGGCCGAGATTAAACTCAAGGGTCTCCTTGAGACTCTTTGCCCGGTTCTCAATCCACTCAGACTCTTTCTTTCCTCAACTTTTATAATGCCTTTCAAAGTTTGGTGTGTGTAAGAATCACCTGAAGGGATTGGTAATGCTCCTGTTACCCACCCCCAACCACCAACACCAGAGATTCTGATTCACTAGGTCCAAGGTCAGGCCCAAAGTCTACAGTGCTCCTAACAATACTCCCAAGTGACGATGCTGTGGGCTGTGGATCACACTAGAGGCACTGGTCTAGAATGTAACAATCTAGACTCTGCATAGTCTGTTGCTTCATTTATTTCATAGATCACTTGTTTCTTCCACTAGATGGCCAGCAATTTGTGGGTAGGAACCTCGTTTTATAGTCTTCTCTATCTTGTGTATTTCGAGAGCCAAGAGATGTTCACAGGATACATGTGACCTGAGGCTCGGGAGTTTGCAGGCTTCTCCGTAACTTAGACAGTGGTAAAGATTATGTAAGAGTTTGCAGCTGTCTCTTCCATTAGTACCAGCTCCAGAAAACTTTCTGGCCCTGGTTCTGAACTTGAATGCATCACGAATCCGTGCGTGTGTCCATGTGATTTTATGTCAGTTAAGGGACAATATCCATACCTACCTCGGAAGACAATTCCTCGATGGGGCCTCAGAGTCTCTGAAAACATGCTTTTATACCAAGTCTTTCTTTCTAGGGGCACCTGGCTGACTCAGTCCATAAAGCATGTGACTCTTGATCACAGGATCGTGAGTTCAAGCCCCACGTTGGGTGTGGAGCCTACTTAAAATAAAAAATTAAAAAACAATACTTTCTTTCTTTGTTTTTCTAGACTGTTCCCTATGTTAGTGGAATCCTGAGGCTGGCTGATGCAACTCAATTATAATAGAGCAGTCTGAATTTGGGTGACCATAACTAAGTGTGAAATGCAAGCACGTACAATTGACTTCTAGCTTTATTTTTTTAAGTAGTGATGGAATACATAAACTTGGTCAGCTTACTATATGAATGCCTGGCCTCATTCATGCAAGTCAGTGTGCACATATACTCAGCTGGCCCATAAAGGCAGACCTGATGGTCACCTCTCTAGAACAGCCCCAAGCAACAGAACACACACCCAATCTCTCCTGACACTTTGCACCTTGCTGACATCCACCCTTCTTACACAATCAAAAGAGAAACTCCCCAGTTTTCTTGGGAACCATCTACAACTGGAACCATCTCCCCAACTCCCCCAAGATACCGGTGTGCCTGGAGTGCTAAGAAACTCTAATGCTGGACTCTCCTCTTTGGCTGCACCCCCATTTTCTTTCCCACCAGGTCTTGAGAAGCTAGGCGACATCACTGAAGCCTGTGTGTGTTTATTTGTGCCTTGTGAATCTGTGTTACTACATAAAGGTCCACCCATTCAGGGGCTAAGAATGTGCTTCTAGTTCTACCTGTAAAACTAGAAAAGTACTCTTTAATTGCCTACGAAAGGAGACCTGGCCCTCTACACTGATGTGGGAAGATAGGGGAAAATATGGGATATAGGTAGTTTCCAAATATTGTAGTCATGGGAACATCTCAGGGAACAAACTTCGGTTGATAAATAGAAAACAGGCGTGGAGGAGTGGGGTACAGTATTTTGAGTCACTATCTACCATGACAAATATTTATTCTGCCCTCAGGTCACAGATATTATACTGGGCACTGAGGACATAATGATACCCCCAAAGAGACGCAGCTATTGCTTAGGGAGCTTATGATTGTTCTCATAACACAGTCTCACAAGAAGGTAATTATTATTAACATAAACCATTCAAAGAAATGTAAACACTTAAAGTAAGTCCTGTGAAGGAGGAATATATGGAAATATATATATCATGAAATAGAGTTGCCAACCTAGCAAGGGCAGTAAGGGAAGGCTTTCCTGAAGCTCTGAGTACTGAGTTGAGAGTTGAAGGATGAGTGGGAGCTACCAGAGCAAAGAGTGTTTCAGGCTGAAAGATGTGCAAAGGCCCTATGGCAGGAATGGCATGATATGTTCATTCATTGAAAAAAGCCCCAGTGGCTGGTACACACAGTTGGGAGGAGTGTGATGCAAGAGGTTGCAAGAAAGGAGGAAAGGGGCAGACATGTGTGGGCTCACAGACAACATTAAGAATTCCTATGGGTAACGGGGAAGCCACTGAAATGTTTAGTTAGATTTCTGTTTTGAGAGACTTACTCTGGTTATTGTAAGGAGACTGGGTTGAGAGGGCCAATGGTGCTGCTGGCAGACCAGCTAGGGGACCGTGGCAGTCATCTAGGGGAGAGAAGATGAAAGCTTGGTCTAGGATTAGGGTAGGGGAAATGAGAAGAGAACTGCTCAGGCCACTTGCCAGCTATATAATAATGCACGAGAATCCCCCCTCATGTGATGCCAACTTCCAGGAAAACTGAGTGTTGGAGGCCTTGTTTATAAAGCTGGCTGATCATAAGACAGCCGTTTGAATCCAGGGGGGCCATCCTAAGCTTGACATATAAGTGTGCAACTGACTCTGGCTTCAGATTTTTAAAGGAATAATGGGGCAGGCAGTTTCTCTGGAGAAGTAAATACTGGACTATGGAAAGCAGCAAGGTAAAGGAAAAATTGGTCTGGAGCGTCATTCTGCTTCATGACCACTGAGTGCTGCTCTTTCCAATGACAAGTTCCCCAAAAGCAAGGGAAGTGGGAGAAAACCACCTTGGAATAAAAGAGAGAAAAAGACAAAGATGTTTCCTAATTTTAGAAATCCGAGTCCTAAGCAGCAGGGTTCCAAACCAAGTTTTTGTGAAGGTCATTTTGCAGTATGGTAACTTCTGGCTTTCCTGTCAGCATCTCTAAGGACGGTCCCCAGTAATAAAAGGGCCAAGAAGGGACTTTTTTAGAACCATTAGCGTGCCCCCTCCCCCACAGTCCCATTAGTGGGCCTTATTAAACCAATTCAGACAAAGAGTAAAGATGCCCTAGTTAATGGAGAGTCTCCGATAATTACTTACTGCTCAGCCGCTTCTTTTAGGGTCTGAAAGGCCTTTAAATAATGTTTCTCTTGCTGTGTTCTCAGACAATGACCTAGTAGTCTGCTTTAAGCGGTGCCAATCCCATTAGCTGAAGAATAGCAAACTCTGTGTGTGTCTGTGTGCCAATGAATGTGTGTGTGTGTGTGTGTGTGTGTGTGTGTGTGTGTGTGTGTTGAGGAGTTCAGTTTATGGTAGGGGTCAATTTTAAATGTTGCTTCCTTCCTCTTTTCCTCCATTCCTTTGTAAACTCATCCCTCCCAGGAATAAAATGCACCACTGTGTCTATCAGATCCTCAACTAGGTGAAAATCTATTCCTAAAAATGGCAAGCAACCCTCAAATGCTTGCAGAAGATCCCTGTCACTCTTATTTACTAAGCATTTCTTGGTTGGATGTGATCTTAAAATCATCCTTGCCTTTGAAGAACTTCAAGTCCCAAACCACAATAAAGCAAAGAAAATAAAGCTATCCCAATTCATGTCTACTGCTCAGAGTTGAAAAATGTGAAAAGTTTTATAAATGTGGAAGGAAAAGTGTAGGAGACAAAACCTAGAGGAGGAACGCTGAGATGCTTGGAATACTTTCCCCTGCGGCCCTCTCTCCTAATGCTGGCAGCTTTTTTTTCCTGGTGATTAGACTGCAGAATTATCTTTAAAGACAGGTTATATCCTGACAGAGAATGTGGAAAAAGGGCAACCTCACTTTTTTGGGGAAGGGTCACATTCTTCTATATGGAAATGAATACATTCAATCATGAGCAACTTTGTTATGAAACTGTGTAAAGCAACATTCAGAAACACTATAGTGAATTCAATCTGGCTGGAACCAGCTCTAGCCTACCTCTGTCTGGAAGACTTTTTCAGGGTTTCCAGAATGGTCTGATCCGACAGTTCTTGAACAAACGGAGTGTGAAAACAGGCCAGCGTAAGGAAGTGGGGTGATCTCATACAAATATATGAAAGTGAGTTACATGCGTCTCAGTGAGTATCACCGAGCACCCACAACACCCACACCCACACCCACCCACCCACCCACACACACACACATAACACACACACACACACACACATAACACACACACACACACACACACACACATCTGACAATTCCTGGAAAGAATGATCACACTGTGACCAACAGGATAAAAGAACCACTCTCTGGTTCTGGATTCTAGAAAGACACCATAGGCAAGGAAATATTCTACTTGGGAAAACCAGAGGATGTTCCATTCAGTTCTCACTTTTTTTTTTTTTTTACCTTTCATTTTGGTAACCGAACGGTTTATGTGTGGGGGCTCCTTCTGTATAATTTAAATTTCTGGCGTTATTTAGTTTCAAAAACATAAAGAACATCTGAGAGATGTTAGTTTCTTATACCTGCACCATTAACAACCTATCTGTTGGTTATCAACTTTCATTTGTAGGGGCACCTTCGGCTCAGGTCATGGGGAGCCCCGCTTTGGGCTCCCTGCTCAGCGGGGAGCCTGCTTCTCCCTCGGCCTGCAGCTCCCTCTGCTTGTGCGCGCACGCGCGCGCGCTCTCTCTCTCTCTCTCTCTCTCTCCCTGTCAAATAAATAAGTAAAATCTTAAAAAAAAAAGCCCAACTTTCATTTGTATAACAATTAGTTAAAATGTGTGAAATAAGAAATCACTCAGCAGGAAATAACAAGCTCAGTATTTGGGGCATTGGACTTTTGTATCAGCGATTCCCATTCTGCAGAAAAGGACTGAGTAGTGTGGAAGTTAGTTTGGGTGTGTTGGGGAAGGTGAATTTATTTTTTTACTTTTTAAAGATTTTATTTATTTATTTGAGAGAGAGTGTAAGAGAGAGAGAGTGCGCACAAGCAAGGGGGAGGGGCAGAGAAAGAGGGAGAAGCAGGCTCCCCACTGAGCCAGGAGCCTGATGTGGGCCTCAGTCCTAGGACCCTGGGATCATGACCTGAGCCGAAGGCAGACGCTTAACCAACTGAACCACCCGGCACCCAGGGGGAGGTGAATTTTTGATCACGTACAGAAGGCTTGGACCTTGCATTACATTTAAAAAAAGAACAAAACAAAAAAAAATTAAAATTAAAAAAAATAAAACAAAATAATAAAGCTTTCTTAAAAATCACTCTCCAAAACCAAATTAAATTCTGGAATCTCAATAATCTTGGACATTACAAATATAAATTGCTCATTAGATCTTACTATGCGCCATCACGGTGCTTAGTGCTATGAGGCATAATAAGTATAATATGTATAATCCATGATCTTAGACTTTGTGGTTAGGCTCATCATTCAGAGGTCCTGATTCCTAATCCAGTGCTTTTTCTAGTATAGCAAAGCCTCTCTTGCAACACAATTACCTTATCATAATCCAGCATGTACCAAAAACAGAATATTGCATTAAGAAAGTTGATCCCCAGTAGAACCACCCAGTGGAGGACTGCCCTTAGATGTGGGCAGTTGGGCTGATGTCCTAGGCTCTGGGCTTTAGGTCTTCCTCTGGCTGCATCTCTCCCTGGCCCCAGGGCTTTTACCCCAGGGCTTATCTTCCTGGGGGCTGCCCCACTTGCCAGTGTGTCCTCATAGGCCTGAGGAGTGGCTACGGCTAGGGAAGCAGTAGATGATAGGACAGTAGACATTAAGACGTGGTGGCAGAGGTGTCTTCATGCCTATGTGGGGCCTCGTAGAGCAAGACAGGGTCCGTGCTGGGGAGCGAAGGGCAACCAACTGTTTTGCTCTTGTCCCTAGAAATATCAGTTATGCTTGACCAGTTCCAGTGAACGAATGAATGAATACACATACACACACACACGTATATATTTTCATATACATATATAAATTCAAATTCAAATATATATGTGTATATATATATACACACATATACGTATATATATATATATATACACACACACACACACACACAGTTCATAAGTTATGATGGTTCAACTTAGGATTTTTATATATACATTTTTATATACTTATATATATGTGTGTGTATATATATATATTGTGTGTGTATGTATATATATATATATTACTCTGCAATATTGTATCTTCACATTTTGCTCCATACAACAACAACTCACTTATTGGGGGCCTAATATTGCCAAGCACTATTATAAACTCTTACTTGGGACTCACTTATTCCAAAAACACTATGAGGTAGATAACATTATTACTATCATCATCACCATCATCCCCATTTTACCCATGAGGAAACCGAGGCACAGAGAAGTAAGGTAATTTGTGCAGGCCTGAGAGCTAGTAAGCACCAGGGCCAGGCTTCTAACCATAGGCAATGCAGTTTCTATTCAACTTCCCTTGCTTTTCTACCTCAGCTCTCTATCTCCTGCCAGGCAGGCTCAAGCCCTCGCTCTTTTGTAGAGGGCTGTCTGAGCATTTCCATTCTCCTCCCAATTTTCTGAACTTCTGGAGTTCCTTTGGCCTTCATCACTCTCCGGATACTTACTGTTGGGGACTGCCGGGAATCTCCCCACATGTTTATCTATTAGCTCTACCATCTAAAAGTGAAAGATGACTGGGCCCTTCCCTGAAAAGTGTTGAGTGGGCAGGTGTTTGGTTTCCCAGAATAAATATGGTCGACTCTGTGATGAGCTGCCGAATCCCCAACCGGAAAAGGATTGTGGCCCCAGCTTCTAGAAGGGAGTGACGCCAGCACATTGATTGCAGTGGTCAGCCCCTTCAGGGGCTATGTCAACGGCAGAGAGCAACCTTGCCTGAGGCCACGCTCCCTCCCAGAGTGGCCCACGTCCTTGGACTGAGGGATGTGGGAGTGTAAAGGCCTGGCTATCTTGGTCAGCAGTGTGCTGGAGCCAGCTTCCATGGATGGTGCATGTCATGAACTCCATGTTCAGTGACACGACATCCAGAGCTTAAAATTAGTCATGGTGTGGTATTTGCTGCATGGAGATTGGCAAACACAGACAGATCAGGGCTTTGGTTTTTCAGAGTCAGTTTGCCAGCACACCCCGGTTCTCGGCCCAACTCAAGACTCCTCGGAAGCTTCTGAAAGGCCCTTCTGTCTCAGAGGTCTTCGTGAGGGTGGCCGAGGCTGTCTTCCTGGGGGCTCACAGCTGTATCTCTCCCTCTGCCCAGTTCTGCTCCTAGCCCCTCACCCACCCTAGGCACATGTGTTGATCCCAAGGGCACTTTCTGCATGCCCAACTCTCAAAGTCTGCTTTCTGGGGAACTCAGCCTGCAATAACTCTTACTACTGTTAAAGTTTATCTGAGCTTTGCAGATTGCTTAGGCACTTTATCAGGAATGCTAGGTTTTCCCAGAAGGAAGTTGAGAATATATCATACAAAATGTTCTGTCCCACATCAAGATGGAGAAAATTTTTCTTATACAAGCTTTTAACCTTTTTTTGAGACATTTAAGGGTACTTTATTTATTCCAGTATACCTAAAATGCTGTCATTTCCATATGTAATTATTACACATTTTTTTACTGAGACATTTTACGTTCTTTTAAAAAAAAAAAGATTTTATTTATTTATTTGACAGAGAGAGAGCACAAGCAGGGGGAGTGGCAGGCAGAGGGAGAAGCAGGCTCCCCGCTGAGCAAGGACCCTGATGCAGGGCTCCATCCCAGGACCCTGGGATCATGGCCTGAGAGGAAGGCAGACGCTTAACCGACTGAGGTGCCCCTGACATTTCATTCTTTTTACATATGAAGTTTTAGAAACCTAGTGTGCATTTTATACTGACAGTACATCTCAATTCTGACTGGTCTCCTTTCATTTGCTCAATAGATTCATGAAGCTGGTATGTGCAATATTATACAACTTAACTAGTAAGAGTGTCCACTGCTCGGGACTTCTGGGTGGCTCAGTCCGTTAAATGTCCAACTTTTGGTTTTGGCTTGGGTCATGATCTAAGGGTGGTGGGATTGAGCACTGAGTCAGGCTTTGTGCTCAGCATGGGGTCTGGTTGAGATTATCTCTTTCGCCCTCTCCTTCCTCCCTGCTCCTCCCCTGCTCCTGCACATGCACTTTCTCTCTCTCTCTCAAAATAAGTAAATAAAATCTTAAAAAAAGTGTCCGTTGCTCATACATACCACAATTTCTATATACATTTGATTGGTTTTTCCGTCTTTATGAGGTATAATTAATATATAAAAACCTGAATATAATTAATGTATGCAAATCAGTGAGTTGGGACATATGCAATGAATATGCTTATTACTTGGATTGTGGTGATGGTAATATGAGTGTATATATTTGATTATCGATATATATTTAAGTTTAGGTTGTTCCCGATTTGAGACTATTATGAGAAATGGTGCTATCAACATTCATGCCTGTCTCTTGGTGCACATATGGAATAATTAGGTTTGTATATGTTCAAATTCAATAGATGCTGCCAAATATATTTCACTTTGTACTGTCAGTTCTTTATCTAATTTTATCAGGTCTGAGGGATTACTGGTGGTCTCTAAGCTGGAGTTCAATTTTTAATTCCCCAATGACAAATGTTGTTGCTCAAGAGGTAAGCTCTTTTTGTTTTTTAAAGATTTATTTATTTATTGGAGAGAGAGAGAGTGTGAGCATGTGAATGGAGGGAGGGGGGAGGGAGAGAATCTTCAAGCAGACTCCCCACTGAGCATGGAACCTGTCGCAGGGCTCCATCCCACCACCCATGAGATCATGACTTGAGCCAAAACCAAGAGTGACAGCCAGCCAGGCGCCCAGAGGTAAGCTCTTAATAGAGGCCCTGGCTAGTACTCACCATTATACAAGCCACCATGAACCCCCTACCTAGAGGACAATTAATTCCTGTTCATGTTTGCTGAATGACTAAAATGAACCACATTCAAATTGCCCGATTAAAATTTTTTGGTAAGGGCGCCTAGGTGGCTCAGTCGTTAAGCGTCTGCCTTCGGCTCAGGTCATGATCCTAGGGTCCTGGGATCGAGTCCCACATCAGGCTCCCTGCTCGGCAGGAAACCTGCTTCTCCCTCTCCCACTCCCCCTGCTTGTGTTCCTGCTCTCGCTGTGTCTCTCTCTGTCAAATAAATAAATAAAATCTTTAAAAAAAAATTTTTTTTTGGTAAGATTCTATCACTTACTCTTGAGCTTTCTTGTTGAAAAAGGAATAGTATGTGGTGGTAGGGTGGGGAATTATTGAATATTTTGCTTTGTTGAAGACTTTTCACTTTTTTTCCCCATGTCTACCTGTTTGTAGAAGTGATAGTCAAAAGACTTAAAAACATGTATGGCCAGACCATCAACTAATCAGAAAATTCTGGCCCTAAAGCAAGAGCAGGGTCCTGTCAACACCCATCATCCCAGCAGAATAGGGTCAGGTATTAATTCTTTGGGTGTTAGATCTTAGAGTGGGTGGGGAGGGGGCTCCTCAGAAAGAGACTTGGGACACTTAGGAAGGTTAGCGACAGAAGCTAGTCATCAACCTGTATGGAACTGTTTCAATATTTGAACACTGGGTATGGCCTTGTGGATGTCTGCTAGCTGAATAGCAGGCTCATTTGTTCTTTGACCAAGTGACTCCGTTTATGACTTTAGTATTCTGTATCTCAAATGCTTTTAATTTATCTAAGGAGACAAATTATATTGCTCTCAATGAATATCCTAATCATCTTTACTTGGGCATTTTTTGGGAGATGGGAGTGATGTATACTTGGGCTTGCAAACTTTAAGCTATAAATAGCCCTCCAAATTTTCCGATTAAGTTTAAAACATCTTTTGATCAGACTGTTGTTTCATTTCTTGGAAGACAGCATTGCTTTACTGAATCCTGGCCCGACCATTACTGTAGAAAATTGAGGCTAAAAGGAAAAAAATTTAATGAAGAGATATAATAATCAAATCTCCTTCCATGTCGTTTGGTATTTCATTTTGTTTCAATGCACATTTATTGAGATCATTTACTCGATACAAAGGTAAGTGTTGTAGAACATGCAAATATGAATAAGACGAAGTCCCTGAACTTCAGAGCATGCAGAAGGAGGTATAATAGGGTAGCCTAAAGCAGGATAATGGGAAAAGAGGAGTATTCAGAAGTGGTAAAAATGTGTCTGGACTACAGAGTGGAGAGGAAAAGATTATGCAGGAGACAAGTCTGAAAAAGTGGAATGTTAGTCAAGATGCTTTCAGTAGCAAGTGACACAAACCAACTCAAACTATCTTGAGCAAACTATGATTTAACTGGTGGTATAACTGTGAGGTCTAAGAGATGTAAATAGATAGGTGACCCAACGGATTTGGGGTGGTAACGATGTGTCAATGTAAGTTCACCGATTGTAACAAATGTACCACCACGGTGCAGGATGTTAATAGTGGGGGAGGCTGTGCAGGGGGATATGGAAACTCTGTAATTCCCACTCAATTTCCCTGTGAATCGAAAACTGCTCTACAAATAAAGTCTATTAAAAAAAAAGAAAGAAAGAAAAGATGGTGGGACTGCTGTTAGCTGACAACCATTTGAATGGAGACATGAACTTAAATATTTTACATTTAAAAGAGTAAAATGTTCCCTGCTGACCTAGTGGGGAGGCCTGAGAGCCTGCCTAGCTGAGATTGTTCTTAGCCATTGACTTTTCATCCCTTTTCTGGGATCACCCCCTTGGTTTGGTGATAAGGATGTGTATTAGTGATAGTGAATAAATTCAGACATTCTGCAAATGTGACTTTTTAAAGCATTTTATGTGCCAGACCCTGTGCTTAATGCGCAGCAGGGAAACAATGACAATGCACAGGCCCTTGTCAAACTTTACAGAATCATAGAGGTTTTCTCAAAGGGTAGTCTGCTGATCACCTATATTGGAAGCAATTTGAGGCACTTGTGCAAATCACAAAATTCAGGACCCTATTATAGGCCTTCAGAATAAAAATCTGTGGATATGTGACCCAGGAATTTGCATTTTTAATAAGTATCCAAGAGCCTTGACACTCAAAATATAGCATCACCTGGGAGATCATTAGAGGTGCAGGGACCCCACCACAGATGTCCTCAATCAGAATCTGCATTTTAACAGGATCCTCATACATTAATGTTTGGGTTTGAGAAGCACTTTTCTAGAAGATTGTTACATGCTGAAGTTTAAAAATCACTGGTCTAGGAAGACTGAGTATACAGATGACTTTAACAATGTGATGAGTGCATTTATAAAGGAATGTGTGAGTTCCTCTGGATGTGCATAAAAGTAACAGGTTTCCCTGCCAGAAGTTTCCAGGACAAGTGTGATAGCACCCCTTTTTAAAGAGCAAGGAGTTAGGCTAACGTGATGTGGCAGGGGTGAGAGGTCTCATCAGAGGAAACCACTGTACAGAAGTCCTGAGGCAAAAGAGAACACTGTTTAGGGATCAAGAAATGTACCTCAAATTGCAGTGTCTTGGTTTTGTTTTTGTTTTTAACTTACTTAAACTCTGGATATCAACAGAAGGAGATACTTTTTTTTTTAAATTCCATGGTTGGGGTGCTTGGATGGCTCAGTCGGTTGAGCAGCCGGCTCTTGACTTTGGCTCAGGTCATGATGTCAAGGTCCTGGGATCAGCTCCCCCCCTCCCAATAGGGCTCTGTGCTCAGCCGGGAGTCCGCCTGAGGATTCTCCTTCCCTCTGCCTCTCCCCCCACTTGCACTCACAAGGGCACGCTCTCTCTCTCAAACAAAATAAATAGGGCGCATGGGTGGCTCAGTTGGTTAAGCGACTGCCTTCGGCTCAGGTCATGATCCTGGAGTCCGAGGATCGAGTCCAGCATGGGGCTCCCCGCTGAGCGGGGGGTGGGGGGGAAGGTCTGCTTCTCCCTCTGACCTTCTTCCCTCTCGTGCTCTCTATCTCTCATTCTCTCTCTCTCAAATAAATAAATAAAATCTTTAAAAAAACAACAAAATAAATAAATCTTAATACATTTTTTTAATTTTTAAAGATTTTTATTTATTTATTTGAGACAGAGAGAAGGAGCAGGAGCATGAGGAGCATGAGAGGGAGAGGCAGGCTCCCTACTGAGCAGGGATACCCAGGGGGTTGGGGGCTCTCTCCCAGGACCTGAGCTGAAGGCAGATGCTTAACTGACTCAGCCACCCAGGTGCCCCAAGAAAAATTCTATGGTTAAAGATTTTTCTCATTAATGTTTAAGGGAAAGGGGCGGGGATCAGATTTTCGATTCCTTTCATGCTGCTTTCTCCAGCCTCCTTTGACAGATTTTGTTTGTTTTTGGCATCAATTTCTTCACTCATTCGTTCATTTGAACGGTGCTTTGCGCTCGGTGCGAGAAAAGAAATAGTTCTCGCCCTGAGGGAGTTTATAGGTGAGGCTAGGGTAGGGATGGAGAAGCCAATAAAATAAGGAAAGTAAATGCGTAATTATAAATTGAGAAAATGGTTAGGAAGTGTGCATATATAAACACAACACACACACACACACACACACACACACACACACACACACACACACACACACAGACACACACACAAAACCACTTTCTGTTTTGCTGGGAATCCGAATGGGGGTTGAAGTCCTCCCCTCAAAAATCAACCCCTTTCAACCTGCTGTCTACAACAGGGCAGGACAGCGAAAATGGATTTTCTCCGCAGCTCCAAACCTGAAATGAGAAGCAACCTCCAGGTGTAATAGTCCTATTTTCAGAAAGAACTTATCTGAGTAATTTTCGGAGGGAGCTGCTAAAAATGGGTCCAATCCTGTATATGTTCCCAGTGAAATTTTCCAATTGCAAACATCCATTTGGGCGTCGGGAGGAGCAGGGAGGAGACTCTGCGGCACCCGCCATTGTTTCCAAAATGTGTGTGACAAAACCCTGTGCAGAAGGAAACAGAGATAAGGCCCGGCGGTGCGGTCAGGCCCTGCTCCGCGGCCGGGTCCTGGGGCAAAAAAAGACGAGTCTTGCGACCTGGAACCTTGTGTGTCGGGTCTCGCTTCCCGGGTGGCTGGGGGGAAGCATTTAAGAGCGGGACCGCGAGCCGCGCTTGTAAACAGACCGCGGGGCTGGGATGGTCGGCGGCCAGACGGGCTGTCACGGTGAGGCCGGCTTGCTGCGAAGCCGAGCCCCAGCCAGGAGTAGGCTGCAGGCCCCGCAGGTGAGGGGAGAGGCCCAGCCGGCGGCCTGGGGAGAATCCGCCTGCTTCTGTGCTGCCTGGCTGGCCAGTGGGGGAAGGGTGTGGGCATGACAACGTTGTAACATCCGAGGGTATCCCTGGGGTGGCGATGATTTTGCTGTTTCTTCCGTACTCTGGTTTTGATTTCGTGCTGGAGGCTGCACTACAGTGTCGTGGATAATGGGCGAGGGGAGATTACATGATACATTGTCTGCTGATTTTTAGACATCGGGTGTGTAAGTAGAAAGCAATTTGAAATAGCTGATCCCGTCCTGTGCGTTGTTTTTAGTCTCCCTGCTTCCTGGGTCCTAGAAACCAAATCTCAGCAGAGCCTATCACTCACCTCACGCCGGGGCTCCTCGAGCAACAGCGATTGTTCGCTCTGTGGACTCCGATCATTTTTAATGTGTAGTAAATGATACCGTGTGACTGATGACAAGCATGATTTGGTCTTCTGTGAGAGGATTACTAAGCTGAAAAACCAGGATAAGGATATTTCAGACCCACTCAATAAATGAAATGTCTACTGAGATATATAATTGAGGATAAACTGAGATTGGTCTAGATTTATAGCTTGCAAAGCAGGGCAGATTTGAATTTAACAGGTTAAACTGAAACTGAGCTATGCTGTTGTAAACTCATTTGGAAGTTTTTTCCCTTCTTTTTTAATCCTTGGAAAAGAGAAACTTTTTTTCTTTAATATTTTAATTTCAGTAGTCACAGTGAATTGCAATGTGTATTCATTCATAAGGTTTTTATTATAAACTGCCTACATGTAAGCTTTAATTGTACATATAATCAAATACAAGGCAGTTTTCATTTCATTAACTTTGAAAATGCCTTCACCAAAAATTGGGCTATATATAGACATGTCTCCATCACATAGTCTAACTTTTATTTTTATTTTTTTTAAAGATTTTATTTATTTGAGAGAGAGAGAATGAGAGATAGAGAGCACAGGAGGGAAGAGGGTCAGAGGGAGAAGCAGACTCCCTGCTGAGCAGGGAGCCCGATGTGGGACTCGATCCTGAGTCTCCAGGATCATAACCTGAGCCGAAGGCTGTCGCTTAACCAACTGAGCCACCCAGGCGCCCTAGTCTAACTTTTAGTTAGTAGAAGAGTATTAGATTAAATTGCACATAGAAAGTGTTTTTTGGGCACCTGGGTGGCTCAGTCGGTTAAGTGTCTGCCTTTGGCTCAGGTCATGATCCCAGGGTCCTAGGATGGAGCCCCACATCCGCTCCTTGCTTAGCAGAGTCTGCTTCTACCTCTGCTGCTGCCCCTCCCCCTGCTTGTGCTCTCTCTCTCTCTCTGTGTGTGTCAAATAAATAAAATCTTTTAAAAAATTTGAAAAAAAGAGAAGCGTTTTGAAAGCAAGTACATCAAAGAGATAATATAATATGAGTTTGTCTTTAAAATGAATATTTGCACAGTGTAATGGTTCATAGCAAGAACTATAAAGCCAGGCTACCTGGATTCTAGTTCCTGTGTAGCTACTTCCTATTGTATAATGTTGGGAAGTTACCTGCTGTGTTTCTGAATTTATAGACCGAGCTTAATAATAGTACTGATCTCATAGGGTTGTTATGAGGATTAAATGAATTCGTATTTTTGAAGCATTAAGAACAGTACATGTAATAATTGCTGTATACATGTTTGTTAATAAATACATAAGGGGTACCTGGCTGGCTCAGAAGAGCATGTGACTCTTGATCTCCGGGTCATGAGTTCAAACCCCACGTTGAGTGTAGAGATTACTAAAAAATAAAATATTTCATTGATTTTTTTTCTAAAAATATGTATAATAAAAATAAACCAGTGTTGAAAGTAGAATGGTGGTTGCAGAAGCTGGGGGAGGGGCAAAATGGAGAGTTTTGTTAAATGAGTATAGTTTCAGTTTTGCAAGATGAAGAGTTCTATAGATTGGTTGCACAATGTGAATGTACTTATTACTGAACTGTACACTTGAAAATGACTAAGATGGCAAATTTTATAGGTATTTTCCCACGATTAAAATTTAAAAAAAAATATCAGGGTTGGCAAAGTTAGGTATTAAAAATTCTTTTTTTTAGGAGGGGGAGGGGCAGGGAGAGGGAGAGAATCTTTAAAAAAATTTTTTTTAAGATTTTATTTATTCATTTGACAGAGAGTGAGAACACACAAGCAGGGGGGAGGGGGATAGGGAGAGGAAGAAACAGACTCCGGACTGAACAGGGAGCCCGATGCAGAGCTTGATCCCAGAACCCCGGGATCACGATCTGAGCCAAAGGCGGAT